>NC_134093.1:57328644-57928644 GCF_000715075.1 Nicotiana tabacum
GATCATATTTGGCTAACTTGATAAACTATTTGTAGTATTCTTGCATACTCATGGCTCCCTATCTCAAATGCTCAAATTTTATGGCCTGAGCTTCTCTGTAATTCAAGAATGAAGTTGGCTATGAATGCCTTAGTAAATTCTTGCTAACTAGGCAGGGAAGCTTCCTCATCTCTGCCTTGCTCCCACAACTCAAACTAGTCTAGTAGATCTTGCTCGACACTGTCCGACACTTTCATCATCTGAAGGGTCTTCTAAACGCCCTCTAACTAGTCTAGTAGATCTTTTAGATTTAGTTCTACAAAAATCTGAAAGGGCTAACTTGACGAGCTAGTTTCATAAAGATGGAGATGAAGCTCTCTGTCTGCCAGCCTGTGGTGGAGCACACTCCCTCCATGTACCTGATTGGACATGAAGGTGGTAATTATTTCCATTGCACCTTTAACTATACTAAAAGCCTCTCCCATTCTCTGGAGGAATTATCACCGGAGTTCGGGCTATTGCTGGAAAAGTTAGGCAATGGGATTCATGGGACACTTTATGTATGCCTAAGGATGAAGGTGGTTTAGGCTTTATATATTTGCATGATGTATCTAAGGCATTATTTGCTAAACTATGGTGGAACTTCAGGACAAAGGAGACCTTATGGACTACCTTTATAAGGAACAAATATTGCAAGAAGATCAATAAGGTGCTTGTACCATGGAAAGATGGTTCACATGTATGGAGAAAGATGTTGGAGATGAGAGATCAGATTGAACATCAAATATAGTGGCAGGTGAGCAGTGGTAATGCATTCTTTTTGTATGATAATTGGACAAGACATGGGGCACTCTATCATACTTCAAGACCAAATCATTGGTATGATAAAACTACCACACAAATAAGTGAAGTTGTGGAAGAAGGAAGCTGGAATGAAGCATTTCTTAGGCACATCCTACCTGGAGAGCTAGATGATCACATACCGGAATGCATTATTCCACCACATTGTGATGAATTTCTAGATAGACCATAGTGGCAAATTGAATCAAAGGACCTGTCACGATCCCAATTTCCCTCCGTAAGATGTCATGACGGTACCTAGTCTCTAAGACTAGGTAAGCCTAACACTTACTGAATTGATAGAAGAATTCAACCATCAACTGATAAATATGAAATAGAATTCTTTATACACAACTTACAATCCCAAAATCGGTAGTATAAGTCATAAATTCTACTGAGTTTGCTAGAAAATCCCTATATACGACTGTTCATAATGGAATTAAACAGTACAAGTACAATATCAGAAGGTTACTCTGAGGCCTGCGAACACGACGGCAGGTTTACCTTGAGTCTCCACACCAATGCTCGACCAGCCAGTTAATAATCAACAATAACCGTGGCACCTGGATCTGCACAAAAATATGCAGAAGCGTAGTATGAGTACACCACAGCTATACCCAGTAAGTATCAAGACTAACCTCGGTGGAGTAGTGTCGAGAGACATTCAAGAAACCTACCGGACTAAACAACCTAAACAAGCGTGAAGGTGAACTAACAGAGAAACAATATTAATATAAAGCTAAGCAGGATAAGAAATACAAAACAATACTTGAAATGATACACTAGTAACATCAATATTTAACAGGAAGCAATCAGGTAATAATGTTATGGAGTAAGCTGATCACACTCTATGTCCGGTGAAACCAAATAAAGGAAAACCAGCAATAGCTCAATAAGAACAACCGCTTTCACACCGGATCTGTTCAAGCATATCCACGAGGTAGCGAACCTCATAAACATAGCTCACGGGTCCCAATTCATAAACCCTAATCACTTGGAATCTTGTGCCCACACTACAACTCATAACCGCAAGGACGACTCTCGTGCCAATAGAACAATTCTCACATAGAAAGCAAGTAGACAAGAGTACGTATAATGGTCAATGACGTCAGGATTAATCTTCTAAAGTCGATATGGGTGATTCAACTACGTGTATGCTTGTGCAAGTGTCCTACCATAATTAAAGTCAACAAATAAGAGCAAAGACAATGAATGGCACATAAGAAACAATCACCACACAAATGTACAGTGTAATAAAGGCATAATGAAGTTTGAAGCAATGACTAGCACAAAAAGATTAGCTACATAGAACTAAGCAAATAGTGCAACACGGAGGAAGACAATTAATAATAAGCTAAGGAGGCAACAATCAAAGACAAGTACAAAAGAATGGGAAAATGACAACAAGAGCCCTACTGAGGTACCGCCTCGTAGTCTCAAATCATAAAATGAATCACAAACTTTCCTTATATCACCGCGGGAGCCTTTATATTTAGTTTTTAAAAATCATTTTTCCCGAAATAGCATCTCGCATTTTAGTCCACCTTATCACATTGTATGGCTTCTAGTAGTTCCCCTACTAGCCACGCGTTTCAAGCCCACCTTATCTCACCACGTGTGTTTCAACACCCAGACCTTATACCACCACATGTGTATCAATAATAACAACAACACAGCAAAAACCTCGTGCAACACAATAACAATTGCACGGCAGAAACCTCGTGCAAACACAATAACAACCGTACGGTAGAAACCTCGTGCAAACACAATAACAATTCTCTCAATAACAACACATGTCCAAAACATAACAACTCAAATAAATAACTTTAACAATATGTGCCCACATGCCACAACATTTTCTCAAAACAGTTTCAATATCACAACCACGTATAGCCATCAGCTCAACAATACTGAATACAACAACAACAGCAACAACGACAATAATACGAGAATACGACAAGTAAATCAACTCAGGAACATCAAAACACAAGGAAACGGAAGAACGGGCTCACAAAGAAAGACACAACAGGGAGTAATGGTCTCAACATGAATAGCTCAACAAGTAAGAGATAATGTGTAGCAATGATTCCACAAAAGTACAATTCAACGATAAAAGGGATAACAAGAATCAATAATTCCAAATAAGGATAAGTCAACAAAGATAAGGGATAACAAAACTTCATTTAGGGTTGAGCAATTACGAAAGAGATACAACAAATTCAATTAAGGATAAGCAAATTATGGAAAAGATAATAATAACTTTAATCAAGGATAAATAATTACGGAAAGGATAGCATGGAAGTAAAAGAGGCAACAACTTCAGTTAAGTCACATAAGAGTTTAATCGGCAATAAGGGTAAAACATGGAGCAATTAATTCCAAATAAGACACGCAAGGGTGAATTTAGTAAATGGGGAATTTAACATGACAAAACAGCTTCATAATTAATGGACATAAGAACCTAAGAGCCCTAAACGGTCAAATCTCTACAAATAAGCCCGAGCACATACTCGTCGCCTTGTGTACACAGCCTTCAGATGACATAATTAGCACCAAAGACTCAAATCCTAAGGGGTAGTTCCCCCACACAAAGTTAGGCAACATACTTACCTCAATGAAGCTAGACTGTTACTCTAAAATGTCCTTCTCGAGTGAAACAACATCCAGACGGCACAAATCCCAATCAACCACATGAAGAACCCCTCAAATTCGAGGTCTCTAGCTCAAAAGATGAAAAATGGACAAAACCTACGATTTTGGAAATATATTCTGCTGCCCAGCGATTTACACATCGCGATTGCGGAGATGTAATTGCGATCGCGAAGAAGGAAATGACCACTACCCAGAAATTGTAATATGCGATCGCGAACAAATGCATGCGATCGCGAAGAAGGGAAAAACTGATGCCCCAAGAATGTACTATGCGATCGTGAAGAGAAAATACACCAGCTGCTAAAGCTACGCTACGCGAACGCAGATCTCTGAACGCGAAAGCGATGAAGGAGAATGTACATGTTCGCGATCGTGAACCTTATACTGTGAACGTGAAGAAGGAAAATGGGTCAATCACCAAAGAGCCTATGCGATCGCATCAATGCCTTCGCGATCACGTAGAAGGACAATCAGCATTACAAAACAATAAGAAAATGGCCCATGGCCCATCCGAAATGCACCAAGGGCCCCCGAGACCCTGTCGAAACATGCAAAAAAGTTTCATAACATAACACGGACCTGCTCGAGGCCTCAAATCACATCAAACAATGTCGAAACTACAAATCACACCACGAATCGAACTTATAAATTTCCAAATCTTCTAACTGCTACAACTTGCGCCGAAATATATCAAATCAACCCAGAATGACACCAAATTTCGCATGCAAGTTCCAAATGACATAACTGAGCTAATCCAACTCTCATAATCGCATTCCAACCCCAATATCACCAAAGTCAACTCTCGATCAAACCTTTCAACCTTCCAAAACTTTAATTTTCCAATTTTCGCTTAAATGCTTCAAATTACCCTGCGGACCTCCAAATCCAAATCCGGACGCACATCGAAGTACAAAATCACCATACAAAACTATTGAAATAATCAAAACGCCATTTCGGAGTCATCTACACAAAAGAAAAATTCCGGTCAACTCTTACCGCTTAAGCTTCAAAAATAAAAATCCTTCTTCCAAATTGATCCTGAATCATCCGAAAGCCAAACTTGACCACACACGTAAGTCATAACACATATTACGAAGCTGCTCAAGACCTTAAGCCGCCGAGCAGGATGCAAATTCTCAAAATAACTGTTCGGGTCGTTACATTCTCCCCCTCTAAAACAAATGTTCATCTTCGAACGTGCCAAAAACCATTTTGAAGTCGTCACGTCACAGAGTGGACTTACCATACATACGCCCGCGGGTGATCCCCCGTCACCCCAATCCACATAGGCCTGACGAACCATCTCAACTGAAATTTATTCCTTCCATCAATACTGATAAGCCTTAGAACCAAATTCCTTACCATCCGATTATTTCCAAAAGACCCGAATCCTACATCAACACACAGTATCAGCTTCAACCAACTGCAACAACTTATGCTTACATCCACAAGATACAAGCACACGGCGTAACACACTACACATATGTCCATAACAATATTTCTGATGATAATAGTTGTCCATAATCAAACCCAGCACCGGCAATTAACCTCATATCCGTTAGAACCCTGTTCCAAACCTCCACAACACCGACAATGACACAAGAAACATGAAGTCATAACCATTCACCTGAATCAACAAGTCATATAACGCCACCTAGGCACACACCTCGTGAGCTCAAACTCAATAAGCACAACACGAATATGACTGAATAAGTAAGAAGGAACACATAAGAGAACAATCAAACAAGCCCGACAGGCACCCCTCCCTAGCAGTACCATACTACAAATCAATTTCACAAGGGAGAATCAAAACATATGAACTAATCACAAGGTTCTTATCCTGATATAACTCCACCATGGCATGCAGTCCGGTTCAAACACATAGAATCACATGAAACCGCAAGGGTCTCACCCTCAACTCTGAATCACAAGTAAAATACATATCATACCAACCGAAACCTTCCTCTAATTCAATTCCGCCAATAAAATCACAACACATACTGAACTCCCACACCGGTAGAGCATCTAAATCACAAGTCGTAACCCATCACCCAAAAATCACATCAAAACCTACCGTAATGGGTAATAGAAAGTCATTCCTGGTCTCATAGCTCTTAATAATTAAATAAAACAAAACTATAGACACGGTCTACCACTATAGAATCTCCCAACAGGGGTAAACACATAAGTAGAGTACAAAATCATGAAACTCACCCATATGTGAAGCAAGATAAGAGGACTCACCCTGATAAGCAGAACCAAAACAAAATACGAATGACGCTCCTCTATAACAAATCGAAACCATACCCGTACAAAATTATCTGGTGTAGTGGCTTTAGCACTACCATAGAAAACATGTCAACGGGCTGGGCCTCCCCCTCATGGGTGCCCTCTACTCGCCTGACCTGCACCCCAAGCTGGCGGTGTAGGGATATCATCAACTGGAGCAGAAATCATATCCTGAATATCTCGCTATGACGCATCTGCCCAGAATCTGGGACAAATACTCACCATGTGGCTGGTATCTCCATACTCAAAGCAACCTCTCTACTGACGTGGCTGTGGAAGCTGTCCGATATGGGTACCCTGAGACCCATGGATATTTGAAGCACCGTGCGAAACCTGAAGTGCAAACTGAACTGGCAGACCCACAAAACCTCTACCATTGCATACCCTGCCTCCAAAAATAGGGACCAGTCGATCCTCCCAATCTATGAGGCCTGTTAGCCTCCCTGCCCTCTCTCTCCCGACCCTGCATGCCCTCTAATAGGTGAACGATCTCTACTACCCGCCAAAATAGAACATCCGACTCCAACTACCGAGCCATGTTGAACCGGATATCATGACTGAACCCCTCAATGAACCTGTGGACTCGCTCTCTGACTGTAAAAACCAAAACAGGTACATGTCTGGATAAATCACTGAATCTAATGGCATACTGTGACACCGACGTAGTGCCCTGGCGTAGTTGCTCAACTCCATGCACCACGCTTCCCGAAGGGTCTGGGGAACAAACTCTCTCAAGAACAACTCTGAAAACTGAGTCCATGAAAGTGAAGTTGCATCGGCCAAACTACCCAACTTGTATGCTCGCCACCACTGATATGCCGCTCTCTTAAGCTGCAAGGTAGTAAAAGCTACCCCACTCGTCTCCACAATACCAATAGTGTGGAGAATACGGTAGCACTCCCCTAGGAACCCATGCGCATCCTGTGAAGCCAAACCACTGAGAGTGGGAGGGTAATACTTCTTGAACCTCGCAAGCCTAAGTTGTACTTCCTCAGATGCAGTTTCCCTAACCATGAGCTGAACTGGATAACAAGCTGTGTCGGTATGACATTTGGAACCTGACCAATGTGCGCTTCTCCGAGGTGCGGGCGGAGGGAGTCTAAGCTCCTCCCCCGGTCTGTGAAGTAGCTAGTGCAACCGGAATCAACCCCGCTTGAGCCAATGTACCAAACATGCTCAGGAAATGTGCTAAGGTCTCCTGAAGTCCTGGGGTCGCAATAGGCGCCTCAGGTACCTGTCTCCCAATTGGAGCTACTGGCGGCTCCTCAACAGCTACTCTAACAAGTGCTCTAGCTGTAGCACGTGTTCCTCCTCAGCCTCTGCATCTACCTCTGCCCCGTCCCCTGACAACACCGGCTCAGGGGGCAGCGTGATCGGTAACTGTAGCTCGTGTCCTCACTATTTGTGAGAGAATAGAATGACAAAGGTTCAAACTCCGAGATCAATAAACTCACACGATAGGAATGAAGGAAGTGAAACTACCCTAATAGTTTTGTAGCCTCTCGAAGATAAGTACAGATGTCTCTGTACCGATCCGCAAGACTCTACTAAACTCGCTTACGACTCATAGCACCTATGAACCTAGAGCTCTGATACCAACTTGTCACGACCCTAATTTCTCTCTGTATGATGTCGTGATGGTACCTAGTCTCTAAGACTAGGTAAGCCTAACACTTACTGAATTAATAGAAGAATTCAACCATCAACTGATAAATATGAAATAGAATTCTTTATACACAACTTACAATCCCAAAACCGATAGTACAAGTCATAAGCTCTACTGAGTTTGCTAGAAAATCCCTATATACGACTATTCAGAATAGAATTAAATAGTACAAGTACAATATCAGAAGGTGACTCCGAGGCCTGCGAATGCGACGACAGGTTTACCTTGAGTCTCCACAGCAATGCTTGACCAGCCAGATAATAATAAACAATAATTATGGCACCTGGATCTACACAAAAATGTGTATAAGCGTAGTATGAGTACACCACAGCGGTACCCAGTAAGTATCAAGACTAACCTCGGTGGAGTAGTGACGAGGGATAGTCAAGACACCTACCAGACTAAACAACCTGAAAAAGCGTGAAGGTAAACTAATAGGAAAACAATATTAATATAAAGCTAAGCATGATTAGGAATACAAAAAAAATACTTGCAATGATACACTAGTAACATCAATATTTAATAGGAAGCAATCATGTAATAATGATGTATAGTAAGTTGATCATTGTCAAAGTCCGGTGAAACCAAATAAAGGAAAACCAGCAACGGCTCAATAAGAACAACCGCTTTAACACCAGATCTGTTCAAGCATTTCCACGAGGTACCGAAGCTTATAAACACAACTCATAGGTCCCAATTCATCAACCCTAATCACTTGGTATCTTATGCCCACATTACAACTCATAACCGCACGGACGACTCTCGTGCCAATAGAACAATTCTTACACATAAGGAAAATAGACAAGAGTACGTATAATGGTCAATGACGTCAGGATTCATCTTCTAAAACCAATATGGGTGATTTAACTACGTGTATGCTTGTGCAGGTGTTCTACCACAATTCAAGTCAACAAATAAGAGCATAGAGAATGAATGGCTCATAAGAAACAATCACCACACAATGTACAGTGTAATAAAGGCTGCAATAATTTGAAGCAACGACTAGCACAACAAGATTAGCTACATAGAACTAAGAAAATAGTGCAATACGGAGGAAGACAATTAATAGTATGCTAAGGAGGCAACAATCAAAGACAAGTACAAAAGAATGGGAAAATGGCAACAAGGGCCCTATCGAGGTACCGCCTCATAGCCTCAAATCATACAATGAATCACAAACTTTCCTTATATCACCGTGGGAGCCTTTATATTTAGTTTTTGAAATTCATTTTTCCCAAAATAGCATCTCGCGTTATAGCCCATCTTATCACACTGCATGGCTTCTGGTAGTTCCCCTACTAGCCATGCATTTCATGCCCACTTTATCTCACCGCATGTGTTTCAACACCCAGACCTTATACCACCACATGCGTATCAATAATAACAACAGCACGGTAGAAGCCTCGTGCAACACAATAACAATTGCACGGCAGAAACCTCATGCAAACACAATAACAACCGCACGGCAAAAATCTCGTGCAAATACAATAACAATTCTCTCAACAACAACACGTGTGCCAAAACATAACAATTCAAATAAATGACTTTCACAATATGTGCCCACATGCTACAACATTTCCTCAAAACAGTTTCAATATTACAACCACGCATAGACCTCGGCTCAAAAACACTGAATACAACATCAACAACGACAATAATAAGAGAATACGACAAGTAAATCAACTCAGGAACTTCATAATACAAGGAAACGGAAGAACAAGCTCACAAAGAAAGACACAACAGGGAGTAATGGTCTCAACATGAATAGCTCAACAAGTAAGAGATAATGTGTAGCAATGATTCCACAAAAGTAAAATTCAACGATAAGAGGGATAACAAGAATCAATAATTCCAAATAAGGATAAGTCAACAATGATAAGGGATAACAAAACTTCATTTAGGGTTGAGCAATTACGGAAGAGATACAACAAATTCAATTAAGGATAAGCAGATTATTGAAAAGATAATTACTTCAATCAAGGATAAAAAATTACGGAAAGGATAGCATGGCAATAAAAGAGGCAACAACTTCAGTTAAGGCACATAAGAGTTTAATCAGCAATAAGGGTAAGACATGGAGTAATTAATTCCAAATAAGACACGTAAGGGTGAATTTAGTAAATGAGGAATTTAACATGACAAAATAACTTTATATTTAATCGACATAAATAACTAAGAGCCCTAAACGGTCAAATTTCCATAAATAAGCTCGAGCACGTACTTGTCACCTCGCGTACACGGCTTTTACATGACACAGTTAGCAGAAAGACTCAAATCTTAAGGGGTAATTTCCCCACACAAAGTTAGGCAAGATACTTACCTCAAAGAAGCTAGACTGTTGCTCTAAAAGGACCTTCTCGAGTGAAATAACCTCCGGACGGCTCAAATCCCAATCAACCACGTGAAGAACCCCTCAAACATCGCTCAAATCCAAGGTCTCTAGCTGAAAAGATGAAAAATGGACAAAACCCACGATTTTGGAAATATATTCTGCTACCCAGCGATTTACACATTGCGATCGCGGAAATGCAATTGCATTTAGGTAGAAGGAAATGACCGCTGCCCAGAAATTGTACTACACGATCGCGAACAAATGCATGCGATCACGAAGAGAAAATACACCAGCTGCTAAAGCTGAGCTATGCGAACGCGGATCTCTGAACGCGAACTCGATGAAGGAGAATGTACACGTTCGCGATCGCAAACCTTATACTGCAAACGCAAAGAAGGAAAATGGGTCACTCACTAAATAGCCTACACGATCGCGTCGATGCCTTCGCGATCGCGTAGAAGGACATCAGACACCAGAACCTTAGTATTCCAAAACATAAGAAAATGGCATGTTGCCCATCCGAAACGCACCTGGGGACCCCGGGACCCCTTCGAAACATGACAATAAGTTCAATAACATAACAAGGACCTGCTTGAGGCCTGAAATCACATCAAATAACGTCGAAACTACAAATTGCATCACGAATCGAACTTATAAATTTCCAAATATTCTAACTTCTACAACTTGCGCCGAAACATATCAAATCAACCCGGAATGACGCCAAATTTTGCATGCAAGTTCCAAATGACATAGTGGAGCTAATCCAACTCTCGTAATCGCATTCCAACCCCAATATCACCAAAGTCAACTCTCGGTCAAACCTCCCAACCTTCCAAAACTTTAATTTTCCAATTTTCGCCGAAATGCTTCAAATTACTTTACGGACCTTCAAATATAAATCCGGATGCACGCCTAAGTCCAAAATCACTATACGAAGCTATTGAAATCATTAAAATAGCATTTCGGAGTCATCTACACAAAAGTTAAATTCCGGTCAACTCTTACTGCTTAAGCTTCAAAAACAAGAATCTTTCTTCCAAATTGACCCCGAATCATTCGAAAGCCGAACTTGACCACACGCGTAAGTCATAACACATAATACGAAGCTGCTCGAGACCTTAACCCGCCGAACGGGATGCAAATTCTCAAAACGACCATTCGGGTCGTTACATGGCCAATTCACAATTAAGTCTGTTTGGCAGTACATAAGGAAGGGAAGACATGAGAGCAAGCTATACAAATTTATATGGGTAAAGGGATTTCCATTTAAGGTATCATTATTTATGTGGAGTTTATGGAAAGCAAAATTACCGCAGGATGATTCACTTAGAAGAATATGATACATATTTCCATCAAGGTGTTGGTGTTGTAGAAATCCTAAAGAAGAAACACTAGCTCATGTGTTTTAAATCTCCATTGGCCAAGTTTGTATGGAAGTACTTTAGTGCACCTGCTGGGATCAATATTTAGGGGAAGCTACTGATCTAGGTGATCAATGAATGGTGGAGGAGGCCAGTCAACACAAGCCTTAAAATTGTCTACAAAACAATTCCATCACTGATTGTTTGGCACTTGTGGAAGAGGAGGAATGCAGGCATGAATGGGAAATTAGTGTCCATTAATATGCTGATCTTTGAAGTGTCTTCTTCTATTTAGGCAAAATACATCGACAACCCCTTAAAGTAACTCATTTTTCACTTAGATACTTCATCTTAAGCTTATTTCATTTGAACACTTTAACCAGACTTTTACTGTGTCATTTAGACAAAATGTGCTGACATGGCAAGGTAAGTGTTTCTCACATCTTTCAAGCGCATTAAATCATCCAAAAAAACAAACTCCATATACTTCTTATAGGCAAATTAATAGCTTTTGCCGGAAAATTTTCCAGTCAACTTCTCTTTTAATTTTTTAGATTTGTTCACGGGATTATTACCAAATTCTCCTTCAAATCTGGACACCCCACCACCTTTAAATCCGATCACCACCATAAACTTCTAATTTTTCTTCTCGTTTTTAAGATCCAATTGACCACTGCAATTCTGCCTAGATAAGTAGCGTTCCAATCTCAAATGTTTTTCTTCTTCCTCGAATTTTCAGCTTAGAAACTTTTAGATCTTAAAGTTTTTGTCCTAGATCAGTATTTGGTTACTAATTTATAACTCTAAGAAGAAGAAAGTTCCGAACTTTTCCGGCGAGAGCCAAGAATTTTCCTTAAAAAATGTCGGTCCAAAAAGAGAAATGAGGCTAACATAGGGGAGGGATTTTCTGTTAAGGGTGGTTGCCCCTCGATCTGTTGTGCCAATAATTTTCTATAGCTACTAAACCAACAATCGTTGTTCATTAAATGCTGAGAAACAAAATATGTTTCTTTAGTCTACAACTTAAGTCATGAACCTCTGTGTTTGTGTCCTTGCGTGTGTGTTACTTTTTCCTCCTTTGGAATAATTTTACAAAAGAGGCAGTGATGATAATACGTCACTTCTTGGGCTATCAACTAGTGAGAATTTATTATGTCATTTCGTCGAACATCTGGTATGCTCGGAACAACTGAAATCTATTTTTGTATTATTGTGGAATTTGGTTGGATGAAGTCAGCGGGAAAATGTTTAAACACATTCTCCATAACAGCAGAAAGCTTTTTGTATTGGTTCTGTTCGATTTGGACCCCCGAAACTCCATTTCCGACCAACTGAAGCTCGTTGGAGTTTTGCAAATGTCAGGGCTGACGTTTCCGACGGTGGAATAGTCTGAAATTTTGTGAAAAGATAGACCTGGAGGTGGAGAACAATTTTCATGGTTTGTAATTTGCAATTTGGCCCAGAATTAAGTTAGAAAAGAAATGGCCGGAAATTGATTTTTCCGGCGAGGATGGTCGTTAGGGAAAATGAAAACGGATGAATCCACGTGTGCTCCTCTTATTCGTCACTCTAGAGTATGAATTACACGCACCTTTTGTGTTTGGTTACCTATGAATTTTGTGTCTAAATGACACAGTAAATGCTTGGTAAAAGTGTTCAAATGAAACAGACTTAAAATGGAGTATCTAAGTGAAATATATGGACAACTTTAAGGGGATGTCAATGTATTTTACCTTCTATTTATATGCTACTGAAGGTGATAAGACCTACCTTTTCAGGTGTCACTGCTAATTGGCAAGACTTGTATGACAATTTGAAGTCCCACATACCTAGATTGACATATACTGGGATTTTGTGGCAACTACCTCCTACAGGTTGGATAAAATATAACATTGATGGAGTATGTAGAGGCAGTGATGGAACAACTTCATATGCCTTTTTCATTGAAGATGGGGTTGGTGACCTACTATATGCACAGGCAGATGAGATTCAAGATGCCACTAACAACATTGCTGAAGCCACACCCATCCTTGAAGAACTCGGGTATATTGTACACTCTCAGCTCCCTCCTTGTGTCATTGAAATGGACTCTTTGTTGATGAAGAGAATATTAGATGAAATATGGAACCTCCATGGAATATTGTTGTACAAGTGGAAGAGATCAAAAAGCTCATGTCTTGTTGTGTTGTTGAAGTACCTCATGTGCTTAGGGAAAGAAATAAGCTAAAAGATCACCTTGCTAACTTAACTTTGGAGAACAATGTAATCATTCAGGCTGCCTCTTTTGGTGAACTGGGCACTCATGGGAGAAGGATCTTGAACAGTGATAAGCTTCAGGTCCCATACATTAGGGTTAAGAAGGCTAAACAAAACCATATGAATTGGTGAATTGGACAGGGTGATTTGTGTTAGCCTGGTTGATGAGGGTGTGGAGGCATCAATGTATAACTGGAGTTGGAGATGACAACATTAAACTTCCTACTTAAATCTATAAAGAGGAGAGTAGAAAATCTTTTTACACTAACTATAGTTTTTTTTTTGCAGGTACAGATATTGGGGCTGGGTTTATGTGTTGGCCAACATACAAGGGTGGTATTAGCATCTTTTATGCTCAGTCCCTTTAGGTGTAAACAATGCATAGCCCTGCTCAATTATACTCTAAGAGGAAGGGTGCAGCAGGCTCACTTATGCCATTCAAGCTGCACAACAACTTGCAAGAGTTGTGATTGCCATTTTAACCTAAAGAGAGCTATTGGAGACTTTTGGTTTGCAATATGTCACGTCCACTGCTCCTTCAACCTTCTTGAGCTTTGGGAAGCAAGTAACAACAATGCTCACAGATGCACAAGAATCCACTTTACCCGTTTGAAGAATGCACTGCCTAGATTTGCTAAATGTGGGCAATGGTTTTGAATTGTAATTGCCGGCCAGTTGAGTACAAACTGGTGCATGTGCCAAACAGATATGGCATATATGATGCATCAAGAAGATTCATTTGCTTGGTTTTCATACTCTCATGTAGGGATTATTCACGATTTTTTGAAGAAAAATTACAAGGACATCAAGGCTGCCTTGAACTGGATAGTGAGGTTGGTCCTTATTGGGTGTGGCTTAGCTGGCTTCTTGGCTTTGCCATATGCTTATACCACTTCTAGGAATCAATTGGAGCTGATTGATCGAATACATTTGAGGTGCTCATGCCCAAAATCAAAAGTGCAGAAGATTTGCACACATTAGGATAGCTTTGTACATGTCTTTACTTGGCTTATTTTCATAGTTTTTTTATCCTAAGTATGCCATTGTTCATTGTGTACTATCAAAGTTGAGTAGACTGCTCAACTTTGGTAATAGGCGTGATGTATTTTCAAGTTCTACTTTCATACATTTTGTGAGACATCTTGATACTTTATTTTACTTTTTTGATATTAATAAAAAATACCACTAAGCACCAAACTTAGTGGTATATTAGCTTTAAAAAAATACACAGTTCCTTAAATTAATTAATAAAACTTTCAATAATGAATTTAATTTTTTACCAACTCATAAATATATTTAAAAAGTTAGATATGAGCTTAGGAAGTATTTTCTATAACAAATATTTATATTAAAGGCTAGAAATAAAACTAGTGAAATATAAATCATGCAATATTAGTTTGTGAAAAATACATGTATATATACGAAAATTTAGATATTTAAACAACATATTTTTCTTTTAAATAAGTGTATTAAATAAATATAAGTTGATAACTGATATCATAAAAACTAATAGGTATCTATCTTTCAAATAATTAATATCTTAAATTAAAATAATTAATAGAAATTTTAATTTTAAATTTGATTTTTACCAACTCATATGGATATAATGTGAAATATTTAATTTATTTCACTATCTAGATAACAAAAATAGACATATATTTAGAATTTTATTTCTTAACATTTATTTATACTTATGAATAAAAAAATAAAACTAGTAAAATACAAAATTGTGTTTAACAACTAAGAAAATAAAGAAAAACAAAAAAAAAAAAAAGTAAAAATGAGAAATCGATAAATTATATGAAAATACATATAAGCAACACATTGGAAAGTTGGAAATGCGTAATATGAGAAAATGAAAGAGAAATATTGTAAAATGAATAGTACTTAATATATGTGAAAAAATAAAATAAAAATTATATTAGCTTGTAATAATATAGTTGTTTACCCGAAAAACGGATAGAGTTGAATTTATACGTAGTTCTAAGGATACGTGGTCTAATTGATACAAATTGGAAGGATAAGTAAAAATATATCGGATAGTGACTGTAAAAAGAAATGAATAGAAAAATAAATAGAGAAGAAAATCATTGCTTAAACAAGCATTTGAAACAATATATAAAGCCCAAAGAATGACAATATTTGCTGTAAGTTGTGTAAATCTCTATGATCTCTCAATATGAGAGTGTATCAATGAGTATATCAATCTGTGTATCAATGGATAATGATGCCCCCTTACAAATAGCAATCACTCTAATATAACGGAAGGATCCTACTTTGGATATAATTAAAAATATATAGTGGGGATCCCATGTTAGATTAATCAATTAGCTTTTTCTTGATTTCTGCCGAGATTCTCTCCCTTAGTGCGGCTATAACGACTTTGTTGTCTCTTAGCTCGGTCTTGGTAGTGGTCGGTCTCTTGATCTCGAGCTCGATATTGACTCGAGCTCGGCATTGATCGGTCTTTGGCTCTCGAGCTTGATAACCCCACTTCATATTATAGCTCCATATTGACCCGAGCTCGATACTGACTCAAGCTCGATACTGACTCGAGCCCGGTATTGATCGGTCTGGGTCTTGAGCTCGATAACCCGGCTTCTTATCTTATCTCGATATCATAATGACGACCCTCGATCCATTATGTTTTAATCTTGACTAATTATACGACGGGCAAACTCGGTTTTGACCGTATACAGATAGTTCCCTCGTTTCTCGAAAAGAGTGTGGCGAGAAACGATATGATTTTTCAACTTCTGACTAGATATACACTAACGTTTGCATCGAGTCCAATTATGACGTATGTGACAAATATCCTGTCGGTCCAGTTATCAAGGCATTAAATGCGCGTCAGATGATGGTCGGCCACTGCCGATTTTGAACCGTCATTGTGAAATCTATAAATAGCCCTCTTTCTTCATTATTTTAAACTTTTTACTTTCAACTCTTCTCATTCCAACCTTCACAGTGCTTCGCCTTCTCCAAAGTTCTCTATTTCCAGCTTTAAGAATTATCTTGTTCTTTGTCAAACACCAAAATATTTCAATTTCCCCTCTTCTTTGTTCTTGAAAATTTAGATGGCTAAGATATCTAAAATTGTTCCTCAGAGAGAGGATGCTTCTTCATCTCGGCAGGCCAGTGAAAAATCGGTGGTGGAGCCACGCCTCGAACAACTCGTTCCTGGGGGATGTATTATCGATTCTGACTTTAAGGTCGAGAAAACCTCATCGGTTATTGGTCGATGTGAGCCAGTATCGAGATACATATGCTCGATACCCCAAAGCCTTATTGATTTGGTGAAGAAAGATTGTGATTGGGAAAACAAAGAGGTCGTAATACCGGCACCGGAGGAAGCGATCACTACCCACGTGAAAGGGTACTTGAGGGTATACACTTATTCTTTCACGCTGGGTCCCCTCGATTTGGTCATCATCGACTTTTGCAAAAAGTACCAAGTGACCCTCGGCCAAATACATCCTTCTTTCTGGAGGACTGTAATACTTCTCCGTTTCTTTGTGAGCAAAATCGACGGGCTTCCCTTCACCCTCGACCACCTCATACGATTATACAGCCCTCGGCTTTACCGAGGTAGGCTAATAAAGCTTCAACGCCGGGCCACCAAGGCGTTCACTTCTGTTACACCCCATATTTTTTGTACGTGAAAGTACGCCATAAATAAATTGATGAAAGCTCGAAAATGAGATGTTACATCCCGCATTTTTGTACGTTAAAGTTTCGTCGTAAGTTAATCGACGTAAGCTCGAGAATGAGATTATTTTGGGATTATAAGTATTATGCTATTTCAAACAAGGGATAAGTAAATTCGTGAAGGTGAGAGGGTAAGCAAATCGAAGAAAATGAGTTTCGTTAAAATTTAACAATTTGGGATAAAATACGGTCTGAGCTATGATACCCGGTATTTATGGACTAGTGCCATACAAGGTACCACATGACCATAATAGTAAGGTGTACAAAGTGTGTTAAAAGTGAGTAGTATTTTAAGTAATTTGAGATAATTCTTAATTATGTGAATAATTGGGTAATTATTGAATTAGTGGGGAATTAACTAGTTAATTAAAAAAATGAGTGGATAAGGATCCTTGTTGGGGCTGCCACTTGGCATTAAGCTAAGCCAAAGTGGCACCAATATGAATGATGAGTCATAAGACACAACATGCCTTGTTTACACGTGAAATGTTCCTTGGATTTTGGTTTCTTTAGTGGTAATATAACTTGGAAAATTAGACGAGCCACATTATGGCATAACATGG
Source organism: Nicotiana tabacum (assembly GCF_000715075.1). Taxonomy (NCBI): domain Eukaryota; kingdom Viridiplantae; phylum Streptophyta; class Magnoliopsida; order Solanales; family Solanaceae; genus Nicotiana; species Nicotiana tabacum. The sequence continues at coordinate 57,346,291 of NC_134093.1, forward strand.
AGATTTAGTTGTAATATAACTTGGTTTGGATGATGAGTTATGGCATGCTTGCCACTTTAGAATTAGACCAGTAAGTTGGATGCCAAATTAGCTAACGGATGGAATTCTCATTCTTAAAGCTTCAGCAAAGCTTATGTTGCAATAGCAATGAAATTGATTCAAAGATTTCATACGAAGTCTACCTAATATTATCGCAATGTGAGATTTTGATTCTAAGGGAGTACGGTACAATCTTTCTCAAGAATATCATACGGATTCTTCCCTACTCCGATCTTGCCGATTACATATTGTTGCAATTGACGTGTATTAGAGGGATTGTTAAGAGAACCAGCTCAGGTATGTTAAGACTAAGCCCTTCCTTCATGTTGGCATGATCTCGTAAGTACATGTGTTTGATAACGAGGCATAAAGAGAAGTTCATACTCCCGAATTTATATACATTATCCTAGTCTCATAAATTACAGTATTCTCCTTATCGGGACTTCATATTTAATTGAGTATTGTCTTCTTCCAATCAAGAGAGAAGAGAGCCTATAGATACAGTATTACAGTATTTTCATTACCATCGAGCTATAATCGATGGGCAGGCCCCTATTGGGCAACCTCTGATCAGATGTTAAGTTGTATACCGAGCCTATTGTGGTCGAGCGCCTTTGAGCGAGCCTAGTTGGCCGAGATACAGAGCCTAGTATGGCCGAGCACCTATGAGCGAGCCTACTACGGCAGAGCAGTTATATATACCGAGCCTTACAAGGCCGGACAACTATTTTCCTTATTATATTGAGTGAGTTGAGTCAGTATCAGCATGTGAGCATATCTTCAAAATATCTTTGACTCCCAGTTACTTTCAGTTATTATATTATCAGTTCAGTTTCAGCTTTCAGTATATTGCCTTACATACTCGGTACATTATTTCGTACTGACGTCCCTTTTCTGAGGGCACTGCATTTCATGCTTGCAGGTTCAGACAGACATACAGGTAGACCTCCTCATTAGGTGTTGCCCGAGTTCAGTTTGATCGGTAAGCTTCATGCCCTTCGGAGTTGCCGGGTCTAGAGCTTTATGTACATCTTGTGTATATATATTATGAGTGATATGAGTAGCTCGGGGCCATATTCCGATCACATTATATATATATATATATCAGTAGAGGCTTGTAGACAGATCCTGTCAGTTAGTGCAGTATTTTGGGCTTATAGGCCTTTTATGTATTTTGTTGATTTGCCAGCTGTAGTAGTTATGACGGCCTTGTCGGCCCAGTATTATATTGATGTTTAGTCAGCATTCGCAATTGTCTTGCAATGTGGCCCATGGAAAAAGTATGACATTATATGTTCAGAGTCCCTTAGTCGCAAGTTGGTACGCAAGGATAGGTGAGGCACCGGGTGCCGGTCTTGCCCCCCAGGTTCGGGGCGTGACAAAATGTGGTATCAGAGCAGTTCTGTCCTAGGGAGTCTACAAGCCGTGTCTAGTAGAGTCTTGTTTATGGGTATGTTGTGCACCACACTTATAAGAAGGAGGCTACAAGGCATTTAGGACTGTCACTCTTTCTTCTTACTCTAGATCGTGTGGTAGAGCTCAGTTGTAAGAACTCAATTTCCTAAATTCTATCTTATTCGTAATACAATGATACCTTCATCCAAAAAGATGGTTGGTAAGAGAGAGATATATGGAAGAATTGAGTCAGAGGAACTCGATTTTGTATCATGCTTATGATGAGTAAATGTAAAGTTTTCAGCCAAACATGTGTGTAAGCTTCTTGATAAGGAGCTTTAAGGTAAGAATATCCTCTCTTATGGTAAAAACAAAAAGCAATGAGAGATTCAGAAGATAGGTACAAGTTTGAACAAGTAAAAGAAGCAAGATGAAGAAGGGTACGAGGCTCCCAGTTAATGAAGATTATCAGTATTTACAATTCAAGCAGAGAAATATAAGCATTTTGAGTTACCTTCAATTGTAACAGAAGTATGTATAATTGGCCACACACATCTCAGTTATGCCCTATGAGGGCTAACAGGTGTAGTTTAAGAAAAGGACGGGACATCAGGATCCGGCTGGGGTTAGAGTAATCCAAAATGGTGAATGGATTGTTTGTGTTAGTTGACATTTTCGAAGGATATTACAAATGTGCTAATAGATCTCCTTGTGAGACACCCAGATGGTGCACCCTAGAATATTACAATTAGATGTGAATACTAGCATGATCAAAAAAATTCAAAAGATAGGCACTGAAAGCCTAAAAGGGATAAATATTACCTTAGTGTGGCTCCCATCCCTAGTAGAGCGAGGACGTTGAGCAACCTGAAGAGCCGATTAATGAAGCAAGGGGAGCTAAAAGCAAAAGAATGTCCTGTTGAAGTTTTCACAAGAAAGGGATAGGCAGAAATATTAGCAGGGAAATGATAAGAGAGATAAGGAAGCATTATGAGTAAGATGTGATACATGGATGACAACGGTAGATCAAAGAGATGACGGTATTACAAGGTCTATAGTCAGGTGAAGGAAGAGACGAGAGGTGATAGGCCTTAAGACAACAAAAGAGTAAAGGCCATAAAGTCATATCCTCATTTCGAGAATTAAGTTCGTGACTCTAACGTGATTACCAAAAGAAAAATTTAAACCCCAGAGTAATAGAAATCAGTATGGAATGGTAAAGAAAGAATGCGATAAAAATGAGAAAGGGATGAAATTGCACTTATTCAAATCCTACAGATATGCTACGATTCTAGAACATTATGCAAATATGATGTCAAGGAAAGGAAGTAAGGGTTCCTGCCTGGGATGTTATTGATAAATAAGGAGCCAGTGCGAGAGGTAAGTTAAGACAAAGGAAATAAACCAAGAAAGATTTTGCGGGATATTGATATGAGAATGGGTCAATGAGTAATTCAGGAAGAGCCTTGTCATGGATAGACAAGAGGTAACCGACAAATCAGCAAATCATGCAAGATGAACATAGTGAACCCCAACATGGGGAATTCAGTCTCGCAGATATGACATCGGAACCCTTGAGAAATATTCAAATAAGAGTTGGGGTAGTTAAATGTATCGTATAAGTATTACGGAAATAAAAGAGAATGCCACTGGGAAGACAGTCAAAACTTCAGTTCAGAAGCAACCGCACGAGCACAAGTACACAGAGGTATGTAACTACAGATATTTATAGACGAGTAAGAACATCGAAAACTTCTTCGGGTATACAATATAACAAGCTCACAACATTACAAGAGTCAGAGGGTCCTCCCTAAGTACTACAATGAAAGACTAGCTGAGAAAGTAAGGAGGAAGGCTAAAACCTAAGCTCAGTGACCTAAAGAAGAAGTGATCTTATAACAACAATCTCACAACAACGTTGTATGCACTCCATAAGAAAGTGGCACCTACCGTGGCTAATGGACGGGAAGTAAAAATCAGAAGTGATATTCAAGCTTATATGAGTTGTATGGAATTCCAATATGTATGGGAACTAAGATAAGTTAAGTATGTACGCAACAAGTGGCAGAACAACCAGGAAAAGCAATTGCTTGCATTTAAAGAAAGTTGAGAAGGAACGAAAAGAATTATTCAATTAATGATCCATAGTTAGTTACGTTATGAACACACTTAAGAGTTTAGAGTATTATCCATGTATCATATATGTTGAAATGCATACAGCCATAGAAGACTGCGGTATAAGTTAAAAGAAAGAATTGACGCCAGGGCATAGACAAAGGATTGAATTGTTAGATGATTTTATCATGGATATTCCATAGCGCCCATGAAAGGCTAAAGTAATAACTAATACCATGAGCCGCAGATCGGAAGATAGCTTATGCCTACATGAAGGCTGATCGGAAGGAAGAGGAAACTCAAGAGTTTAATTAACTAAGTAAATCAGGAGTCTAATTATTGGACCTAGAGAATTATAAAAATCATGATTGAGAATATAGCGGAATCAATCTTAATATCAGAGGTGCAAGAGAGATAGCACAATAACCATATTCTATAACTGCTCTACGATAAATCCAATTAGAAAAGTACCAGCCTCATAAGAAGTCAGTATGAAGCTCTCACCGGATTGTGTATGCGCCAGAGGTGCAAGTATTATAATAAAATTTCAAGTTGTTGATGTAAATCATACCTATGTGGAAGTGGGGTTATGAAAGAGATAGAAGATATGATGCGAGATTTTAAGGTAAGCAAGGTAAAGATGAACAACGTACGAGATACTCAGGTGCAGAAGGTTGTGAATAATCCATACTTTAAATAGAGGGCTAGAAGCATTGGGATTCAGTATCCAGGAATGATAGCGGTGTCATTAGTGGTATATCTTCCAGCCTATGGTTTCTAGGCACTGAGAGATCTATTCAAGAGAGTAAAGAAGAGTTGGAGACGATACGATGTCTCGCTTGATATTCCAGAATAACACAAGGAAATCTATGGTGCAAGGAAGTTGAAGGAAGGCTGCGAGTAGTATAAATGGATATGTATGGGTCGCAAGCTAAAGTATGATAGAGCAACAAGGTTTTAGGAAGACAAGAGTAAGGATAAAAAAGGGTGAGTGAGAAGGTAACGAAAAACGGATAAGTCCTCGGGATTAAGCCCATGAAAACAAGATAGCCGATGGCTTCTCTAAGTTATAGAAAGCTCAGTATAGCCTGAATGAACTCAAAGGAATCTAAGACTAGTAGCATTTGGAAGAGATGGAATACTGTTGTGGTAGTAGAATAGAGGTGTAATTGTGATAGATAAAGGATGACGGTTGAGCCTTCGATTGAGTAATGATTTGAAAAGGATTTCATGGATTGTACGGAATTAAAATACCCATGTAAGGTGAATCACATTGGGATGCTATAAAATACAATTATTGAGGTACAGTATCGCCCCTAAGTGGATCAGGAAAATCACTTCAAATATTCCTCGATGCAACATAAGCCCTAGTGGCAATGTATTACGTAAGAAGTTTCAAGTTATCAGTGGTATATTGTAGATCAATATTGAGGCGAATCATAATGGATGGACAAAAGTCACAAAGTATGAGCTGAGATTAGGTCATCATTCTTAAGATGAACAGTAATGAGGAAGCATTAAAAGACTTAGCTTTATGCATATAGGATAAGCAATGAGAGTAACCTGGAGTTTGGTCGCAGACCTCAATAACAATAAATCGAAGTAAGAGTTATGGTATAGTATGACCTACTTAGATGTAGTAAAGCTAATGACCCCCAGAGGGACAACTTGACATAATTTTGTATATGTTCACGAAGTGAGGCCTAGAGATTGGCTAAGAGATGGAGGAAAGTCGTGATATGAGAAAGAGGACTAAAGGAGGGAATACCCTGGCCTTTAAATTTATTCAAAGAACAGTTGCCTAAATGGCAAGGAGAATATTAAAGTATTCGCAAGAGCTATGAGTTATGAGAATGATAAGTGCATCAGTCAACATTCGAGGACGAATGTTTCAAAGGGGGGAATAATGTTACATCCCATATTTTTTGTACGTGAAAGTACGCCATAAATAAATTGATGAAAGCTTGAAAATGAGATGTTATATCCCGCATTTTTGTATGTTAAAGTTTTGTCGTAATTTAATCGACGTAAGCTTGGGAATGAGATTATTTTGGGTTTATAAGTATTATGCTATTTCAAACAAGGGATAAGTAAATTCGTGAAGGTGAGAAGGTAAGCAAATCGAAGAAAATGAATTTCATTGAAATTTGACAATTTGGGATAAAATACGGTCCGAGCTATAATACCCGGTATTTATGAACTAGTGTCATACAAGGTACCACATGACCATAATAGTAAGGTGTACAAAGTGTTTAAAAGTGAGTTGTATTTTAAGTAATTTGAGATAATTCTTAATTACGTGGATAATTGGGTAATTATTGAAATAGTGGGGAATTAACTAGTTAATTTAGAAAATGAGGGGATAAGGATCCTTGTTGGGGCTGCCACTTGGCATTAAGCTAAGCCAAAGTGGCACCAATATGAATGATGAGTCATAAGACACAACATGCCTTGTTTACACGTGAAATGTTCCTTGGATTTTTGTTTCTTTAGTGGTAATATAACGTAGAAAATTAGACCAGCCACATTATGGCATAACTTGGAGATTTAGTGGTAATATAACTTGGTTTGGATGATGAGTTATGGCATGCTTGCCACATTAGAATTAGTCCAGCAAGTTGGATGCCAAGTTAGGTAACGGGTGGAATTCTCATTCTTAAAGCTTAAGCAAAGCTAATGTTGCAATAGTAACAAAATTGATTCAAAGATTTCATGCAAAGTCTACCTAATGTTATCGCAATGTGAGATTTTGATTCTAAGGGAGTACGGTACAATCTTTCTCAAGAATATCATACGGATTCTTCCCTACTCCGATCTTTCCGATTACATGTTATCGCAATTGACGTGTATTAGAGGGATTGTCAAGAGAATCGGCTCAGGTATGTTAAAGCTAAGCCCTTCCTTCATGTTGGCACGATCTCGTAATTATATGTGTTTGATAACGAGGCATAAAGAGAAGTAAATACTCCCGAATTTATATACATTATCCTAGTCTCATAAATTACAGTATTCTCCTCATCGGGACTTCATATTTAATTGAGTATTGTCTTCTTCCAGTCAAGAGAGCAGAGAGCCTATATATAAAGTATTACAGTATTTTCATTACCATCGAGCTATAATCGATGGGCAGGCCCGTATAGGGCAACCTCTGATTAGATGGTAAGTTATATACCGAGCCTACTTTAGCCAAATGCCTATGAGCGAGCCCAGTTGGCCGAGATACAGAGCCTAGTATGGCTGAGCGCCTATGAGCGAGCCTACTACGGCAGAGCAGTTATATATACCGAGCCTTATAAGGCCGGACAACTATTTTACTTACTATATTGAGAGAGTTGAGTCAGTATCAGCAGGTGAGCATATCTTCAGATTATCTTTGACTCCTAGTTACTTTCAGTTATTATATTATCAGTTCAGTTTTAGCTTTCAGTATATTACCTTACATACTCGGTACATTATTTTGTACTGACATCCCTTTTCTCGGGGTGCTGCATTTCATGCGTGCAGGTTCAGACAGACAGACGGGTAGACCTCCTCATTAGGTGTTGCCCGAGTTCAGCTTGATCGGTAAGCTCCATGCCCTTCGGAGTTGCCGGGTCTAGAGTTTTATGTGCATCTTGTGTATATATGTATATATGATATAAGTAGTTCGGGGCCCTGTTCCGATCACAGTATATCCATCAGTAGAGGCTTGTAGACAGATCCTGTCAGTTAGTGCAGTATTTTGGGCTTGTAGGCTTTTTATGTATATTTTGTTGATTTGCCAGCTGTAGTAGTTATGACGGCCTTATCGGCCCAGCATTATATTGATGTTTAGTCAGCATTCACAATTGTCTTGCAATGTGGCCCATGGCCAAAGTATGACATTATATGTTTAGAGTCCCTTAGTCACAAGTTGGTACGCAAGGATAGGTGAGACACCGGGTGTCGGTCTTGCCCCTAGGTTTGGGGCGTGACAACTTCGAGCATAGATGAAGACAAAGATCAGGGTTGGATGAGCCGTTTTGTTCGAGTGAAGACTTCGGACTTAATCCCAGCTGAGAGTATGCCATTTCCCGAGAAATGGAATATGAACCGTAAGTCTGATTCCGTTTTTAGCTTTTGTTATTTTTACTTCTTCACCTTTTCTTATCAGTGTCTTTCTTGATACAACCGTTGCTTGGATGCAAGACGCGGTTCCCCATCTCGAGAGCTGGGTCAGGAGCTTGGTTTCGACATCAACATATGCCGAGCGCGCATGGCGCAATTTGTCAAAGGGCCGATGGGAGGCTCGTACTCACGGTAAGCCTTCTTTTTGGCTCACAGATCTGTTCAAGTATTTTTTTCGGGCATAAGTTTTTCTCACTTTCCTTTCTTTGTAGATACCGGAAAAGATGTGGTTATGAGACCCCCATCAGGTGATGAAAAAATTCTACCGCCTATATCAAAATCGGAAAAGGTGGTTAAGAGAAAAAGGGCCTCGGACTCTGAGGGTCAAAAACCCAAAAAGAGAGTGGCTCGAAAACCCAAGGTGAACATAATCCCTTTGACTATGGAATCGGTCCTAAGTCTAAGGGATGAAGAAGAAGAAGAAGAAGAAGAAGAAAGTGATTCCGGGCTGTTGGCTCGTGCCCGGGCTAGCACCGATACTCAGAATACTTCAGTATCGGTGGGAGTTGATACTGCTCCAACCAGGCTTGACGAGGTCGAGGAGGGGACTTCGACCCAAGTTCCCGAGCCTTTGGAGACCGAGGATCGTTTACCTCAGGGTAAAGAGACCATCGAAGAGGCGGTAAATGTCGGTGTGCAAACTAAGCTTGGGGCTCCCGAAGACAGAGGCGGTGCCCCGAAAGATCTGCTCGGGGTGATAGAGATCGGGGATTCTCCCTCTTTCCCTTCTTTCTCCCAATCAATGATATGTGACACTCAAGATGTTGAAACTTGTCACGGGGAAAGAGCCTATGGAGGGGAGGATCCTTTCCATGGTTATTTTATCGGTGTAGAAGATATCACCGATCTGAGTGACTCGGAGGCTCCGAAAAAGAGCTCGAGCGAGGTGGGAGTGCCTTGCCTTTTTAACGAAGCCTAACAAGCCCTGAACCGGGTAAGTTCATATTTTCTTTGACAATTTTCATACTTGTGTTTTCCTTTCCTTGCATAATCCCTTCTTATTTTCGTAGGCTTCTATGCTTCATCACGAGGCGTTTCTTTAATCTCGAGGGGAGCTGAGCAGGTACAAGGCAAAAGTTCGAAGGCTTACCGAGGAGAGAAATGCCTTAAAGCTTCTCGGTGAGCAGAGAGAAGGAGAAGTAAAAGGACTTGAGGCCGAGCTGGAAGTATCTCGAAAAGAACGAATTGAGCTGGCTGAGCTGGTATAAAGAATCTTTGATTTTAATGATATTGACTCGGAATCGATGGCTAATAACTCGGTCCCGCAGGTTGAGCAAAAGTTTGATGTGATTAGGCAGCTCCGTGCTGAAGTGGATGTCGTGAAATCGGAGGCTGAGGAGTGGAAGAAGAACATGGACCGCCTCTCCTCAGAGAAAGAGACTAAACGAACACAACTGGCTTCGGCTGAGGTCAAACTCCGAAGCTTAACTATGCAGGCATGGTTCGTTTTGTGCCAGGGCTCGAGCAAACTACGCGGGTATGGTTCGTTTGACCATTTGGCCCTTACAAGTTTTTCCTATCGAGACCTTGTTGCCATGAAGTAACTTTCTTGCATCGAGCTTGATATATTCGATGGCAATGCCCCCCAGTATTCGAGGTTGATTGTAAAGAGGCTTCGGATACTGTTGAATTGTTCTAAGTTAGCACGATCAATGGCTGCCTCATTAAAAACCTTGTCGAAAAACCCATTTGGGACAAAACCAGTCTAAGGAAAAAAAAGTGCAACACATGCTTTCAGACCTAAAGGCTTCGAGTTGAAGAATACATTCTCGTTTCTGGTTGAACACCTGCAAGGGTTAATTTTGAAATACAAATGAACATGTGAGGATCGTACCTCAGCAGTAGTATCGTTTGAGGTGCAACACGTTCCAATTGCTTGGTAGTTGTTTGCCATTTATCACACCGAGCTTGTAGGATCCTTTTCCGATGATTTTGAGAACCCGATACGGTCCTTCCCAGTTCAGACCCATTTTCCTTTCATTCGAATTTCGGGTGTTGAGGGTGAATTTCCTTAGCACCAAGTCCCTGATTTTAAAATGTCGAAGATTGGTTCTTCGATTATAGTACCTTTCGATCTGCTATTTTTGGGCGGCCAATTGGACGGGAGCGGCTTCTCATTTTTCATCCAATAATTCTAGGCTCGTGTTCATGGTCTCATTATTCGACTCCTTTGTCGCATATCGAAACCTGATGCTAGGATCTCCGACCTCAATCGGGATAAGAGCTTCAGCGCCATAAACCAACGAGAATGGTGTTGCTCTGGTACTGGATTTCAATGTTGTGCGGTATGCCCATAATACTTCGGGTAGTATTTCTCTCCATTTTCCTTTAGCGTCGGTTAATCTTTTCTTAAAATTTTGGATGATGGTTTTGTTGGTCGATTCGACCTGTCCGTTCCCGTTGGGATGATAGGGTATTGATAGGATCCTTTTGATTTTGTGATCCTCGAGAAATTTAGTTACTTTGCTGCCGATGAATTGCTTTCCATTATCACATACAATCTCGGACAAGAGTGGGTTGCTCTAGTGGTGAGCACCCTCCACTTCCAACCAAGAGGTTGTGTGTTCGAGTCACCCCAAGAGCAAGGTGGGGAGTTCTTGGAGGGGGGAGCCGAGGGTCTATCGGAAACAACCTCTCTACCCCAGGGTAGGGGTAAGGTTTGCATACACACTACCCTCCCCAGACCCCACTAATGGGACTATACTAGGTTGTTGTTGTTGTATCATATAAAATCTCGGATGGCATCCCGAATCGACATATGATGTGGTCCCAAACGAAGTCTATCACTTCCTTTTCTCTGACTTTCTCGAAAGCCTGTGCTTCAACCCATTTAGAGAAATTATAAGTCATAAACAAAATAAACGGAGCCTTACCTGGGGCCGATGGAAGGGGGCCAACGATGTCCATCGCCCATTTCATGAAAGGCCATGGAGATAGGACCGAGTGGAGATGTTCCCCGGGTTGATGAATCATGGGCGCATGCCTTTGGCACTTGTCGCATTTTCGAATGAACTCCCTTGCATAATTGTCCATATCGATCCTATAATATGTTGCTCTGATTATTTTGTGGACCAACGAATTGGCACCGGAATGATTTCCACAAGTGTCCTCGTGAATCTCACGTAGGATGTAGTCGGTATCTCCCGGTCCCAAATATATTACCGGTGGTCCATCGAACGTCCTCCTAAATAGCATTCCGTCTTTGGACAAGGTGAACTGTGCTGCTTTTGTGCGCAGAGCCCTCGATTCCTTTGGATTAGATGGAAGCTTCCCGTTCTTGACGTACTCTATATATTTATTTCTCCAATCCCAGGTTAAACTTGTGGAGTTTATCTCGGCGTGTCCTTCTTCGATCACCGATCTTAAGAGTTGTACGACAGTCCCCGAGTTGAGTTCGTCATCTTCAACCAACGAACCTAATTTTGCAAGAGAGTCAAACTCGCTGTTCTGTTCTCGGGGTACATGTTACAAAGTCCATTCCTTAAATCGATGTAGAGTCACCTGTAGTTTATCCAAGTACCTCTACATTCGATCTTCTCGGACTTTAAAAGTCCCATTAACTTGGTTTACCCCTAGGAGGGAATCACACTTAGCCTCTACGACCTCAGCTCCCAAGTTTCTAGCTAGTTCGAGACCTGTCAGTCCGAACCCCTTTGCGTTCGAGACACCGTCCGTAAAGAAGGTCCAGACTCCTGAAGAGGTACCCGATTTTATCAGTAGTTCCTTTTCAATCTCTGGTATGAAGGCCGATGTAAAGTCAGCCATGAAGTCCGCTAAGATTTGAGATTTTATAGCGGTTCGGGGTCGATACTCGATGTCGTACCCGCCAATTTTTATGGCCCATTTGGCCAATCGACCTAAAAGCTCAGGTTTGTGCAAAATAATTTTAAGAGGATAAGTTATTACAACATGTATCGGATGACACAGAAAATAGGGTTTTAGTTTCCTAGAGCCGCTTATTAAAGCAAGCGCTAATTTTTCTAAGTGTGGATATCTAGTTTCGGCCTCGCCTAAAGTTCGACTGACATAATAAATAGGGAATTGCGTACCTTGTTCTTCTAGAATCAAAACTCCACTCATCACTATCTCCGAGACAGCAAAGTATAGGTAAAGCTATTCGTCCACTTTCGGGGTATAAAGCAGCGGCGGGCTCGATAAATACCGCTTTAATTCTTCCAAAGCTTGCTGACATTCCGGAGTCCATGCAAAGTTGCTCTTCTTATTAAGCACTGAGAAAATTTGGTGGCTCCTATCTGAGTATCTCGAAATAAATCATCCTAGGGCGGCTATCCGTCCCGTTAGCCTCTGTATGGCCTTTAATCTACTACCGTGATGTCCTCGATAACTTTGATTTTATCGGGGTTGATTTTGGTTCCTCGATTGGACTCCATGAAACCAAGAAACTTGCCCGAGCCAACCCCGAATGCACATTTTTCGGGGTTCGGCTTCATATTGTACTCCCTCAGTATATTGAAAGTTTCCTGCAAATGCTTTAAATGGTCCTCTGCTCGCAGGGACTTAACTAACATGTCATCAATATAAACTTCCATTGATTTTCCTATTTGATTTTCAAACATTCGGTTTACTAGGCGTTGATAAGTTGCACCAGCAATTTTTAGACCGAATGGCATCACGTTATAACAGTATGTACTGTACTTAGTGATAAACGAGGTCTTTTCTTGATCCTCCGGGTGCATCTGTATCTGGTTGTACCCGGAGTAGGCATCGAGAAAACTGAGAGTCTTGTGGCCGGCCGTGGCATCGATCATACGATTGATATTAGGCAAAGAAAAAGAATCCTTAGGGCATGCTTTATTCAGGCCTTTATAATCTATACACATTCTAAGTTTGTTTCCCTTCTTAGGGACTATTACCATATTAGCTAGCCATTCGGGATATTTTACTTCTCGAATGGATCCTATTTTAAGAAGTTTGGTTACCTCATCCTTGATGAAGGCATGTTTGACATCGGAATGGGGCCTTCTTTTTTGCTTGACCGGATAGAATTTCATATCCAAGCTCAGTTTATGAGTGGTTATTTCCGGTGGGATCCCTGTCATGTCAAGGTGGGACCATGCGAAACAATTCATGTTAGCTATAAGAAATTGAATAAGCTTTTTCCTGAGCTCGGGATCTAACCCCGTGCCCAGGTATACCTTTCGCTCGGACAAATGTTCGATTAGCGTGATCTGCTCCAACTCCTCGATCGTTGATTTGGTAGCGTCAGAATCATCAGGGACCATGCAAGATCGAGGGATCCTATAATCGTCATCTTTGCCAGTCTCCTGTTTCTCGAGTTGGGTCGAGGCTGATGTTTGTGATTGCTATTTGGTGTCCTATTTTTCCTTCGAATCTGATCCCTTTGTTGATGATAATGATGATATCGAAATCACTTCGTCGATGGCAAACATTTCTTTTGCGGCCGGTTGCTCCCTGTAGACCCCTCCAATGTTGGGAATTTCAGAACCTGGTGAAGGGTCGAGGGTACTGCTCTCATGTTGTAGATCCATGGCCTCCCAAACAGGGCGTTATATCTCATATCGCCCTCGATCACATGGAACTTCATTTCTTGGATGGTCCCAGCTATGTTTACTGGCAGAATTATCTCGTCCTTAGTAGTTTCACACGCCATATTGAATCCATTTAATTAGGGTTGCAGGCACGACCTGGTCCTGCAGACCGAGTTGCTCTACGAACCTCGATCGAATGATGTTGGCCGAACTACCTGGATCAATTAACACATGCTTAACTTGAGTTTTATTCATAAGTACATATATTACCAGTGCATCATTATAGGGTTGCATGATTCCTTCCGCGTCTTCGTCACTAAAGGACAAGGTTCCTTTAGGTATGTAATCCTGAGTCCGAGACCGCTTCTCTCTTACAATCGATATCTTAGTGCGTTTAAGCACCGGCCCCTAGGGATATCGATCCCTTTGATAGTCATGTGGATAACGTGTTGTGGTTCTTCTTGTTCGTTTTATCTATTGAAATCTTTGTTTTTGAAATGGTTTCTGGACCGGTCGCTTAAAAATTCTCGAAGGTGCCCTTCATTGAATAACCGAGCTACCTCCCTTTTAACTACCTGCAATCTTCGGTTCTGTGACCATGGGTGCCATGATACTTGCACATTTGATTAGGATTTCTCTGGGCTAGATCAGACTACAGAGGTCGAGGCCATTTAGTATCCTTGATGCGTCTGATGGCCGATACAATAGCGGTTGCATCGATGTTGAAGTTATATTCTGATAACTGTAGTTCTTCCTTAGGTCCGGTATGCCTGTCGAACCCATTCTTGTTTATCAGCAGCCGAGATCCTTGGCCTCGATCGCTCCTCCTTTCGCTTCGTACGTGGTTATGTATAGGTTCGCTGCCCCTGCGATCTCTGTTATACGGTCAATATCGGTCTTTGTTCGACCTTGATTCTCGGTCGATGTCCCTTTTAATAACGGACCCAAAACCTAACTGGTCATATTCGACTCTAATCTTTGATTGATATCGATTGTGTACATCGTCCCAGGTAACAGACGGGTATTCGATCATGTTCTGCTTCAACTGTCGTGAAGCTATCGAGCTTCGTTCGTTTAATCCTTGGGTGAAAGCTTGAACGGCCAATCGTCCGTGACTGGTGGTAAATCCATTCATTCCATTTGGAAACGAGATACAAACTCTCTTAGCATTTCGTTACCTTTTTGCCTTACCTTAAAAAGATCCGATTTTCTGGTTTTGACCTTTATGGCTCTGGCATGTGCTTTTACAAAGGAATCTGCAAGCATAGCAAAGGAATCGATAGAGTTAGGTGGTAAATTATGGTACCATATCATTGCTCCCTTTGACAGGGTTTCACCGAACTTCTTCAATAATACGGATTCGATCTCGTCATCTTTTAGATCGTTCCCTTTGATAGTGCATATGTATGAGGTGATGTGTTCATTGGGATCGGTCGTTCCATTGTATTTAGGAATTTCGGGCATGCGAAACTTCTTAGGGATCGATTTTGGAGCCGCGCTCGGGGGGAAAGGCTTTTGCACGAACTTTTTGGAATCCAAGCGCTTCAATATCAGTGGTGCCCCCGGGATCTGATCAACCCTGGAGTTATAAGTTTCCACTTTTGGTCGTTTGCTTCAATCTTCCTTTCTCCTGATTTTATTCGTTTTGTCAGTTCCTTGAGCATCTTAATGATTTCGGGATTAGTCCCCGATTCTTGTTCATTCGACCTCACTATAGCTGGCCCTGTTTTGTGAGTGACTTCTTGGGGGTGGACTGGGCCCGAGCCTGCATGGTGCCTGGGTTTAGCTCTGCAACTGGGCTATTGCTATTTGTTGAGCTTGCAACATTTCGAAAACCATACGCAGGCTGATCCCGTCCTCTCCAGCGTTTTGTGTATTTCGAACTACAGATAGAGTTCCACCATGAATGCTGTTTTCTGGGTAGGAACGTTGGTTCGCCTAAATGGCCACATGTGAATTAACGTCGGCTGGATCTACGGCTCGAGTTCCAACGGGGTCGACGAGTGGCCTTTCATTCCTGGGAGTCAGGTTGTTGTTCTCATCTTGAACGCCAACTTCGTTGTCAAAAGGTAGGGCCATTATTCGAGAGTTTGTCATTTTTAACCTGAAATCGAAGACACTTCCAATAACAAGTGTGAAATAGTGTGTTTTACAGAGATTCGTACCAAATAACCACTATTATCCTTAGCCCCACGGTGGGCGCCAAACTCTTTACCCGAAAAACAGATAGAGTTGAATTTATACGTAGTTCTAAGGATACGTGGTGTAATTGATACAAATTGGAAGGATAAGCAAAAATATATCGGATAGTGACTGTAAAAAGGAATGAATACAAACCCAAATAGAGCAGAAAATGTTTGCTTAAACAAACATTTGAAACAATATATAAAGTCAAAGAATGACAATATTTGATGTAAGTTGTGTAAATCTCTATGACCTCTCAATATGAGAGTGTATCAATGAGTATATCAATTCGTGTATCAATGGATAATGATGCCCCCTTACAAATGGCAATCACTCTAATATAATGGAAGGATCCTACTTTGGATATAATTTAAAATACATAGTGGGGATCCCATGATAGATTAATCAATTAGCTTTTTCTTAATTTTTGTCGAGATTTTCTCCCTTAGTGCGGCTATAACGGCTTTGTTGTCTCTTAGCTCGATCTTGGTAGTGGTCGGTCTCTTGATCTCGAGCTCGATATTGACTCGAGCTCGGCATTGATCGGTCTTTGGCTCTCGAGTTTGATAACCCCACTTCATATTATAGCTCGATATTGACCCGAGCTCGATATTGACTCGAGCTCGATATTGACTCGAGCCCGGTATTGATCGGTCTGGGTCTTGAGCTCGATAACCCGACTTCTCATCGTATCTCGATATCATAATGACGACCCTCGGTCCATTATGTTTCAATCTTGACTAATTATACGAAGGCAAACTCGATTTTGACCGTATACAATAGTGTAAAGACCACCAATTCTCATCTTCCCCTTGAGAATTAAAGTAGAAATATTAGATACAACAACAACAACAACCCAGTATAATCCCACTAGTGGGGTCTGGAGAGGGTAGTGTGTACGCAGACATTACCCCTACCTTGGGGTAGAGAGGCTGTTTCCGATAAACCCTCGGCTCCCTCCCTCGAAGAACTCCCCATCTTGCTCTTGGGATGACTCGAACTCACAACCTCTTGATTGGAATTGGAGGGTGCTCACCACTAGAGCAACCCACTCTTGTCAAGTAGAAATATTAGATAAAAACCCTAAAAAGAACTGATTTAATAAGGGTAAATTCATGATTCATGAACTTGTATTGTGTAGATAAATAATTAGATGTTTAAATGAAGTTTAACAAATAAGCAGAGGGCTACTGCTATGAATATAACAAATTCTCATACTACGTGAAAAGTATGTGGTTAACATGTTGACATTGTTAATACAGTGGAAATGAAATAAAAGCAAAATAATAAGAGCAAGATGAATATTATTTTATTTTGATTTTAAAGTTTATCAATCGCGAGGAATACATCTTACTACTTGATCAGTTAGATCGACCGCAGTTAAGTGTCAACATTGAATATAAATCAATAACTGAAAAAATTAATTGGTAATCAGATATCAATCTCTGCCTCTTGTACTAATAGTATATACTGTATAATCTTTTGACACTAAAACTCATTTCACTGTTCCCCTTACAAAAAAAAAAAAAAAAAAAAAAGAATTGATTTTTCAACTTTCTGAAATGCCTTATGAGAATCAGATAAACCTACAAAATGAACCAAAGTCTATCTGGCAACATCAAGAACTTACCGTATGCATATTCTACTTAACATCAAGACCTCTACAAAGATTGGGCTCTTCACTGAATGAAAGGCCCATATAGAAAAACATAAGAAACCAATAAAGGCCCAAACAAAAAGCCCAATTAGGACTATTTTCGTAATATCAAGAATTAGGGATTCTATACTTAACCCAGATAAGAACGCAAAAGCTGTTTGCTTCTTCTTCCACTTTTCTCTTCAGCTGGTGTGAACATCCTAGCCCCTTCAGCAGCAGGTCTTTCGATCTCTCCTTTTTCTCTTCTCTTTGTCGTTTATTTGTTTATATTGTAACTCTTTGAACTGAGGTTGTGTTTGGGTTTTATATTCCTGCAGTTGGTTTGTGAAATGGCCAAGTCCAAAAATCACACAGCTCACAACCAGTCCTACAAGGCCCACAGGAATGGCATCAAGAAGCCAATAAAGCACCGCCATTCATCTACCAAAGGGGTATGTAAAAACCCCATCTCTTTTCTTCTTTTAATCTGAACTTGGTACTTATTTATTTATTTTTTGTTTTGGGGTAAATGTAGATGGATCCTAAGTTCTTGAGGAACCAGAGGTATGCCAGGAAGCACAACAACAATAAGAGTGGTGGATCTGCCGATGAAGAGTAAACAAATCCCTTAAAGCAACCATGGCTAGCACTGCTTTTTGAATTTGGGATTTTTTATCTTGTTAAGTTTTTGTTTTTTGTTATGGAATTATAGTGGTTATTTACTAGAATGGAACCTAATTTAGTTTGTTATTTTGTTATCTAAACCAGTTATTAGTCTCTTTTAATCAATGGCATTGTCTTTGCAGTTTTATTCTGATTACTTTTTAATCAGCAATATTCACTGCTGATAAGTATTATTCCCCCCTCTTTTTGGATTAGTATAATGTCTGAAATGTCTTTATTTCTATGAACATTTACTGTAGTTTATAGATTTGCCGATGTAGATTTTTGTGTCTGCTTGATATGGGAATGTGTGAATTGTAGTTGCTGAATGATGTCCCAAAGCTTGTTTGGACTTAGCTGTTTGATGATGATCCATACCTACAAATTTGCTTCAGCCCTTCTTTCTCCCTTGACTATTCGATGGTTCTAGACTTCTAGTCCATGTTAAACTTAGTTGCTTTCTTGTTTTGATAGAAGCACGATTCCGTTATAGAGTAATAGTCAAGTGTATAGAAAAAAACAAATAGCAGGGATCAACGACCATCTGGATTTTCTCCTTGGAGTCCTTCATTGATTTGCTTTTCTGAAACTGTGTTTAGCTGTTATTTTTGGTTGCATTAAAGTGAATGCTAGAGATTGGTTTGTTGGCTTCTGCTTGACTGAAGGCTCTAACCTCCTAAGGTTTGGTCACTGAATGCAGTTTCCCGTTCTGTTGCTACCAGAGTATTGTCACCTCAAAATCATAGTCTCAATGATTCCTCAATCACCCACACCAACTTAGTTAAACTTGTGATTTCCTCGTATCATTTAAGAATCAAGTATCCCTTCAACGAAATTGTTGTTGATGTTGGTAAACTTGATTTTCATTCACTTGAGATCAGTAGTTTAAACTACTGATGTCTCTCCAATTGCTGCCGTACGCTCTTCAGTTTTTCATTCTAGATGCAATTTCAATGTAAAGGACAAACTAAAGGTACACAAGGGATGGCAGGGTGTTTTGCTTGGAATGAATTGGATGGGAAAATATTGCAAACTCATGTGATCTTTTGCTTGGTATTATCTCTACAGGAGAAATTTTGTGAAAAGTTGTAATATTTCCTCAACTATAGGAGGCTTTGTTGTTGGCATTGAGAAGTGCTTGTGGTGCACTAAACTATCAAGTGCTTATTCCATTAAAGTACGCGCATCTGGAAATATATCACGGTTTGTCCATGAAGACAATTTAGATATCAAATAAAAACTACTTTCAGGCTGAAGATGAAACATAAATTAGATTAGTGAAGGGAAACTTTTGAAGGACAAATAAGAGAAGAAAGACAATAAGGTGTGACATATTGGACGATGAGCTTTGATGCAAAAAAAGTTAGCATATGCCACTTTGAAATTAAGGTAGGAGGTAGGGGTGTTGGTCCGTCTGTACGGTACGGTATTTAGATATTTCGGTTCGGTATTTTCGGTATTCGGTTTCTTAAAATGCAGTACCAATATCGTACCTAATTAAATTCGGTATGATTCGGTTTTTCTCCTTTCGGTTTCGATTTATTCGGTTTGAATACTAACTAGTGCATAGAGTCATAGACGGTAATATTCTAAATTAAAGTATTCAAAAGTACAAAACTAAAAACATTTGTTGACAAAAGTTTTGTCCAAAACTAGCAAATATCAACTCAGAGAGAGAAAACTGTCAATAAAATAATAAATTTGATCATTAGAAATGTCTTGTTACTTGTTTAGAGTTAATTGATCAATTTAGAGAATAAAGGAAAGTAAAATTTTAAATTTATATATTTATGTTATAATTAATAATATGTGTATTGTGTAATATAATGTATATTTCGGTAATGTACCGCCCTAATAGGAGGGAGAAAGAGCCTTTACAACTATAATGGCAGAAACATACTATGCTAGGAAATAGAAATTTATTTCAGTGGACTTGTCATATGCACATTACTTCCATCCAAATTCATAATTTATTTGACACTTCATGAATAATCACCGTGCATCTATAATAAGAACATGTGCCAATTCGTTATTCACGAACACATTATTTGGTATGACGAGATTATCATAAGAGGTTTCGTTGCTATTGTAAACCAAATACATATTTGGATAGTTGGAAACACCGTAATTTCTATACTTAATTCAGATTAATTATTAGCTCAATGCTTTGCGAGTAGAGTATAGTTATGTGTTTGAGGTATGTTTGACGAACGTTTGGGAAGTTATAAAACTTAGTAAGGATGTTAGAACGACTTGAAAGTAAGTAAACCGAAGAAAAATTAATATTTTAGGACATAACGTAAGGTTTCACACAACCGTAGCACCACAAAAACAGAAATTCCAGTGAGGGTTGTGCCACAACTGTGCGTCGCACAAGACCTGGGAAAATTCCCATGAATGCCTGGCGCCACAACTATTGTGTCACATAGGTCTGGGAGAAACCTCACGTTCATCCTATGCGATGCACAAGGTGTTCCCCGACCTTATAAAAATGCAGATATAAAGAGAAAAGTCGAGAAAAGGAAATTAGTTCCAAATACTAAAGTCCAAAATATCTCCCGCAACCGCAAAGCGACCTAGACCAATCCCTCAGTCATTCAAGGTGAGTTGTAATACGATTCAGGTTAGATTATTACTCCCCAGCATAGATCATAGAAGATTTCATCTTGAAATCACTAGATTATCAACAAGAAGACCAAGATTTCTTCCAAATCTAGAATTTTGCAAATCGAGGTAAGCTTCGCAAAGCGCTTTCAACTATGATTACTAAAGATTATTATACTTGATATTCGTCTTTAGAAACTATTATAAAAACCAAAACAAATTATGAACCCTAGAATTGAGAAAAATCAACTTAGGGTTTCTAAAGTTAGAAATTCTAGAACTTTTAAAATTGATTCTACCCTGCGTGAATAAAGAATGCTTTGTGCACCGGGTTGCCTTCTTAAATTAACTTGTAGAGATTGACTTGGTAAGTTGAATATTTTGGATTGGAGCGACGAGATATTCATAGTGAGGAAATCTAGGTAAGTTAGACAATATGTTACTAAACTTGGTGTGACCTAAAGATGTTAAATTATTTAAAATGTTAATGTAGGTTTTGATTACAGCGAGCAGGCTCATATTATTTGTCACGACCCAAAAGTACGTGACCGGCACCCGACACACTATTCAACCAGAGTAGACCAACCCGTACAAGAATACCCAATTATATGCCTAATAGAACATGCAGAAACTTTTCTGAAAACATAATTATTTTAAATGATTAAGTATCTACATGAAAGAAAATCTTTAAATTCACCATTTTTAATAATTAAAAATACATAAAGATAACAATGCATCTTTCATGCATGCCATATGAATAACTCTCGATTTCAACCCAAAATAATGACAACTCTCTATGGAATCTCTAAGACACAAGGATAAGATAAACACTTCGTCAATTCCCGACAAAGAATGCAAGGAAACAACATGATGGCTACCACGAAAATGAAGTGGTGTCTCACCATATACCTTGGAAAGAGAGTCATTCTAGCCATGTCCATTCATCATATATCATACCTCAACCTGAAATATGTAAAGTAAGCGGAGGCCTGGAGAAGGGTCTCTGAGGACTGAGTACACCACCATGTTACTCACTAAGTGACACAGAATCTCTCTAACTAGAGTTCCTTTGAAAAGGATTTACAAAATATATACAACTCATATTTTATACAAAGCGGTTAACAATAACATCAGGTCATACTCTTTATCATTTCAAGTGAACAGACTAGTAAAGTGTAAAGTATGACATAAAATTTTAATATTTATATCAACTCACGATTCTAACAAAAATCATACAAAATCATTTTAATTTTATTAAATCATTGAAATAACTTTCGGCTCGTTACGCCAAAATATAAGAAAGCCATATTTTACCTGTCACAGAGAACATTATACCGACACCGACATAAATAACTACTAGATGATTAATTTAGCAACAAGTATTTGACCCTATTTGCCCGGGCTGCTTTCCATAGTGTAGTACGAGTCGACTTAACCTCGTTGCTTTAAGTAATAATCAATTGCCTTCACAAAAAAAAACTTTATCCCACAAATCTTGTCTTAGCCTTGGTATGTATCCCTACACAGGTACGTGTAGTTCCATAGTAACGAACTCAACATTTGAACCAATCTTGGTGGTCTAAACTAGTAATTTCCAAAATATTTGATATTTCAATAATAGATTCATAGCTTAATTATAACGACCCGACCGGTTGTTTTGAGCTCTAGTACGTCGTTCGGCGGTTTGAGGCCTTGAGTAGCTTCACTTCATGTATTATGACTTGTACGCGTGGTCGGGGTTGAATTTCGGGAAGTTTAGAGTTGATTCGAATGGAAAATTCCAATTTCGGAAGCTTTAAGTTGGAAGAATTGACTAAGGTTTGACTTTTGAGTAAACGACCTCAGAATCGGGATTTGAAGGTTTCAATAGGTTCGTATGACGATTTCAGACTTGGGCATGTGTTCAGGTTGAGTATCGAGTGGTCCGGGAGCATTTCAGCGCTTAATATGGAAAGTTGGCATTTTGAAGGTTTAAGAATTTTTTAATTTTGATTTAAAGTGGACTTTGGTGCTATCGATATCCGTTTGGGGTTCCGAACCTTGGAATAGGTTCGTATCGTGATTTGTGGCTTGCACGTAAAGTTTGACGTCATTCCGGGATGTTTAAGTATAATTCGGACGCGTTCGGCAAAATTTGAAGGTTGGATAGTTGAAAGAAAGATTTTGGCCGTCGATTCATAATTTTGGTGTTGTTTGACGTGATCTTTGATTAAGTTAGTATCGTATTTTGGTATGTGTTGGTGTGCTTGGATGGGGTCCCGGGGGCCTCGAGGGCGATTCAGATTGGAAATCGGGATGAGTTTGGGCTTGGGGAGCTGCTGAAGTGCACCAGGTCTGGTGCAATCACACCTGTGAAGGTTTTGGTCGCAGGTGCGAGACCGCATGGGCGTGTTTGGTATCACAGGTGCGGAGTTGTGCTGGGCAGAGGGGATGTGCAGGTGCGAGGTTTTGGCCGCACCTGCGAGATCCCAGATGCGGGTCCGCAGAAGCGGAGCCCAGGTCGCAAGTGCGACTCCGCAGAAGCGAAGGCAGGGGCCTTCAGGGAAAACCATATAAGCGGAGATTTGGCTGCACCTGCGAGGTCGCAGAAGCGATTAAGTGAACCGCAAGTGTGAAATGCCTGGGCAGTGTATTAATTCGAAGGGTTCCAAGATTTCTTCATTGTTGGACTTTGCAAGCTCGATTGGAGGTGATTTTTGAGAGGGATTTCACGCGATTTCTTGAGGTGAGCCACTTTTGGTCATTTTTATCTATTAGTATTGAATACCCATTGAATTCCCCTCCCCCCCCCCCCAGAATATGTATTTTTAAGGTGGAATTTGGAGAATTTTGAGCTAGGTGAGAGTAAGATTTGGGGATTTGAGTGGCGATTTGATATCGAAATTGGGTAATTTTGGTATGGTTGGACTTGTTGTTGAATGGGTGTTCGGATTTTTGTAAATTTTATTTGATTCCGAGGCGTGGGCCCGGGGTTGGCTTTGTTGACTTTTCAAACGGAGTTGAGAATTTTTATAAATTGATTAATTATAAGTATTGGAGTATATTTTTATTAGTTTTCATGTTGTTTGATCAGTTTCGGATTGATGGGCATCAGATTGAGGTGTTAGAGAGGCATTTGAGCCGGTTGTGAAACTTCAGAGTGAGGTAAGTCTCCAGTCTAACCCTGTGAGGGAGAATTTACTCTATAAGTATTATATTCTTATGTGCTACATGTTGTGAGACCTACGCACGTATGAGGTGACGGGTGTCCGTGCGTATACTAGAATTTCTGATTATGTCCGGGTAGACATAGGTTCACGCCATTCTATAATTGTACTATTTGATTTATCTTTGCTCATTTAATTCCTTTATTTTGCGTTGCGAATTGAGACTAGAATTGCATAGGGTGATAGACTCGCTATTGTAGAGATGTGACGATCTACTTGATAATCCGCAGAATAATTTGTGTTTTTCCCTTACGAAATCCTCGCGCGTTGTGCGTTTTCATTGAAAAGCTCCTTTACATTTCATAACTCACACGTATCTTTGTGAGTGAGGTCAAGGATCCGTTTAAGTTTCATATTCTCATGGGAGTGGGCCATTCGCCTTGGCAGTATAATAGATGCATCTATGGCTCGTGTCGTTCGACCCTCGGCAGTGCACAAATTATTATGGGATCGGGCCGTACGCCTAGGTATTTCTATAAATACTCTTATGGGATCGGGCTGTTCGCCTCGGCAGCATCGTGCATGATATTTGGCAAAAAGCCATCGTATCCGTGAGTTTTCCTAATTTGAGTTGTGATGATCTATCTGGTAGGGACCATATTCCACATATACTCCGGTTGAGGAGGTGACCGATAATTGAGGGCTTGCGTTTACTGTTCAGAGGAGGATCGTACCACGTGCTTAAGTTTGTTTACACTATTTTTACCGTGGCCCATACTTATTTACTTTCAGTTGTACTTGATTTATTGGACCACTAGTAAGTATCGATGTCGACACCTCGTCAATACTTCTCCGGGGTTAGGCTAGATACTTACTAGGTACACGTTCATTTATGTACTCATGCTACACTTGTTGCACTTTTTATGTGTGTGTGTGTGTGTGTGTATATATATATATATATATATATATATATATATATATATATATATATATATATATATATATGTATGTATGTATGTATGTATGTATGCAGAGGCGCGGTTATTGCGGAAAATTATGGTGAGCTGCATTCCATGTTATAATCCGCAACATACAGAGTCTCCATTAGAGTTATTTACATTCTCCTATCTAACTTGTATTCCTAGGCAGATACTGTATTTTATTATATTTCTTGATAGATGCTCATGCACTTGTGACACCGAATTTTGGGAGTTCCTACTCGATGTTCATTATTGTAGTTCACGTAATTATTATCATTTTACCCTATAATTTATACTTTATATGGAAATTTATAAAGAAAATTCACGAGCTCCTACGAGTACCCGATTTTTATTTTATTTATTTAATGGGATTTACGATTTCAAACTTTTTAAAATGAGTAATTAAGTTGATAATTCACCGTTGGCTTGCCTGACGGCGACGTTGGGAGCCATCACGACCTTTAGGAGATTTTGGGTCGTGACATTAATAGTCTCGAAGAATCTATTTTATTAAATTATGGTATTCATAACTGATCCAACCATTTGAATAAAAATCAAATCAAATCCGTTTTCATTTCATATTAAAGCAATATAACTATCCGACCACTTGTTTTGTGTATTTGGGCCATGTTGCCCTATTTGATGCTTCTTGTATGCTTGTTTTTTGCTTTGTAACTTGCGGGGATGGTTGGTTTGGTTTCGGGAAGGTGTTGGAGTGAATTGGAATGCTTAATTTCATTGTTGGAATCCTAAGTTATAAGAGTTGACCGATGTTTGACTTTTGAAAAAACGACCTTGAAATGATGTTTTGTTGGATTCACTAGGTCCAGACGCTAATTTTGGACTTAGGTGTATGTACAAATTTGGACTTGGAGGTTCCTAAGTTGATTTGGCTCTAATTGTCAAAATTTAGAAATTTGAAGGTTTGGAGAATTGATAAATTTAACTCAAAGTTGACTTTGTGGTTATCGATGTTCGTGTGGTGATTTATGACTTGTGTGCAAAATTTGAGGTCATTCCGAGTTGGTTAGACGTGGTTCGACGTGAGTTTGGAAGTTTGATTAGTTCATTAAGATTGAATTGAGGTGCGATTTGTGGTTTTGATGTTATTTTGTGTGATTTGTAGGTCTGTATTTTAGGACTGGTTGGTATGATTGGACAGGAGTCCCTAGGGGCTCGGGTATTTCAGATGGATTCTGGATTATTTTGGAACTAGTTGGCAAGTGTGGTTCTTATGCACCGCACCTGCAGAGGAAAGGTTTGCATATACGATGTCGCACATGCAAGGAAGAACTCTACATCTGCAAAGGGCAGGCTTGGGGTGGAAGTGCGCAGATGCGCAAGGCAGACCGTGCCTTTGGAAGTTGCACCTGTGAGGGCAGGCCATACCTGAGGCTTCGCGGAAGTGGAAGCTTGATAAGTTGGTATTTTACCAACTTAACTCCTCTTTAATCATAGATTTTTGCTATGTTTGAACGATAAAATCATGTGTTTAATGTCATTTACTTATATTTTACAGAGTTTATGTGATTTAGAAGTTGATCGTGAAGAAACCAAGTGAAAACGAGTCAAAAAGGAGCTAAAATGAACAGTGAAAATCTGCCCAGTGAATTACCTTTCGCGAACGTGAAGGAGTAATGCGAACACGAAGCAGCAGAAAACTAAACCTTCGCGAACGCATAGCTGCAGGAAACAAACATTCGCTGACGGGAAGGAATGATAGCGAACGCGAAGAAGAAATGAGGGAAAAACCTGGGCGGTTCTGGAACTTCACGTTTTTGACCCCCAAACCATTTAAGACACGACCTAGATCATTTGTAAGGGATCTTTGGCCGATCTCTGAACATATTGGCATATCTTGACTAGAGAAGACAAGTTTTGGAGTTAGGGTTCTTGCACGCACACTTTGGTCTTGAAGATTTGAAACTTTTGGTTGAGAATTTCTTACCAATTTATATTAATTTCTTCATTTTCTTGCTTTGTATTGAATATCTAAGTGTGTAGTATTTCTTCCAACACTTGAATTTTGTTTATGGGAATATTCATCTTTAAAGTGTGGATTAAATATCTTTTGTGCTTATGTATTGAACAATTTTTATTTATTATGAAGTGAGTTATTATTTCTTTAATTATTATTGTTCTTTAATATTTCCAAATGGATTAGATATCCCTAGGACTGGCACATTAACTTCGAATTAATTTTGGAAAAGATAATTTGGGGCTGGGAAAGATTAATTAATAAGAACTTGAGGCGTTAACCCTCACTTTATAGATTCTACCTAGGGATAGGATTGAACTACTTATAGCCATATTCGGGTGTGCTTAATCTCTTAATTGTTTTAGGGATAATTCAATTAGGAAGTCTTGTTAGTCTTCGGAAGAAGCTAATATAGAATTATTACCCGAGGCTAATTAACATAAACTCGCTCATATTTGTAAAATCGTGAAATACATTGGATCGTTACTTGAATGAAACTCCCATTGCATCCATGCTTGCAGCCATTGATCAATTTACGTGCTTTCTAGGTTAGATTATATTTTCGCATTTAGACATAAATATTTTTTCAAAACCCTTGGCTTAGCATAATAAGTGATAATTATCTTACACGCCTAATCGCCTATATATTATTCTTTGTGGGATTCGACCCTGACTCATAGTTGGGTAAATTATATTGTATGCGACTGTGTCCATTTACTTTTTAGTAGTGGATTTGGACGTCAACATAATTGGCTCCGTTGTCGGGGAATAATTTGGCGTATTTAGGTTGCTTGAGAAATAAGAGTACGTGCTTTGGTCCAAACTTGTGAATATTTGTGTAATTATTTTTCTTATCTTTGTTTATTTTTCATGTTGTTTTCTTGTTTATTTTCTTTGTTTTGAAAAATGGCATGGCATAATGAAAATTGGTCGGATGGTAGTTGTTCATACTTTGATGACCCTTGTCCTTATTGTGGAGGATCACACTCTTGGAAAAATTGTTTAAATTCTCCCGGGGGCGGATTGTGCGTACAATCTCAAACCCATGAGTGGAGTATATGCGATAAGTGTGGTGGTCAAAATGGCCACTGGGCTAATTGTGATTATTTGTCATTCCTTTCCCCCAACCCCCGCTATCATGATTCTACTTTTTGTAATAATAATTATAGGGATATGGAAGTGGAAGAAAGTGAGCATGGTCAAAATGGAGAGTTCAAGCTTATGATGGAATGCCTACTTGAAGGAGGAAACAAAGAGCAAAATGCCTTGGAGGAGCTTTTGAAAAATAGTCTCCAAAATGATTTGGCGCTTGAAAGGTTGAACTTACATATGAGAGAAATGCTTGAAGCTTTAGAGGTCCAAAAAGCCTCGGAAGTGAATGATAGCCAAGAACCTTCCTTAGAGGTTGAAGCCGAAAATTTTTCTTTGGCACTTGATCAAAACCTAGAAGAACTCCCAAATGCTCAAAATGAGAGGATAATGCTCATTATGGAGTCCATTCTTGAAAATGAGGAGAAGCACAACTTGGCACTTGAGGACTTGAAACGAGGAATAACTAAAAATGATGAGAATATCCGCTCCATGGAAGATCAAATGAAAATATTGGTTGAGGCTCACTATGCCCACCAACTTGAGAGTGTGAAAAGAGGTCAAGAAGAGTACAATTTTGAGGAAGAAAGTGAGCTTTATTTTGAGGAATCAAGAATTGAACATCCGCCAATCGACTTCATACTTGTTGGTGATGCCAAGAAAAATATGAAATTAGAGTCAACCGATGTAGTTGAAAAGATGGTTGAATTTGACTCTAGTTCGGGGGATCAAGAGGATGTCAAAATCCGTAAAGAAATGCAATTTGGAGGGTTGATGTCACATTCCAATCATTTATCAACATTGGAATTATGTGGTGATATGGGAATTGAACTACACGAGTCAATGAGGGATTGCAAAGAGGAGAGGTAAGGGCCATACCTCTTACAATTTGAAGGTACAAGAAGGCAAAATGACATTCCTCACATGAAAGCCAAGAAATACAAAATGAAGCAAATAGCACGTGGCTTGATCATCTACTTACCACCCCCATCGCTCATGATCACAACCTCGATTCCAAGTTAGGTGCCCAATTCATATCTTCCAAGTGGAGAGAAAAGTGGTAAAGTGGATTCGCGTCGTGCCACGACATTAAATGCGGCGCTTGGTGGGAGGCAACCCATCATTTTCAAATATTGTTGTTGCACTTTTATTTTTGTAGGTTATTTATTTTTATTGAACATTTTGATGTGTGTGTGTCTTAGAGTGCAGGGAAAGTGAAGAAAAAATGGCTAAGCTTGATTTTCTATGGCATAAGAATGTGACCGCATAGTGGTTATGCAGACCGCATACTGGTCGCGGAATGAGTCAGAAGTTCATAAGCGATGGTCGCTCAAAAATACGGTGGAATGCTAATTTTGCGGACCGCATAATGGTTATGCAACCGAAAATGCGATTGCATATTGGCCAAGCACACACCCATCATTTTCCAAAATTTTTAGTCATTTTTCAAGTTTTTATTTTTTGAGAATAGCTTAGTATATTATTTTTGACTAATCTGCCAAGTTTTAGAATTTTTGGAGCAGATTTGAGCAGGTCGGAGTTATCGAACATCCAAAAACCAGTAGCTGCTGGAAGTTGCAGAAGTAATGATTCGCGTTCGCGATGAGTAAATATTTTTCTAATGCTTCGCGTTGAATAACTCGCA
The DNA here is from genome assembly GCF_000715075.1 of Nicotiana tabacum. NCBI lineage: Eukaryota > Viridiplantae > Streptophyta > Magnoliopsida > Solanales > Solanaceae > Nicotiana > Nicotiana tabacum. Next base: position 57,375,421 of record NC_134093.1, read on the forward strand.
TTCACGACTGTTAAAGAAATTTTTACTCTTCGCGAAGGCGACTATGCCCTCGCGAACGCGGTCCGTCAGGTAAGTTTAAAATTCCAAAACACTGGAAACAGACGCTTAATTTTCCTCTTTGGTCAAGAACAGTTTCTTCCTACTCCTTAAACCCCAAAACCAAATCCCCATAATCTTAAATTTCATTGCAAGTCTCCCTCGCCATTCTCAAGGTATGAGATTTTCTCTCTAGTCTCTTAACTTTTTCTTCCTTTTCTTGGTGTGAAGTGGTAGCAGAGCAGCCATGATTGTTTTGTGCATAGGGCTGAAAATTTTTAGTCTTTAATGTTAACCTTGAGTGTGAAGTTTGTTGTTGCTTGCTGGGGGAGGTTGGTTAAGTGTGAGCGTCTTATTATTGAGGAAACTTTAGCAAGATTTGTGCTACAATGGGCTAGAAAATGAACAAAGAAAATAAGGCACACAAATTGTTTAACAAAATGCCTAAAAGAAAAATAGGTCAGGGTGATAAAGATGACCTTTGCGAACGCGATGGTCTGCTCACGACTGCGAAGGCCTATTTCTGGGAAAAAAGTTTTGCTCTTCGCGAACGCGATGGTCTGCTCACGAATGCGAAGGCCTATTTTTGGGAAAAAAGTTTTTCACTTCGCGAATGCGGTGGCCTTTACGCGAACACGAAGAGAAATTCCTGGTAGTCCCCAAAATGGAAAAAAATAGTAGCTTTGCACAGCTCTACCCGTGACCCTTTTTTTCCATTTCTGTGGCTTAAATACTTCCTAACACATTGTTTTAAGTGTCTATATGAGCTTTTAACATTGTTGGTCCATTTTGTAAGTACTTTGGGCACACAATGGATTTGGTACACAATGAAATTGAGCAAGAACATGTCCCTAAGGCTGAACAAGAGGAACCCTTTGATCATGATAGGTTTTTACCTGCGGAATGTGAACGGATATGACGAACTCTTGTCAAAAATCATCGTCAGGGAAAGATGCATAACACATGGAGAAGGTTGAAGCTAAAATGCCAGGCTTTTACACAAGATTGGTAGAAGGCAGGTGGATTTGTTTTGCCCTTCAACCAAATGATTCCAACTACACAGTGGTATTAGAATTTTATGCAAATGCCTTGAGGACCGACTTCGAAGGAGCCTTAGTTACTACTGTGCGGGGTGTGTAAGTCAACTTCAACCCTGAGATAATTAACGGAATTTATGGCCTTCCCAATGCCGATAATGAGGCTTATAGAGAGAGAGAAAAAGCAGAAGAAAACGAATGGTTGGTGGACAAATTGCATGACAGGGTGACCCCGAAGTGGTTGACATTGCACAAAGGTGTTGATTCTCATGACTTTACAGATGAGGAAAAGACTTGGCTCTCCATTATTTGTGCAAGGGTCTTGCCTTCTACAAATGAAACTGATGTGACACCATAGAGGGCAATAAATATTGCTGCTATCATGCATGGACTACCCGTGAACGTGGGGCGACACATTGTTAGAGAAATCGAGGAAGCCACCCATGGGAGGTCCAAGATCCTATTCTTCCCATCACTAATTACTCCGCTATGCTATGATTTTGGAGTGTTAAAACGCCCAAATGATGATGAGAGAGGTCCGGGAAAACCGATGATCCATCCATTGCTGAAAAGGGGACCCACTAACAAGCAGAAAAAGAGGAGATTTGATGTTGCATCCTCTTTATTTGGGCAGTTCTCTGAGGCCACCACTGATCCCGCCGGATTCTTTTCACCTGCACCAGGGTCATTTGACCCCATGAGACCAATCTAGTCCATCCCTTATACCATGCATCATCTCTCCAGTCAGATACATGGAGTAGATGCACTTATTAGGCAGCTTATAGCTGGCCTTCCTACTGGTCCACCTGGGGCTCGTACATCTACTAGCATTGCTGCCCCACCATCCCCGGATGATGTGGTAAAAGAACAAAAATCAATAACGGGCAAGATGGAGGCCATGAACAACAGGTTGGAAAATATGAGCCGCCGACAAGGGAAGATTGAAAAATGGCAGAGAAAGTCCAGGGAGCACGAAAAGAAATAAGCAAACTCCTGAACAAGATGATGGATAAGCTGAGGTCCTTTTGTAGTTCAAATGACTCTGATGATGGTGAGGAGGAGGAGGAGCTCAAATTTCCTTCCACCTCCGGCTCCGACTAAGGCCGATTCAGGGAGCCCCACTAACTATTATGCGTTTTGTTTTGTTATTGTGTAGTGAGAACACTGCAATGATGTTAGTTGGGGGTGACACACTTTATTTATATATTTATGCTTTACTTATGTCCTTGCTGGGTTTATGAGTTTGTATGGATATTGTGTGCGCTTGTCGAGCTTGTTTTGTGATTAATATAGTTGTGGATTAGTCGCTTTTGTTATTTTATTTTCTTTAGTAGTTTTTAGTTATTTTATTTTTATTCCTTTAGTAGTTTTTAGTTTAGGTTATTTATTTATTTATTTTCTTTTCTTTTCTTTAATAGTTTGTAGTTATATTATATTTATTTCTTTAGTAGTAATATACTTTTTAATAAATCTCCTTTGGTTTGGCATGTGGGCACATATTGTGAAAGTAATTTATTTGAGTTGTTATGTTTTGGCTCACATGTTGTTGTTGAGAGAATTGTTATGTAGTTGCACGAGGTTTCTGTGGTGCGGTTGTTGTTGTGTTTGCACGAGGTTTCTGCCATGCGGTTGTTATTGTGTGGCACGAGGTTTCTGCCGTGCTGTTGTTATTATTGATACGCATACGGTAGTATAAGTTCTGGGTGTTGAAACACATGCGGTGAGAGAAGGTGGGCTTGAAACGCGTGGCTAGTAGGGGAACTACTAGAAGCATCCAATGTGATAAGGTGGGTTAAAACGCGGGATGCTATTTCGGGAAAAAATGATTTTCAAAACTAAATATAAAGGCTCCCGCGGTGATATAAGTAAAGTTGTGATTCATTTTATGATTTGAGACTACGAGGCAGTACCTCGGTAGGGCTCTTATTGTCATTTCCCTTTTCTGTGCACTTGTCTTTGATTGTTGTTTTCCTTGGCATACTATTAACTGTTTCCCTCCGTGTTGCACTATTTGCTCAGTTCTATGTAGCTAATCTTGTTGTGCCGGTCGCTGCTCCAAACTTTATTGCTTCCTTTATTATACTGTACATTTTGTGGTGATCGTTTCTTATGTGCCATTCATTGTCTCTACTCTTATTTGTTGACTTGAATTGTGGTAGAACACTTGCACAAGCATACACGTAGTTAAATTACCCATATTGGTTGTAAAAGATGAATCCTGACGTCATTGACCATTATACGTACTCTTGTCTACTTGCCTTCTGTGTGAGGAATGTTCTATTGGCATGTGAGTCATCCGTGCATTTATGAGTTGTAATGTGGGCACAAGATGCCAAGTGATTAGGGTTCACAAATTGGGATCCGTGATTTGTGGTTTTGAGGTTTAGTACCTCGGGAAATCCTTGGATAAAAACTGTGTGAAAGCGGTTGTCCCTACTAGTTGTCACTTGTCTTCCTTTATTTGGTTTCACCGTATTTGAACTGTGTTCAGCTTACTCTACAGAGTTACTACCCATTGTGTCTCATTGCTAATTGTTGCTTTTAGTCCCTATTATAAGCATTGTATTATTATTATCATCATCATGCCTAGCCTTATACTGATATTGTTCCCCGCTAGGTCTATATTCATACTTGTTCAGATTGTTTAGTCCAGTGGGTGTCTTGACTGTTCCTCATCACTACTCCACCGAGGTTAGTCTTGATACTTACTGGGTACCATTGTGGTGTACTCATACTACGCTTCTGCAAATTTTTGTGCAGATCTTAAGTGCCTCGGTTATTGATGATTATTAGCTAGCTGGTCGAGCATTGCTGTGGTGACTCAAGGTAAACCTACCGTCGCGTCCGCAGGCCTCGGAGTCACCTTCTGATATTGTACATGTAGTGTTTAATTTCCATTCCAAATAGTTGTATTTAGGGATTCTTCTAGTAAACTCAATAGATCTTATGACTTGTACTACCGGTTTTGGGATGTTATTTCATGTTGTAAATGTTGAGTCATTTAGAAATATCCAATTTCCACTTAATAGTTCTGTTAGTTAATTTCTGTCAGTTTATTCAATAAGTATTAGTTTTACCTAGTCGTAGAGACTAGGTGCCGTCACGACATCCTACGGAGGGAAACTGGGGTCGTGACAGAGTGATCTTTTTGTCCATAAACATACTTGTGGCTTTCTTAATACCAATATGATTTAAACTTTGGCATATAAATTCTTGATCTTTGAAAAAGAAAAATGATTGAAGTAAGGATTATTGTCATGACTTTTAGACTCAATTTTCGGCTCTTTGATTCATTAAATAGTCTCTTTAGGCTATGAGTGATTTTTTTGAGTTCATTTATTTTAATTGGGTTTTGGATACATATTTTGCTGGAATTCGCATGTGCCATGTGTGGTGAGGTTTGTTGTGAGTTCTTTTGTATGAATTGTAGTGTAGAACTTGCCCGGAATGTGCTTCAAGGCAAAATCCTAGACTAACTTTTTTTGAAAAATGATGTCAGGCCTTCCTTGGACCGCTCCTTTGCCTTAAATTTCCTATCCTTGAATATTTTCCCTAGTCAACCTCTTTTGAGCCTTTAACCTTTTATTTGGCAACCATGTTACAAGCTTTAACTTTTTGTTCTTTATTTATCTATCTTTTGGCATCCTACCTCCCTAAGTGTTTTGAAAGTGTGAACATATGCTAAAAGCCTAAGTTTGGAGGTGACGGTTGGAAAAGTTGTGATATGAAAGTTGTTTAAAAGGTGAAAGGATAAAAAGATATATATATATATATATATATATATATATATATATATATATATATATATATATATATAGTGGAACATCTGACGATAGCTTAACGGATGAACTATAAGAAAGAAGAAAAAGGAAGGAAAAATAAGGAATTGTGAATAAATGGAAGACTAGGTGATGAAATGAAAAATGAAGAAAGGATGGAAAGGTTTTTGAAGGAAGTGTACTTTGTTGAAAAATTGTAGCGCTTAGGAAGGTTTTGAGTCACTCTAACCAAAATTGTGCCCTACCTTAACCAAAAGCCTACACTACAACTCTTTAAGTCCTAATTGATTTTCAACTAAGTGTGTCTATATTAGTGGAGAAATACATGAAGGGAAAGCCTATAGTACTACTTGTGTGCATTTGAACATCTTTGTGAGAGAGAGTTAATTGTTTTCATTTGATATCCCATTTATGTTTTGAATTGCAATTTATGAGTGTGAGATTCTCTCTTGCTTGTGAGGGCACATTGAGATTTGAGTTGTTAATTTATTCCTTTTTCCAATTGAAAAGAATGAATAAAAGAAAAGTCGTTTTGTGACGAAGAGGCAAATTTTGAAGCTTTAGTGCCATGACTTGATTTCTACTTTGACTAACTTGGTGTTTGAGCACTTGAAATAAAATGATATTATTAAGAAGTTGTTGGTGATTCATATGTCTTAGATTAATTGGTTGTACAAATTAAAGTCATGTATTTGTGCTTAAAGTAGATTTTTTGACTAGGTATGATATTGATGCACTATTGAGTTAAATACTTAAAAGGAGATTTTGTGCTTTGATTGCTTTAGGACAATAGTTAAATTTGGGGGTTTGATAAGTTGGTATTTTACCAACTTAACTCATCTTTAATCTTAGATTTTTGCTATGTTTGATTGCTAAAATTATGTGTTTAATGTCATTTACTTCTATTTTACAGGTTTTATGTGATTTAGAAGTGATCGTGAAGAAACCAAGTGAAAATGAGCGAAAAAGGAGCTAAAATGTTCCCCAGTGAATTTCCCTTCGCGAACACAAAGAATTAATGGAAACGCGAAGTAGCAGGAAACCAAACCTTTGCGAACGCAAAGGAGAGATCGCGAACGCATAGCTACAGGGAAACAAACCTTCGCGGACACAAAGGAATGATCGCGAATGTGAAGTAATAATCGCAAACGCGAAGAAGAAATGGGGAAAGAACTGGGTAGTTCTGGAATTTTACGTTTTTGACCTCGAAACCATTTAAGACACGACCTAGCTCATTTGTAAGGGATCTTTGGCTGATCTCTGAACATTTTTGGCATATCTTGACTGGAGAAGATAAGTTTTGGAGCTAGGGTTCTTGCACACACACTTGGGTTTTGAAGATTTGAAGCTTTTGTTTGAGAGTTTCTTACCCATTTATGTTCATTTCTTCATTCCTTGCTTTGTATTGAATATCTAAGTGTGTAGTATTTCTTCTAACACTTAAATTTTATTTATGGGAATATTCATCTTTAAAGTGTGGATTAAATATCTTGTTGTGCTTATGTATTGAATAATTTTTATTTATTATGAAGTGAGTTATTGTTTCTTTAATTAATTTATTCTTTAATATTTCCAAAGGGATTAGCTAACCTTTGGACTCACCCATTAACTTCAAAATAATTTTGGAAAAGATAATTTGGGGTTGAGAAAGATTAATTAACAAGAACTTGAGGCGTTAGCCCTCACTTTATAGATTCTACCTAGGGATAGGATTGAACTACTTGTAGCCATATTCGGGTGTGCTTAATCTTTTAATTATTTTAGGGATAATTCAATTAGGAAGTCTTGTTAGTCATCGGAAGAAGCTAATATAGAATTATTACCCGAGGCTAGTTAACATAAACTCGCTCATACTTGTAAAATCGTGAAATACATTGGATCGTTACTTGAGTGTAATTCCCATTGCATCAATGCCTGCAACGATTGATCATTTTACATACTTTCTAGGTTAGTTTATATTTTCGCATTTAGACATAAATATTTTCTCAAAACCCTTTTAAGTGTTCAGCTTAGCATAATAAGTGATAATTCTCTTACACGCCTAATCGCCTACATATTGTTCTCTATGGGATTCGATCCCGACTCATAGTTGGGTAAATTATAATGCATGCGACCGTGTCCATTTACTTTTTATTAGTGAATTTAGATATCACCAAAGCTTGGTCGTAGATACAGAAGGCCCGGATTTTAGTGGAACTCGCAGAAATGTGTCTTAAGCGACACTGCAAAAGCGGTAGATTTGGTTGAAGAAGCGAGAATTACCGAGCAGAACATTTTTAATCAAGGGTTTAGCCTCATTTTTTTATATTTTGATATTGGGATCTCAGATTGGGGCAACCTTTGAGGCAATTTTTACCCACTTGGATTGGGTAAGTATTCTAACTCGGATTTAATTATTATTCGTGATTCTCACTACTGAAAAATGGGCCTATGACAATAATTGTTTTAGCACCGGTTCACAAACCGTTGCCATAGAACAGATATAGTAACGATTACAACCGTTACAATAGCATTTGGGTGGTATCAGCACTGTTTAGCTATCAAACCGTTGCAATTGTAACAGAAACGTTGCAATTGTAATAAAACCGTTGCCATAGAATTTTGTTTTCGCAACGAATGTTTAGACTGTTCCAATAGACATATTTATGGCAACGGTTTTTGAGAAAAAAACTTTTATGGAAATGATTTTTCATTCCCTCCTCATCCCCCCCCCCCCGAAATTTGCTAAACCCGCCAAATCAACCCCTATTTTTATATTTAATTAATTTTAATAAGGTAAATATAAAATTTAAAGCCTTTTTCCCTTTTTCCAATAAACCCACCCATCGATCAGTATTATTCGATACACCCAAAGAACCTATCTCTTTCTTTTTGCCTCTCAAAGATAAAAATATTCATTACCCCAAAATCTTCTCTTCCACTCCTAAAATCCAAAACCAACACCAGAAATATAAAGATCTTTCAACTTCTAATATCTTTCAACTCCTTATAGATTCATCTCAAGGACAATTGCTAACCTTCCCCAAATCCCCAAATCCCCAAATTCCAAAATCAATTTTATGCTCGAATTAGAGAAGCCGTCAAAATGAATGTGTAAGTTTTTTTTATCTGATTTGGATATTTTGTTTAATCGTTCTTTTTTTTTAAATCTTAGGTCTTTTTGTAAGCAACATTGAGTTCTTTAATTTTAGGTTATTAATGTGGGTCGTCTTCTACTGGAGTTTCAAGTGATATTGGTATTGTTGATAGTCCTTCTTCTTTGGATTGGAGAGAGAAATGAGCTGTTACTAAAGTCAAAAATCAAGGTAGTTAGTGTTATGCTCAGTTTGTTGCCTTATCTTTTAGTCGTATATTTATGGTGATTTTATTTATGTGGAGGATATCTAACTTATCTTCTTCTCTTTCTATTTTACTCCTTCTTCCTTCAGCTGCTTCTTCTACCACTAGCAACTCAAAATATTACGCAACTGGTTATGGCATTCTTAACTTGTCCATGTTGGTCTTGTTATTATAATATTTTTTGATTTTACCTCCATCTCTTTTGTCACTGTGTAATTATGTGGTTGCCTTCCAACTTTATTACTACGAAGCATATCGTTTTTCATTGCATAGGTTGCTTTTCATATAGCAAGTTATGCAAATTGATACACTTTTCTGTTACTAGCATATACATGTTTTCTGTTTTTATCTTCTAAAATTACTGTCAAAGTTGATTTGCTTGTTTCTTGCTGTTCTTTCTGATTTTTGGACTTCTAGGTTTAATTTAACAAACTTGAGTTGTTATTGTTGTGGTAATAAGCGGATATTTTCGCGTAGTTTAGCTCTATTTCCTAATGTTTCCTAATAAGTAAGAACAAAAAATCTTTTTAAGCCTCAGAACCAAGTGCTCACTGGTTCAATAGCTTAACTTATCACTTGTTTGCTTCTGGTCATCTTGTCTAAAGAATAGTTAAAGATGCATCCTTGATGCAGCATAAATTATTTCAATTAGTTCAGTGTTTAGAATGAGAGTAAACACAAAAATACCATCCAAAATCAGATAAGTTTTGGAAAATAGTCAGAATCTTTAGCCAGGAGAACGATGCTGAAGCAAACTTATAGACTGTGAAGTTGGAGTCTCCAACTGATAAAATTAAATCCATACTAGAAAATTCATACAACTAACGACTATTAGTTTCATGTCCTAAACTAAAATTTTCTAATCATATTACTGAAAGAACCAAGTACAAGAGTCGCTTTTACAAGTCCAATTCACAACTTGTCTTGAGACAAAATATTTGGCCCTGCAACAGTTCTTGTGACTGAAATCTGGATGTTTATTGCCAGAAGGAGATGGCATGAAATGACAGTAAGGCGAACCATTAGTTTTAGTTGTATTGGCCCTGCAACCTCAGCCTCAGTCTCAGTTTTCTCCATCTTATGGACTCCATTTAGAAACGTTGTTCTCAATAACGTTTAGCTACTAAGTACTTAGTAGTAATAACTTTTCTCTTGTTCTGAAAATGGGTTGCTGTTGCTTTATATACAAGTTTCTTGGAAAGACGAAGTACGTAATAATAGTAATTTATAATCAAATAGAGAAACTTGTCTTACGATCACAACAACACAAAAAACTTTCTTCTCATGCTTATTTTTCAGAATTGTTAGTTTTCTGTATGTTCCTATTGGCATCATATTGTTGGTTTTTCTAACTTGAAATATGATTGAGATTTTTTGACTTGTACAAAGTTGGTGTTCCTAACCTAGCATCATTGAATCTTGACTTATCTTTTTGTGTGGATGTCTCTTATTGCAAATGAGAAATATGTTGAAGGTAATGACTTTGTTACCCTCTTTTATAGGTGGAAAAAATGATGAAAAGAAAGTCGAAAGCGATGAAGATCTAGACCTTACTTAAGAAGATTTTGGAATTGTTGCTGAAACTTTAGATATTCAAGGAATCTTTTTTTATCGAACCTTTTGGAACTTTGAATTGTTAAACTTATGAACTTTGGTTAGAACATTTTTTTTTTGTGGGTATTACTAATTTGTTGGATAATTAATTTGGTTTGTGAATGTTTATGAATACTTTCACTTTGAAAATTATACAAATTTTATTGTATTACAATTATCATGTATGTAATATTTACAACAGGGTGTTTAAATTCAGCTGTTACAATAGCCATCTAGAACCATTCCAATAGGCAAAGTTTCGTTAGAAAAGGTAAACCGCAGCAATAGGTCATGCGAACCGTTACAATAGAGATCTGTAAACCATCGCACTATGTTATTTGAACCGATGCAATAGCTTTTAATCGATTACACGAAACCGTAGCAGTAGAAAAGAACCGCTGCAATCTCTTTAGATAACCATTGCAATATCCTACATAATTGTTGCATTAAATCAAATAGTAACAGTTTTGGACCGTTGCATTAAACCTAATAGTAATGGTTGGAAATCATTGCAATAGAGCAAAAAATTTGTTGCATCAAAAAGAGGAATAACCGTTGCCATAGACGGTACAATAGAAACGGCTATGGAAACCATTACAAGAACCGTTGCTTCAGAGATATTGGCATGCGAGCAAATGGAATAGATGCCTAATCATTGCAATATCCCTATTGTAACAGTTTAGATGTCTTTAGCAACAGAGTTTTCAGCATTGCAATATGGTAATTTTCTAGTAGTGTCTATCCTTGATTTTGGCTTTTGGTTGATGAAATCTAAAGGAGAAAATTGGGGTTTTTGTGAGAAATATTGTAGAATGAATAATTGGGATTTGAACCCCGATTCAGAGTCGGATTTGGATAAAATTTATATATTTAGACTCGTGCTGGAATGGGTGATCGGTATTGTGACTTTTGTCGGGTTTCGGTGTGCGGGTAAGGTTGGCCTTTTTGGTTGACTTTGTATTTTTCATTAATTATGCTCCAATATTATTTTCTCTAGCATTATTTGACACCGTTGTGTGTTACTCGACTTGATTTGAGCTGTTCGAAGGACGATTTGCGAGGGAAGACTTTTTTGGAGTATTGACTCGGCTTGTTTGAGGTAAGTAACTTATCTAAACTTGGTTTGAGGATAATGTCCTCGTTGGATATGGTATTTGATACATGTTAGGGGTAATGCACGTGCTAGGTGGCAGGCGTATATGCGTACACCGGAGTTATTCATGATCTGGGTACACCTTAGGCCATTATGTGCCTTGTTTTGCTATCATGCTCCTTTATTTCCATGTTTTCTTCACTTTTATGACTATGTGAGCTATTATTCAAGTTAGAAATTATGTCTAGGCTATATTTTTTTTGTTTGAGACGTGATAGGGCTGTTCTTGCTATATTGAGCTGTTTCCTTAATTTGAGTCATATTCTCAATCATGATGCTACATCCGCCTATTATATCTCTGTTTATGTGCATTCTTTATATGTTATCTTACATGTTGTTGGTGCCACTATATGTGTGACGCGAGTTGAGATGAGTATTATGAGATGTAAGAATTTGAGACTTGAGGTTGATGACTGATCTTGGGCCATAGAGCCGATTTGATATTGATAGTGAGGTGATGCATGCGTCAGACTCCATATTGGGCTTAAGTGGTATTGATAGTGAGGTGACGTGTATGCTAGGCCCCATATTGAGCTAGGTGATATTGATCATTGGTTTTGATTCAGCGTTAGGGCTAGGACCCACCCCTCCGGAGTCAGGTAATAACCTGGGGGTGCAAGTATACGGGTCATATATGTGCTTGGCGAGGGGCTTGTGTCAGGCACCTGTATAGTGGTGAGTGTTGTTGTATGTGATGATTGAAGGGAAACTGTGTTAGGCACTATACATGTGCTGAGATTTGATTTACTTGATGATTTAACTGCTATATTATTGATTCTGGCACGTATACTGTCATGCAGGTATATGGTTGTGTTTCTTCCCTCATGCTTATTGGTACTTGATGTATCTATTTGATGTGTTGAATATGGAATCATAGTTTAATTGATGAAACCATATTTAGGTGATTTATGTGGAAGAATCTGTGCCTTAACTGTTATTCTTGAAAAGCATGCTTATTTCCCTTCTTATTGTGAAAAGATTGGGCTTGGTATTACTTGATCTACTTTTTTGTTTGCCGTTATATACCGTTATTATTGTTATTGGCTATTGGAAGTGAGTATTAGGCCTTTCCTATATTGTTACTACTTTTAGCCCGAGGTTAGGCTTGTTACTTATTGAGTACATGGGGTAGGTTGTACTCATACTACACTCTGCACTTTATGTGCAGATCAAGGTGCTGCTGAGAGGGGTGATTTCTAGAGAGTGGCATCAGTACCAGTTTTGGAGATTACGAGTTAATTGCTATTCCATTTGCAGGCCTTGAGTCCCTTTTCTATTAATTCATGTTATTAATATTTCATCTTTTAGATAGTACTATATATTTGGTTCAGCTTATAAAGCTCATGTACTCAGTGACACCAGGTTGTGGGATAGTTTTTAGTTTTGTTGTTGCTATTGATTTCAGTTATTTATGATTATTCTACTGGTGAGACTATTTAGTACTCTTATTCAAGTTTACTTCTGCATATTAATTGTTGGCTTTCCTATCAAGTGATGTTAGGTGTCGTCACAACTCAGGTGGGATTTGGGGTCGTAACAAGTTGGTATCAGAGAACTAGGTTACTTAGGTCTCACGAGTCATGAGCAAGTCTAGCAGAGTCTTGTGGATCAGTACGTAGACGTCTGTACTTTTCTTCGAGAGGCTATTGGGCTATTAGGAAAACTTCTCTTTCTTTCATTCTCTGTCGTGCGGATTTATTTATCCCTAAGTCTTAATCTTTGATTTTTTTCTCTCACAGAAGGTGAGAACACGATCTCCTAGTGTAGTTGAGCAGGAACTAGTACCCCAATACCCAAGGCCAAGGCCATGAAAGGTTGGGGCCGAGGATGAGGTAGGGTTGGAGCATGCTCAACAACTAGAGTCCCTACTCATGCAACTCCTATAGAGCCACAAGTTGCTAGTGTTGAGGAGCAGTTTCATGATTATGTTGAGCCAGAGGTACCAACTCAGGATCCCCAAGGTCTATTTGTTTCACCAGTTGTTCAGGATGATTTGATCCGCATGGTTTGATTGTTTGAGAGTTTGGCTCAGGCCGGAGCATTTCCCACTGTACCAGCTACTTCCCAGGCAGGGGGTAAAGCACAAACTCCAGTTACTCGTACCCAAGAGAAGGTGGCCCATGGTTATCAGACTCCTACAATGTTACTAGTTGGGGGAGCCTGACCTACTATTGACGTGCAGCCTGAGGATAGGCCCACGATGTTAGCCGATGAGTTGAAGAGGTTAGCTAAGTTCACCAAGTTAATCATCCTCACTTTAGTGGTACACCTTCAAAGGATTCTCAGGGATTCTTGGATCGTTGTCATGCGATTATGCGCAATTTAGGACTAGTCGAGTCCAATGGAGTTGACTTCACTGCTTTCCAGATGCAGGGTCCGGCCAAGAGGTGGTGGTAGGTTTGTGAGTTGGGTCGACCATTAAGATTACCTTATCTTAACTGGGCTCAGTTCTCTAAGGTATATTTGGAGTAGTTTGTGCCATGCACAGGAGAGAGGAGTTGAGGAGGCAGTTTGAGTACCTTCAACTGGGTCAGATGTCAGTTACTGAGTATGAGATAAAGTTTACAGAGCTGTCCCATCATGTTACTGCTTTGATTCCCACTAAGGATGAGATAGTGAGAATATTCATTGAGGTTCGTCACTACAATCTTCACCTCGCTATAGCTAGAGAGACTGAGACCGGGACTTCATTTCACCAAGTGGTAGAGAAAGCGCGTCGTGTTGAGAACACTCGTAATGAAACTAGGGAGACGATGCAGGGTAGGGACAAGAGGTTCCGACATTCATGTAGCTTTGGTGGTGCCTCGACTGGAGGCCGAGGTCGACATGGGAGAGGCCATTTTAGTAGGCCAGCTTATCATTCACCACCACCCAGTCGAGGAGCTTCTGTGCAGTATTCATTTAGTGCACTTCTCTTAGAGTTCTTATCGTGCTCCATCTGTTCAGGGTTCGTTGGTACCGAGTTCTTCTAGTTGTTATTATGGTTCACGAGGTCCGACTCAGGCCTCACAGTTATTTCTAGTCAAAGGTTGTTATGAGCTGTGGAGAGTTGGGGCATGTCAGGAAATACTGCCCCCATCTTTGTAGAGGTCCAATGCAGTAGGGACGTCAGACTATGATTCCTGCACCGGTTGCTAACTACCCTCTCAGTTAGATTTGGGTGGAGGTCATTTAAGACGAGGATGTCCTAGAGGGGGAGTTCAGTCTAGTGGTGGTCAAGCCAGATGCTATGCGTTCCCATGGAGGACTAAGGCTGTTGTTTCTGATACAATGATTACATGTATTGTGTCTGTGTGCCACAAAGATGCTTTGTTTGATTCCTAGTTCTACTTATTCATATGTGTTATCATATTTTATTTCTTGTCTAGAGATGCCTCGTGGTTCTCTTGATGCTTCTGTGCATGTGTCTATACTTAATGGTAATTCTATTTTGGGGGATCAAGTTTATCGATAATGTGTGGTCACTATTTGTGATTTTCAGATGAGGGCGGACTTCCTATTGTTAGATATGGTGGATTTTGATGTGATCTTGGGTATGTATTGGTTATCTCTTACCATGTTGATCGTGATTGTCACGCTAAGATCATGATTTTAGCTATGCCGGGGTTGTCGAGGTATGAGTGGAAAGGTTTTCTTGGTTGCACTCCTAGTAGAGTGAGCTCATTTTTGAAGGGATGTTTGGCATATTTACCTTTGTTAGAGATGTTAGTGTTGATACCCCTAATATTGTGTCAGTTCCAGTAGTGAGGGAGTTTCGGAATGTGTTTGCTGCAGACCTACATGGCATACCACCCGATAGGGATATTGATTTCGGCATTGATTTGGTGCCAAACACAAATCCTATCTCTATTCCTCCATTTCATATGGCTCCAGTGGAGTTGAAGGAACAACTAAAAAAGTTGCGGGATAAGGGGCTCATCAGGCCTAATGTGTGACCTTGGGGTGCACCATTGTTGTTCGTTAAGAAGAAGGATGGTTCTATGAGAATGTGTATTGACTATCGGCAGTTAAACAAAGTGACCATCAAAAACAAGTATCCACTGCCACACATTGATGATTTATTTGATCAGCTTCAGGGTGCCATGGTGTTTTCAAAGATTCACTTGAGGTCGGGGTATCACCAGCTAAAGATCAGGGCTTCAGACATCCCTAAGACTGCTTTGAAGACTCGTTATGGGCATTATGAGTTTTTGGTGATGTCTTTTAGTTTGACTAATGCTCCAACAACTTTCATGTATTTGATGAACATTGTGTTCCAACCTTATTTGATTTTTTTGTCATTGTGTTCATTGACAATATATTAGTGTATTCCTATAGTAGATAGAAGCATCATCAGTATTTGAGGGTCGTTCTCTAGATTTTGAGGGAGAAGAAACTGTATGTTAAGTTCTCCAAGTGCGATTTTTGGTTGGACTCGATGGAATTCTTGGTTCATGAGGTATCTAGTGATGGGATCAAGGTGGACTTTAAGAATATTGAGGCATTTCAGAGTTAGACTAGATCTTATACCGCTACAAATATCATGAGCTTCTTGAGTTCGGCTGGTTACTACCGTCACTTCGTAGAGGGATTTTCATCTATTGTAGCCCCATTGACTAAGTTGACTTTGAAGCGCGCTCCATTCAGGTGGTCGGGTGATTATGAGGAGAGCTTTGAGAAACTCAAGACAGCTTTGACTACAACTCTTAATTTGGTTTTGCCTTCAAGATCGGGGTCTTACATGGTCTATTGTGATGCTTCGTGGGTTGGAATTGGGCATGTGTTGATGCTGGACGACATGGTGATTGCCTATGCGTCGTGCCAGTTGAAGCCCCATGAGAAGAATTATCTAATACATGATTTGGAGTTAGCAACTATTTTACACATGCTCAAGATTTGGAGGCATTACTTATATGGTATGTCTTGTGAGGTGTATACGGATCATCTGAGTCTCAAGCATCTGTTTAAACAGAAAGTTTTGAATTTGAGGCAGCGAAGATGGTTAGAGTTGTTGAAGGATTATGATAGTACTATTCTTTATCATATGAGGAAGGCCAATGTGGTAGCATATTCCTTGAGTAGAAAGACGGAGAGTATGAGTAGTTTGTCATTTATTCCAGCTGGGAAGAGACTTTGGCTATGGATGTTCAGACTTTGGCCAACTAGTTTATGAGATTGGATGCATCGGAGACTAGTTGAATCCTTGATTGTGTTGTATCTTAGTCATCCTGGTTTGAGCGCATTAAGTCTCGTCAGTATGATAATCCACATTTGCGTGTCCTAAGAACACGATGCAGCGAGGTGGTGATAAGAAGGTGGCTATTGGTGATGATGGTGTGTTATGCTTCAGGTCCGGATTTGTGTTCCTAATGTGGATGGTTTGAGAGAGTTGATCCTTGAGGAAGCTCATAGTTTGGGGCATTCTATTTTCCCAGGTTCTACAAAGATGTACCATGATTTGAAGCAGCATTATTGGTGGCAGAGAATGAAGAAAGACATCATGGGTATGTTGCTCAGTGTTTGAATTGTCAGCAGGTCAAGTATGAGCATTAGAGACCTAGTGGTTTGCTTCAGAAGATTGTGATACCAGAGTGGAAGTGAGATCACATCACCATGGACTTTGTGGTAGGTGTGGCACGGACATTGAGGAGATTTGATGCAGTTTGGGTCATTATGGACAGATTGACCAAGTCTGCACATTTCACTCCAGTCATGACTTCCTACACTTAGGAGCAGTTGGTTAAGATCTACATCAGGGAGATTGTCCGCTTGCATAGTGTGCCTATGTCTATTATCTCGGATTGCGGAACTCAGTTAATTTCGCATATTTGGAGAGCATTTCGGCATGAGTTGGGTACACAGGTTGAGTTGAGCACTCCATTTCACCCTCAGACAGACATGCAGTCCGAGCGGACCATTCAGATTTAGAGGATATGTTGAGAGCATATGTCATATATTTTGGAGGCCAATGGTATTGATTTCTTCCATTAGTAGAGTTTGCATACAACAACAACTATCAGTCGAGCATCCAGATGGCTCAGTATGAGGCATTATATGGGAGGCACTCTAGTTGGTTGGTTGGAGCCGGGTGAGGCTAAGCTTTTGGGCACAAATTTAGTCTGTGATGCTATGGAGAAGGTAAAATTGATATAGGAGCAGCTTCGTATAGCACAGCCCAGACAAAAGAGTTATGTTGATAGGAAGGGTCGGGATGTAGCTTTCATTGAGGGTGAGAAGGTTCTTCTCCGAGTTTCGCGTATGAAGGGTGTGATTTGATTTGGGAAGAAGGGCAAGTTAAGATCTTGGTATATTGGTCCATTCGATGTGTTGGAGAGAGTTGGTGAGGTGGCCTACAGACTTGCTTTGCCACCCAGATTTGGCAAAGCATATTGACTTTGATTTGGCAATGTATATTGACCCATAGATTTCTACACCTAAAACTTGCAATTTTAGAGTGAAAATTTGGAATTTTTGAATACATCTTAACATGGTGTAATTTGGGGATTTGGGAGTCGATTTGGACCCCATTTTGGAATCTAATTGCATATTTGAACTTTTGGGATTATGGTTAGTCAGAATCTATCCATGGACTTGGGTTTTGACCATGTGAAGCATGGGTTGACTTTTAGGGATTTGATTAAAGAGTTTTATTGTTTGAAATTGATTTCTATGGATTTGTTTGACGTTATTGGATTGTATTTGACTAGATTCGTGTCTTTTGGTATTGCATTTATAATAAAATGTGGTTGTTATTGGTTAAAGCTTTCCAGTTGGAGGTAAGTCTCTTGTCTATCCTTGTAAGAGGGGATTCTCCTCATAGGTGATCTATTTGCTATATGCTACTTCATTTAGGAGCCACGTATATGCGAGGTGACGAACGTATATGCGTAGCTAGATTATGACCATATCCGGTAAATGTTTGACAAATGATTATGCCTTGTTTGGACTATGAACTCCTTATTCATGTTTCGACGATAATGTGATGACTTCGAATTGTGGCTTAGAAGCATGCTTGAGATTATGAATTGTTAGAATGGGCATAAATGATTATTTTGCCTTATTGAGCTTCTTTATTGAGCCATTGTCATATAATCATTTTAATGATTCACGATTCGGTAAATAAATGGCTGATCTCATTCATGATAAATATTAAGATAAGACTCTTGAACGATGAAATTGCTTATTGAGTTGTTGATGAGGATTGAATTAAATTATTAGTCATAGCCAACTGTTAGCTTTATGTTCTGCATTTCTATTATTATTATTCGGTGCCTTTTTATTCTGTTGTCTCATACATATGTCTATGAGTTTGAGAGTTGAATATTGTGAAAAGATAAAAAATTGGGCGTCATGGATATTATGAGCGGATATTGGTTACTAATAATGGTGTGTGGATAGGGTGGCATACCGCCATGGATGTCTGGATCGGGTGGCATACTGCTACGGGTACATGTGTGGATCGTATGGCACACTTCAATGGTATTATATGTAGATCGGGTGGTACGCCACCACAGTGCTTGGATTGATACTATCCCTCCGAAGTCAGGTGACTAGCCATGTTACCTTGGGCCTTGTGAGCACAGGCAGTGACACTGGTTCTAGTTTGGACACATGGCCAATGTTGAATATATATATATATATAAGGATTGTGCAAAAGCTACAATATTGGACTGTGAGCATGCGCTGGCATCCTTGACTAATGCAATGGCTCTTACATTACATATGATTGTTGACTGATTCATATTGGAGTTGTGAGAAATTGAGATAACTGATATTGTGTTTTTTCCCTTGTTTGAGCATGCATTAGTAATTTAGACTCATGTAGTGGCCAACATATTATAAGTGAAAGTTGATTGACTCGTATCATGATTTTGGAAAGATTTGATAAGTAAATATTGTATTTTATCTCCCTGTCTGAAAAGCATGTCTAAATTCCAGTTTTACTGAGTTTCTATTGGCAATAAATTCATGTCAAAGTATCATGCTTTATTTCATGATCTATTTATGCTTCACATACTTACCGAGCTATTAGTAGGTGTCGGAGTCGATTCCTCACCGCTACTTTTTCGAGACTAGACTTGATACTTACTGGGTACCGTAGAGGAGTTTCCATCTATTGTAGATTTGTGTTGGTATTGCCCATGGGTACGGGGCCTTACATAGCGTATTGTGATGCTTCACGTGTTGGTCTCGCACAGTGGTGGTGAAGAATGGTAGGATGAGTTTTTGTGTGTAACGGTAGTTGGAACCTTATGATAAGGATTATTAGGTTCATGATTTGGATTTCGGCATTTATTCTAGCAGAGGAGAGGAACTTGGCTATGTATGTTCAGGATTTGGATTATAGATTTGTGAGATTGGATATTTCTGAGCCTAGTAGAGTTCTTGCCTGTGTGGTTGCGCGATCATTCATGTTTGAGTGCGTTGGAGCTTGTCAGTGTGATGATCCTCATTTGCTTGTCCTTAGGGATGTGGTGTTGCGGAGTGGTGCTAAGGAGAAGTTCCCTAGTGATGATAGTGTTATGTCACTTAAGGGTCGGATTTGTGTTTCTGATGTTGATGGATCGAGGGAGTTGATCTCTAAGGAGACTCATAGCATGCAGTATTTTATTCACTCGAGTGGTACCGAGATATATCATGGTTTGAAGCAGTATTATAGGTTTTGGAGGTAGGATTACCATGAACCTTGAGGATATTTGATGTTATTTGGGTCATCGTGGACAAATGATTAAGTTTGTGCATTTTATTTTAGTGATGACTTCTTACACTTTGAGAGTTCCAATTTGACAAGAAGGGTTTGCTTGAGCTACTAAGGGAATGTGAATTCTTGATTCTCATTTTGGTGTGTAATTCAGCCTTAAATTTTGAATGTGGATGGATCCTTCAGTTGTTCATTTGTGAGATGGAATGGATTCTTACAGCTTGTGGGCGAGTGTAGACTCGGGAAGATCAATTAATGTATAGTAGTTGTATCCATGGCAATGTCATAGAAAGATGTTAGTGCGAGGTTGCATAGGTGGGCTATCTCTTGTGAGAAGATTAAAGGGTTGTGTAATTTCTTATGAGGTTTCTATGAATAGTTTTACCTTCCATCCAATGAGATGTTTGTGCTACGCTGTGGGTCTGGATCGCTTGAGGAAGATGGCACGATTGTCGCAAGGTTGAGTGTGCATTGGGATAATAATTTGGGATGTGTTATGGTTGGCGCAACATGAGCTCATGAGAAATTCAGCTAAGTAACGGTGTGGGATCATGGAAGCTAGGAGAAGTCATTGTAGGTTCTTGGGTTGTGTGATTATGGCTTAAAGCCAAGTGGAGAATTCTACCATTGATGATTGGACCACATGGTCATGTGGTGTTATAGATTCTTGACTAAGGGATGCTTGCGGATTAGTAATGACTTGAGGAGGAGGACTTCCAGGATGATGTGAGTAAGGAACTTGTTGGACGTGTGATGTATTACACCTTATGGCCATAGGGAGGTTATGGAAAAACTCAAGGTTAATGATTCTCATGGATGTAGTGGGCATTGGAAAGGATTTGCTCGGTTGCTTATCTTTGGGTATTCATGTGCTAATGGAGCACTAGTTGTTCGATATGTTTTGTTTTGCATTCCGGACTAGGTCAGAATGGGTGACTCTCGAGGATGATTCTAGTGTTCAACATTCAAAATGTGGTACCTAAGGATTTTTTGAACTCGTTATGCAGTTGAGGATTTGAAATTTTTCATTGGATTGCGAGAGAGACCTGAAGTATTTCCTTATCATTATTGCTTCTGCGATGCAGTGTGTAAGAGATGGAAGAAACAGCTTCAGATATATAAAAGGTTTTTTCAGAGTAGATAGTTTGGTTGAGGTAGTGCTGGGGGAAGATATTTTGGTTGAGGTAGTGTTGGGGCATGAGAGGGAATAAAGTGGCTTAATGGTCTTAGGGCGATGTGGTTTCATATTGCGAACAATTGGGATGAGTTTTAATTGATGTCTAAAATGCATTGGGAAAGAGGTGTTATCTGGAATGCAAGTCAAAAGGAATCTGTAAAAGATGGGCCAGTCTAGCAGTGGCTTAGATCAACATGATAATTGAGATGATCGATTACTTTGGTATGATAGGGCTTTACATGTACTTTTGTGGAAACACTTTTAGGTTTGACAGTCTGCGTGACTTGATTGATTTAGAGGGATTTAGTTATGATGGCTTGCCTGCGTGCAGATGGATTCCGAAGAGTTAATGATGATTTTGACCACGACTTGGTGTGGATGTCTCCTACGGATATAGAATGTTTGTTGGGTATTGTGAGTTTCTCCTGAATTGAGTTAAGTGGAAGGTTTATGGTTGATAGAGTATTTATCCTATTTGTGATTCAGAGTTGATAATGAGATTCTCGCGTTCCATATAATAGCATGATAGGTGAAGTGAGTTGTGCGGAATAGGGATTGAACGGACAAGGTTACAGTCCGGTTTTGAAAGGAAGGTCATGAGTTCTAGATAGCACGGGAGATTTCAGATGTCTAAAAGCATGCTAGCATTGTATGGTCTCGCCTGAGAAGGATGTGTGTTGTATAAGATGCATTGTGTATTGATTTGCATATGCTTGATTAGTACTACAGAGATCGCACAATTAATAACTATCAATGTTCAGGTTTTGCAACTCAATGCGGGAGATTTATGGAAGTAATTCTCATGATATGATTGTGTATGCATAATGTCGCTATCACCTATGTGGGGTAGTTAGAGATCAGGTATGGAGGTTTAGTATTTTTGATGTTAGAGATTGGATTCTCGCGGAGGAAGATTGTTTCCTTGGTTGCGGAATGTGAAAGTATGTTAAGGGTTAGACAACTGGTTGTATGTATCATGGAAAGGGTCACCGTGATTCTTTTTGGAAGGTTATTTACATAGTTCGGGATGAACTGGATTGGTTTGGGCCCCTATTGGTATTCCTAATAAGAATGTGTATTCTACACTGGATTAGATTTACTTACTAGTGCAGCGTTTGCTATGAATGTGTCATCGGTTGGACTTGATCTTATTCATGCCTTGATTTATTTCACGTGTTACTTTCTGATGCTATGATGGATTGTGAGACTACTTGATTATTCATACGCAAGTTATGGACCTATTTAGGCCCTGTGGCATATTTGAGCAATATGGCTCTTGAGATGTTAATATGCTTATTGCACCTTAGTCGTGCCTGGCTTTTTCCCGTAGTGCATTATGCTATCCATCTCCACATGGTTATGTTTATGTACTTTAGGTGCTTGTTGTGATACACATGTGTTTAGTGAGTATGAGCATTATGGCTCGATGGGTAACCCCATGTGGATTGATATGTTTGGATTGGGTTGCAAGTTGTAATGGAGTTATAGAGGATACCATTCCTTATGTTTATTTCGTGTGCTTTGTTTTTCCTTTGTGGGATGAGTTCATGGCATTACGCTTTTGTTGTTATATCTTATAAACCTTTTGGATAGCATTTCTATTCGGTTCTCTTTTTATTATTTGTGATACTCGAGTTGTTGCTTATATGGTGCACGAATTGCGTCATATGAGGTTGTAGATGGTATTGATGTAGCATGTTGGCCGATCATCTTGTACTAGGTGAGACGAGGTTATTTGTCCCGGAAGTAATGTAATTTTATTTGGAAAGGCATGCTTGGGAGAATAATGTCAATAGTCATTTAAGTATTTTGCACTAGTTCTTGTCGGGCGATAAAACTCTATGACTTATTGTTTTGATGGTGGTTATGAGTTCTACAAGTTCCTTTTAATAATATCCACTGTTTCTAGGGTTGGAAAAAGGTTTTTTTTGATATGATGTATATTACCGGTACGGGTTTGATAGAGGGCAGTTATCGTGAGATGAAGATATAGCTGTGGACATATGAGTTATTGGGCACATCATATGGTTACTACTTGGAAGTACATTTATGACTTGATGCATCTTTTGGGGATGAATACAATGTATATATACAAGAATCAGATCTTATATGGAATTTTGGATGTTGGAATTTGGTTCTAAGTCTTATGGTTTAAGGTTGAAGAGAGATTCTTGAGTTGGAATAAGTGTTAATGGGTTTATATGGATTGTGGTGGCATACAATTATTAATGGGGTGTGTATAGTTAGTTTTTAAAGTTATTTGATGGCTTTGAGATGAGTTTCAGCCACCGGAGTTGTCGACTCCTTCTGAGGTTCTGTATGGTTACTGACTGGTTCATTAGTAGACTCTGTGGGTTTATTTGCGCTATCAGTCAATTTCCGTGACTCGTTCGCCTGTGATGCTCCTTAACTGATATCTTAATCACCTTCAATGGTTCCTTTCTCGGCCATAGTGTTATTTTCATCATAGATAATATGAACTAATTCCTCTACACATAAAGTACGTTTATTATAGACTATAAATGATATACTGTTGTTTGAATAGCCAACAAATATACCTTCATCGCAACTTAGATCAAACTTACCAAGATTGTCCTTACTATTGTTGTGGATGAAACACTTTCGTTCGAAAGGATAAAAGTAGCCTACGTTTGGCTTTTTACCTTTCCATAGTTCGTATGGAGTCTACATAAGAATAGGCCGTATTAGTCACCTATGAGAATATGGCATGCAGTTCTGACTGCTTCTGCCCTAAAGTGATTTGGCAAAGTGTGTTCTATTATCATTGTTCTGGCCATATCTTGTAACATTCTATTTTTGCGTTAAAACACTCCATTCTGTTAGGGTGATCTAGGTGCTGCGAAGTTATGAGTGTTGCCTTGATCATTGCAGAAATCTTCAAATGAGTTGCTTTCAAACTCTCCTCCATGGTCGCTTTGAATTATTGAGATGAGATACCCTTTTTCTCAATTCTTTTGCAAAAGATCTCAAAATTTTTCAAGGCTTCATCTTTGTGGGATAAGAAAATTACCCATGTAAAATGTGAGTAGTCGTCAACAATAACAAATGCATACCGCTTTCCTCCAATGCTGGAAGTTCTAGTAGGTCCAAATAAGTCTCTGTGTAGTAGTTGTAAGGTCTTGGTAGTGGACACAATATCTTTAGGCTTGAAAGAATTTCTGGTTTGTTTCCCGAGTTGTCATGCATCGCACACATGATTTCTAGAAAAATATATCTTAGGGAGACCAATAACCATTTCATGTCTAGAGAGTTTTTCAATTAGATGCATGCTTGCATGACCAAGTTTTTTATGCCAGAGCCAGGGATCATCAGATATAGATGCCAGACATATGTGAGCTTCTAAATTTTCAATGCAGTCCAGAGTATAAATATTTCCATACCTTTTTCTTGGCAGAATAATTTTGCCTAATTTATCCTCAATAGCAAAACCTGTTTTCTTGAATTTTACTTCATATCCGGAATCACACAGTTGACTATGCTCAGGAGGTTGTAGTTAAGTCCATCTACAAGATAAACTTCTGTGATATCACAATTGTTATTGAATGGAGCGGTCCCGGTGCCAGCGATTTTACCTTTCGAATCATCACCAAATTAAACATTTCCACCATCATTTTTTGTAACTTCTTTGAATAGATTCTTGTCACCTATCATGTGACTGGAACACACATTGTCCAAATACCATTTTCCTTTTTGACTTTTCTTCTGGTGTTCCTGCAAAAAATAATTATTACCTTTTTTAGGTACCGAATCTCGCTTGGGTCCTTTTTGGTTAGTTCTAGTAATATCATGACTGTTTTTAGGCTTCCAAATATATCCTGAAACATTTGAGTTATGAAATCTACAAAAGAAATATTTATGACCAGTTCTATTACAATAGTGGCAGACAGGAGTGGATTTAACACTTGATTTACTGGCAGTGTCAGTGCTAGTGGATCTATTTCCAACAGGTCTTTCCAGTTGACTTGTAAGTCGCTTGGTTTGACCTGACAGAACTGTGATAGGTGGATTTGCGCATGCCATTGAGCTACAATTGTAATTCATCAACTTCTTCTTGAAGTACGTCTCTTTCGATTTCTCAGACTTCAAGTTTAACTTCCCAGTCCTTCTTTTCCCTAGTTAGTCTCTTTAATTCATTTTGAATCTTTTGAGACTCTTTTAGGGTGATCAAGGATATTTTGTAATTCATTACACCTATCACATTCATATTGTCTTACCTCGTTAGTTTCACCTCATGCCATGAAGTACTTTTCAGTTGTTTCTTTGTTGTCATCATCTGATACATCTTCATCTGTCTAGCAACCTGTGAATTTGTTCACATAATTTTCAAATATAGTCATGAAACACAGATTTGCAATTTCTTCATGCTCTGAGCTATCTTCATCACTCCAACTTCCAAAAGATTTATTTTTGCTAAATCCTCTCAAGGATTTCCTTTTAAGATCTGGACATTTAGCTTGTATATGACCATATTTCCCATATTCATAGCATTTCCCATCGTTCTTTTCTTGTTCGTTGTACTTCCTTGATGTTCTTCTTGAGGACATTCTCCCCCTCTTGGTATTCCTGTATCTTCTCATTAGCCCATTCAATGTCTTGGAAATTATAGCTATTTCTTGTTCCAGTTCATCAGTGTCAATTTGATTTTCATCTTCAGATTCTCCAATTGAGGTTTTGAAGGCAACAATTTTATTCTTTTCTTTATGTCCTCGATTTTTGAGATGTTATTTCTGAAAAGTTATAAGGTCACCTCGTAGTTCATCATATGATAGTTTGTCCAGATCATGAGATTCAAGCGCTACTACTTTTGTTTGGTCACCTCGTAGTTCATCATATGATAGTTTGTCCAGATCATGAGATTCAAGCGCTACTACTTTTGTTTGCCAAGTAGTAGGTAGACTCTGTAGAATCTTTCGAATGTGCTCACCACTTGAGTATGGTCTTCCAAAAGCCTTTAGATCTCCAATAATTTTGCTGAATATGGCAATCATTTCCTCAATGGATTCACCTTCTTTCATGTGAAAAAATGCATAGTCATGGATCAGCGTGTTTATCTTTGTCTCTTTAACTTTGTTTGTTCCTTCATATGTCACCTCCAACTTGTCCCACATCTCTTTAGCAGTATCACAACTTGATATCTTCTCATATTCTTCTCCACTGATTGCGTTGTATAGAAGTTTTTGATTCTTGACATTAACTTGTATTACTGCCATTTGTTCATCGGTGTAGTCATCCAGATTAACAGGTTCAGTAGATGTTTGACTATCTGCTTTCTTGTCAGACTTTGCGGCTGGAATTGGATAGTCTCCCTTTTTTATTACACGCCAGACTTTGACATCATAGGATTTTGTATAGATTTCCATGCAAACCTTCCAATGTGAAAAGTGTTGTCCATTGAAGTATAGAGTCCTTACTTGTGACGTTCCTTCTTGAAAGAGTGCTCCAACAGTTACTTGATTTGCCATGATCTTTTCTCATAAGCTGTTAAGCAAAAAGTGTGAGACCTGCTCTGATACCAATTGCAAGTGCAAGAGATGGGTGAATTGTAATTTTTCTTTTTATAACTAAGTAGTTGACTAGTTTGCCAATTAGTCGACTGATTAAATAAGCGAGATAAAAGGTAATGAATGAAAATAAAGTGCAAAAATTAATTGACATAGAATATTTTATATTGGTTCGGATTCAATGTGAATCCTACTCCAATCCCCTTGGGTTGCTTTCATGACCCCAAATTCTCGTCTTAGGATGTCGTGATGATACCTAGTCTCTAAAACTAGGTAGGCCTAAAATTAAATAATAAAATAGTAGGAATAACAAACCGAGATACTATATAAAACAGAATAATTCATATAAACCTCAAAAATAGGACCTCTACAACATATTTCCAAAACCAGTGGAACTGAGTCATAAGTTCTATAGAATAATCTAGAAGGTCTACTATAACATTGTTAGAATAAGAAACAAAAATATGAAAAGATAATGAAAGGTGACTCCGAGGCCTGCAGACGCCGAGCAGGTATACCTTGAAGTCTCCGGCAAATAGCTACAAATCAATCACTAACGTCAAGTCAGGACAGACGTACCTGGATCTGCACAAAAAGATGTACAGACGCGTAGTATGAGTACACCACAACGGTACCCAGTAAGTATCAAGCCTAACCTCGGTAGAGTAGTGATGAGGCCAGGTCAAGAAACCTACCATGACAAGATAAACGGAACAAAATATAATAACTAGATGTAATGGAAACAGAGAGATGAATAATAACAAAGTAGTTTAATAATGTAAAGTAATGGCAGAATTGTAAGCATAAAGACTATGATAAGGAAACAATGAATGAGAACTACAATTAGTCAAATGCAGACAAAACTAATAAAACAAGGAGGAATAAAAGCAACAAGAACTATTCAACCAATAACTCTTTTCAACATGAGATGCACTACAAGAATCACAATCGAGGTACCGCCTCGTATTCATATTTCTCAATTTCAGTCACAATCTTTCCTTAAAACACCGTATGAGCCTTACATTTAGATAGTTTTGAAAACATTTTGCCCGATATAACTACATGCACTTTAGCCCACCTTATGACGCCGCGTGACTTTAAGTAATTCTCTTACTAGCAACATGCACATAAATCCCACCTTATGCCGCCAGATGCACATTAATCCCTATCCTTATACCGCCGCATGTGCATCAATATCACAACACAATAACAACTCGTACCATAAGTGCTCATATTCCACAACTTGCCAAAAATCAACAATATCAATGTTTCCACAACAAATAGCTCATGGCTCAACCAGAATGTGTACAAGAATATCGACAATAACAACGAATGTGAATTGCTCAACAAGGAAGATATCTTAACAATTAACAACTTCTCCTCAATGTGATAACGACTTTCACAACTTCAACACCAATAACTCAACAAGAAGATATTTCATGAAATAACAACTTCAATTACAAGTAATTCAATAATTAAAGATGTAACAAGGCAATAAGGAAGACAATAACTTCAACTAGGCATATAAGAGCAAGACAACAAGTAAGAGGTAGAGCAAGTGTTAACAAAGTCAATTAAGGCATGTAAGGATAGACTAACACATGTAAGAGTATGTTAATAATTAGAATTACAACATGATATGGCAATTCAATTAAAGGTATGGAAATAGTCTAAATACTTAAACCAGTCAAATACCACATATAATATGTGTACCCACTTGTCACCTTACATACACGACTTTCACATAACACAAATAGCACAATCAATCCCAAATCCTAAGAGTTAGTTTTCCCACACAAAGTTAGGCAAGATACTTATCTTTACTAGGCCAACTCAACCCTCGAAAATGGCTTATCCCCTAAATTCGCCTCCACACGGCTCAAATCTAACCAAAATTGACTTAATATCATCAAACAATGTAAGGAAAAATAATTATAATAGATAAAGCTATGATCTTTACATTTTCTTCAAAAAGTCAACCAAAGTCAACCTAGGGCTCGCCCAGTCAGAATTTGGGTCCAAGGGTAGATTCTGACTACCCATAACCCCACGAGTCCATATACGTGATTAGTTTCAAAATCCGAGTCCAAATCGACTCCCAAAACTCAAATTCTTATTTTTCAAAAATTTGACAAAATTTCCTAATTTTCCTCTTTGATTCACATAAATTTGATGTTAAATCTAAGATAAAATCATGAAATTTGGTTTGAAATTGATTAGAATCACTTACCCAATATTTGTAGATGAAAATCTCTCTCCAAATCGCCTCCTACCGAGTGTGGGGTTCTAAAATGTGAGAAATGAGATTAAATCCTGACTTTCTAACCTTTTGTCCTGTTGCAGTTGTCGCAATTGCAACATGGGTTCACCAGTTGTAGATGTCGCAATTGCGACATGGGTTCGAAATAGCGAACCCTCGCAATTGCGAAGAAATCCTCGCAAATGCGGCCAATGGCAGCCTAAGAGGAGGTCGCAATTACGACATTGGCTTCTCATTTGCGAAGCTTATCCTCATCACAAATGCGGCTCTTTTGTCGCAAATGTGAACTACCCAACCTACTGTCACTATTAACAATTGAGACCCAGGTATCGCAATTGCGACACCTGAGGCCCCCCTGCTAAGGTCGCAATTGCGACCCCGGTGTTCGCAAATGTGACACCAAAGGCATCAGCACACCAGATTCTATTTTTCAGTCCAAAACATTTCGAAACATGTCTGAAACTTATCCAAGCCCTCGGGGCTCCAAATCAAATGTCCACACAAGTCTAAAAACATCATACGAACTCGCTCGCGCAATCAAAACACAAAATAATATCTAGAACTACGAATCAGACACCAAAACGCATGAATTTCAAAGTAAAGTTCAAGAATTACTAGAATTGCAACTAAGAGTCTGAATCCTATCAATTCATCTCCAAACGATACCAAATTTGCACACAAGTTCTAAATAGAATAACAGATCTATTCCAAGTCTCAAAACCAAATTCCGAACTCGATAACCAAAAGTCAACCTACGATCAAACTTCTAAACTTCAAATTGCCAATTTTCGGCAAAACAACACAAATCAACATAGGACTTCCGATTTCGATTACGGGCGTACGCCCAAATCCAAAATAATGATACAAAGTTATTGGAGCCATCAAAACACCGTTCCGAAGTCGTTTTCACCAAAGTCAAAGTTTGGTCAATATTTCTAACTTAAGCTTCTAAGGCAAGAATCGGAAGGTCTAAATCAACCCAAAATCTTCCCAGAATGAAACCAATCAACCCCGTAAGTCATAAAAACATAAATGCACATGTGTGAAGAATCAAAAGGGGAAACGGGGCATAATTATACAAAACACCCGGCCAGGTCGTTACAGTTGCAAGGGTGTTCTCTCTTCAAAGCTCCTGGTAAACCTTCGTACATATATGTTGATGTTGCTGCAAACACCAACTCACTTTAGATACTAAGTACACTTGTCGTATTGTTGATGAAATGCCTCACCAATGTTTTTCTCTCTTTCTTTCTATACTGGTTACACAGTAAACTAAATTCAGATTATAATGCTTGTTTAGAGTAGAACAAAGAGTACGAAGTTGGTTTGATCAAAGTATATCTTTTTTATAGAGCAACACTGATATATATTGATAACAATACGATAGGGGTCCAAGAACTACTAAAGAAAAATATAAAAATCAAGAAACATGCAGAAGCTAAAAGAAAATAAGGAAACGAAAAAGAAGACAGAAATTAAAGATAGATTGAATCCATAAAAGAGTTTCTTGAATTCAAGAAGTCTATTCTTGAAGTTAAATTATAACAACAACAATTAGCTAATAAAGAACTAATCACCGTAGGTAGAGAATTAAAAACAAGAGATAGATTGTGAAACCTGACCCTTAAGAATAACAAGAATAATAATAAGCCTAAGCTTATCACCTTTCTTAAATACCTAAAAGTGATCTAATATTTCAAAAAAGGGTTTAATCTTACCACCTTAAGTTGAGTCTTGAAGGTTGAAGAATAATCCAAGAGTAGCCGCACACAAGAGTACAGGAAAAATCTCACAATTTTTATTGATAATAGTCTAAATTTAACCTAAAAGACAAGGAAATAAAGTCCTAAACTACTCAGGACAACAATTCCAACTACCATAAGAAAAGGTATAAGTCTATGAAATAAAAATCAAGTCAATATTGGAAAGTAATTCTAATAATCTTAGGAAAAGAAAAGCAAAACCTTAAATACCTAGGAAAGCATCAAATATGTCTTAACAAATGAGAAAACAAAAATAAGGAAACTTTGACTCCTTCTCATATGTCTTGGCCGCCCCCCTTGAGCTGACTTGGGCACCAAGTTAGCTCCTTTGTGTGCTGATTTAGGTGCCTAATTTAGGCCCTCCTTGGCTGGTGCTTGGACCCCAATCTACCTCCTATTGAACTTGTACTTGGACCATGAAATTAGTGTAGCACTTATCTAAATCCTCTCCATAATTCTTGAGCCCTTCTTCCACAATTAGCGCCTTCTTGATCTCTTATTGAAGCCCAACAACCTTGTCTTGCTTCTCCTTAGCTGGAGACCTTGTGAATGGACTTCTTGGTGCTTCTAAAGCTTTATCCTTGTCTGTGGAGCTATTATTCCCCTCCTCTTGAAAAGAATTCGTCCTCAAATTTGAACCTACATCAAACAAGGATAAGTCAGCAACATTGAAAGTAACACTTACTTGAAACTCATTAGGAAGGTCCAATTTGTAAGCATTATCTGTAATCCTTTCAAGTACTTTAAATGGCCCATATCCTCTAGGGTGCAATTTTGACTTCCTCTTTGAAAAAAATCTCTCCTTCCTCTTATGAACCCAAACCAAATCACCAGGCTTAAAGATAACTGGTTTTCGACCTTTATTTCTTCGTAAAGCTGTTTGCTCATTCCTCCTCTCAATTTCAAGTCATGAATAATCTTCATCAAATCAACTTTATTTTTTCATCAAAACTAACCATCTCAATAGTAAGCAAAGGCAATAAGTCAAGGGGATGTAAGGGAGTTAACACCATAAACAACTTCAAAAGGAGAATAACCAATAGATGAATGAAAAGTTCTATTGTAAGCAAATTCTACCATAGGCAAGTGATCCTCCCAAGAAGTTAATTTTCCTTATAGAAAAGCCCTTAACATGTTTCCTAAGGTTCTATTTACTACCTCAGTCTGCCCATCAGTTTGTAGAAAATAATAATTTAGTCTCCAATTCCCCCAAAGCACCCAAAAGTGGCTTAGAAACTTAGCATCCCTATCACTAACAATAGTTCGAGGTATACCATGCAATTTAATAACTTCTCTAACAAATAAATCAACAACATGAGAGGCATAATTATTCTTTAAACAAGGAATAAAATGAGCCATTTTTGAAAACCTATCAACCACAACAAAGATGCTATTCTTACCAAAACTTGTTCTAGGTAGTCCTAACACAAAGTTCATAGAAATATCAATCCAAGGTGAAATAGGCACAGGTAATGGCGTGTATAAACCATGTGGTAGCACTTAAGATTTAACTTGTTTGCATTCAAGACATTGAGCACATAATCTTTCTACATCTTTTCTTATATTAGGCCAAAAGAAATTTGCAGCATGGATGTCAAGTTTTTTAGGCACACCAAAGTGTCCCATAAGCCCCCCACAATGTGCTTCCCTAACAAAAACTTCTCGCAAAGAAACATTAGGTACACAAAGCTTATTCTCTTTACAAAGAAACCCATTCAGATTATACTTCTCAAAGGGTCCATTTAAATGTGCCGAAAATGCTATACCGAAATCAGAATCATCAACATATAAGTCCTTAATTTGATCAAATTTCATCAATTTAGAAGTAAGAGTTGAAACAAGAGCATACCTTCTTGAAAGTGAACCAGAAACTATATTGTCTTTCCCTTGATTGTATCTAATAACATAAGGAAAAGTCTCAATGAATTCAACCCATTTGGCATATATTCTACTCAATTTACCTTGGCTTTACAAGTATCTTAATGACTCATGGTCAATTTTTATGACAAACTCTTTTGGCCACAAATATTGCTGCCATGTAGCGAGAGTCCTTACCAAGGCATATAATTCTATATCATAAGTAGAATAAATCAATGCAGATCCATTCAACTTCTCACTAAAATAAGCGATTGGTTTAGAATCTTGTATTAAACCAGCCCCAATACCTCTTCCAGATGCATCACATTCAATTTGAAAGGACTTGCTAAAAATCAGGTAATTGCAACAAAGGAGCAGAACATAATTTATCCTTTAAAATATTAAATGCATGCTCTTGCTCTTTTCTCCAATTAAAAACCTTATCCTTCTTAATGACCTCAGTTAAAGGTGCAGCAATTGAACTAAAATCTCTAACAAATCTCCCATAAAAGCTAGCAAGCCCATGAAAACTTCTAACTTTAGCAATGTTCTTAGGTGTAGGACAATCTTTAATTTCTTTGACTTTATCTTCAACTACCTCAACACCTTTAGAACTCACAACAAAACCCAAGAAAACTACCTTATCTACACAAAATGTGCACCTGGATAGATTTGCATACAATAGTTGCTCCCTAAGCACATTAATAATTTGTTTCAAATGTTTGACATGCTCTTCTAAAGATTTAGAAAAAATTAGAATATCATCAAAATAAACAACTACAAATTTTCTATGGAAATCCATAAAGATATGGTTCATTAACCTCATGAATGTACTATGTGCATTAGTTAACCCAAACGGCATTACTAAACATTCATACAAATCATATTTAGTTTTAAAAGCAGTTTTTCATTCATCTCTAGGATTCATTCTAATTTGGTGATACCCACTCTTCAAACAAATTTTAGAGAATATTTGAGAACCATGTAATTTGTCAAGAATGCCATCCAAATGAGGGATAGGATGGTTATACTTTATTGTTATTTTATTGATGGCGTGACAGTCGACACACATCCTCTAAGTGCCATCCTTCTTTGGCACCAAATGCATGGGCACAGGACAGGGACTCGTGCTTTCTCTTACAAATCTCTTATCGAGGAGCTCCTCTACTTGTCTTTGCAATTCTTTTGTTTCTTCGGGATTGCTCCTATAAGCAGGCTTATTAGGAATTTGTGATCCAAGCACAAAATCAATTTGATTCTCTATTCCCCTTAAAGGTGGTAAACCTTTAGGAAGGCAAAAAGTTAGAAATAACACTAGGCAAAGAAGAGGTTAGTAACTCAAAATTAATCAAAATTTCCCTGTAACTAAGCAGTATCATCGGCAACCCCTCTTTTCTTGTCATTAAACACTCTTTGGCTTTTAAATAGAAACTCTCTTTCTTCTTTTCCTTAGCCACTTTCCTATCACCAAGACTTTCCATTTTTTCACTCAAACCCCCTTTTATCTCTTCTCTCAATTTGCTTCCCTCTCTCTCTTTCTCTCGGCCATCTATCCTCTTTTCTAACTCTTCGTTCCCTTTTTTTACTTTTCCCTCAAGATCACTTTTTATCCCTCCCTTTGGTTTTTCCATTGTTTCCCTCAATCTCTTTTGATCTTGAAACACTTGAGAAGGAGATAAAGGTGCAAGAGTAAACATCTTTCCATTAAGCTCAAGAGAATATCTATTCTTCCTCCCATCATGAAAGACATTCCGATCATACTGCCAAAGACGGCCCAGTAAGACATGATAAGCTTGCATTGGGATTATGTCACAAAAAATATCATCTTTATATCTACCAACATTGAATGAAATCATGCATTGTTTCTTCACCTTTAGTTCACCACACCATTGGAGTCTATAAGGAGTAGGGTGTTTAATGCATGCAAGTCCCAATTTTTCCACAAATTATGAACTCACCACATTAGCACAACTACCACTATCAATGATCATAGAACAAGTTTTTCCCTTTATCCCACACCTAGTATGGAATATATTCTCTTTTTGTTCTTCACTATTGTTTCCCAAACTGATAGTCATAATCCTTCTTACAATCTCAATCACGCCATCATTAAAAGGTAGTTCTTCATCTTCATCTTCACTCACACCTCTCTCCTCCTCCTCACTTATTTCACTCTCGTATTCTCCACCCATAATATTCCTAGCTACCCCAATGATACTAGCATTAGGTAGTTTAACATTATCTTCATCGCTCACATCTCCCTCTTCTTCTCCTTCACTCTTTTCACTATCATATCCTCGATCTTCCTTTAAGAATGATGTTTTTTCTACTTGGAAATTCATGCATCATATGTCCCCCTCCTTTACATTTATGATACTGAATAGAACTAGAAGGTGTAGAAGGTCTAGGGTTAAAGGTTTTGCCTCCTTCATTGTTTTCAAATTTACCTTTACCCTTGTCTTCTTAAGGTCGAGAAGAACCTCACATCTCTTGATTCGGCCATGGCTTCTTCGAGATGGTGTTTAATGGACCTTTCCATGATCTAGTTTGCTTTTCTACCTTTACAGAAAAATTGATAAACTCATCTAATGTTACATATTGTTGTAACTCTACTACATCAACTATTTCCTTATTTAAACCATTGAAAAACCTAGACATTTTAGCCTCATCTTCCTCCATACAATTAGATTGGATAATAGCCATATACATATCCTTAAAGTATTCATCCACAGACATGGATCCTTTCTTAAAAGTTTGAAGACATTGTTGTAGCTCTCTTTGAAAGTATGATGGCACAAATCCCTTCCTCATAACCCTCTTCATCTCAGCCCAAGTAGCAATGGGTGCTTCTCTGAAACGACCTGGCCGGTCGTTTTGAGTATTGTAGCCTTGTTCCCCCAATTTATTGCTTATTCTATGCTTGTTTGTTGTTATGTAACTTTTCAGGGTGGTTGGTTTGGTTCCAAGGATATTTCGGAATGAATTGTGATAATTAGTCCCAAGGTTGGACGCTTAAGTTGAAAGAGTTAACCGTATATTGACTTATGAGTAAACTACTCCGGAATGGAGTTTTAATGGTTTTGATAGCTTTGTATGCTGATTTTAGACTTAGGAGTTTGTCCGGATTTTGATATGGAGGTCCGTAGGTCGTGTTGGCTTGAATTGGCAAAAGTTGAAAACTTGAGAAGTTTGACCGAGAGTTGACTTTATTGTTACCGTGCTCAGATTTTTGTTCAGGGAGTTGTAATAGGTTGGTTATATAATTTATGACTTGTGTTCAAGATTTGAGGTCAATCGGAGTTGATTTGGTGTGTTTCATCATTGGTTTTAGAAGTTAGAAGTTCAATAGTTCATTAGGCTTGAATTGGGGTTCGATTTATATTTTCGATGTTGTTTGATGTAATTTGAGGCTTCGACTAAGTTCATGCGATGTTTTAGGATATGTTGGTATATTTGGATATGGTCCCGGGGGCCTCGGGTGTGATTCGGATCTCATTCAGCTTATTGTTTGGACTTGATGGACTTCTATTATGCTTGTTGCTGGTTTCCTTATACGCGATCGCGAGTGAAGGACCGCGATCGCGAAGGCTTGCTTGGGTGACTGGTGAAATTGTTCTACGAGTTTGCTAGAATTGGTCCTCTATCTCCAAGCTTGGGAGTCATTGCTACGCGAACGCGTGAGTGGTGCCACATGAGCGAAGAAGGAAGAGGAGGCCTGGAAAGCCCACGCGGTTGTTCTTCGCGATCGCGAGAGGAGTCCGCGATCGCGTAGGTTTGATTTTCTGTGCATCGCATTCGCCGCAGGGGTTCCGCATTCACGTAGGTCATTTTTGAGAGCAGCATTTTTTTGTTCTACACGATCGCGAGGGACTTTCCGTGATCGCGAAGAGGAACAACTGGGCAGACTAATTAATTTAAAAAATGAGGGTTTGCGTATTATTTCACATTTGGACTTTGGGAGCTCGAATTGAGGCGATTCTTGAAGGGATTTTCAAGGAGTTGACTGGGGTAAGTGTTTCTAACTTGGATTTGGTTAATATACATGAATCTATCATTGTTTTTACCATTTAATTAGTCTTTTGGGTTGGAAAAATTGGAAAAAATATTAGAAACTTCATAAACTATATTTTTAGGATTTGAAAGGCGATTTGAGGTCAGAATTGGATGATTTAGGTATGGTTGAAATCGTTATTGAATGGGTGTTAGGATTTTGTAAATTTTGTTTTCGAGATGTGGGTTCGTGGTTGACTTTTTGACTTTGGTTAAAAACTTATCTTTATCGTATGGAATCGATTCCTATAGCTTGTATTGATTGTATGAAATTGTTTGTGGCTAGATTCGAGTCGTTCGGAGGCCGATTCACGAGGCAAGTGTTTGTTAGAGTTGTGATCTGTGCGGTTTGAGATAAGTAACACTTCTAAACTTGGTACTAAGGGTATGAATCCCTGAAATATGTGTTATGTGGTTGGTGTTGAGGTGACACACATGCTAGGTGATGAGTGTTGCGACCAAACACACTTACGCAAGTATACGTGGCCGTCAAGTAATAGAGTAGTGAGTAGAGTATCATTCCCACAGAGACTTATGATTAACTTTTGACTAATTCAAACTCAAATAACTTATTGATT
This sequence comes from Nicotiana tabacum, assembly GCF_000715075.1. Taxonomy (NCBI): domain Eukaryota; kingdom Viridiplantae; phylum Streptophyta; class Magnoliopsida; order Solanales; family Solanaceae; genus Nicotiana; species Nicotiana tabacum. The sequence goes on from NC_134093.1 coordinate 57,412,245, forward strand.
CAAGAGATTTCTCACAAAATGTGTAAGTGACTAATTTGCTACCTAAGAAACAATCAAGCAATGAAATAACTAGAAATCGACCACGACACTTAAGAAATTTCGAATACAAATAAGTACAAGAGAGTATTCCAGGGTCATATGCTAGCTAACAATCTTGTTGGGTTCTTGGGTTAAAATGACTAATTGATTTATCTGGATTTCTAATTGACAGGGTTGATATTACTCATAAGAATCTGTCGAGTTCTTACTCGCCTATTCAAGGTAACTTAATGCCTATATGTCTATGGAATTAAGACTAACAAGAATGCATTTATACTATCTGTATTTCAACCAAGCAAGGCAATTAGGTATATTTCTATCCTAATTGCAAATCCGTTCCCCGATGCCCATGTTCAAGAACCTGCTCTATTTAATTTTATATGCAATCTAGAATTCCCACTTTCGAGTTCAACTCTAAATTCGTAGATAGTATTTCATTGTTAGCTACTCAACAAAATAATTAAAAACAGAATTGAATAAACAACCCAATATGATAAACTCAAACTCGTCAAATTAAACTTCAAACATCACAATCATGTAGCACCCATGACCCCAGGATATTAGGGTTCTTAGCCATTCATGTTCATACAATCATCAAAAATAATGTTTTCAAATATAAAATCGATGAATACTAGAAGAAGAATGGAAGAATTGATCAAATCCGTGCTCCCGAGTGTTTCGTACTTTTGTTTTCCTCTCCAAGTTATGTCCTCTCCAAAATCGTGTTTTTTTGGTGTATTTATACCATCAGAAATAAACCCGGATGAAGTTACCCTTTCCAAGACAAAGTAGGAAACTACTCTACGATTTTTGTACGCCCGCGCCGCGTGCCGCGCCACAACCCACGACACGCTTGTGGAGATTATAAGCGGGCATGCATTTTTCCTGCCACATGCAAATTTTTCACTATCTGGTCGCACCTTGTGGCGCCCCATGCGGCGCGGCAGTATTATTTTCTCAAAGTAAAATTGTTTCATCCTCTTTTGACATCCAGACTTGGTACACGACCTCCGAACACGATCCCGACTTAACTTATTTGGCTTTTACTCAGACTTCAAAGATCCAATTTGATCCATTTAGCTCAAAATTAACATTTTAGCTCGGAATCACTTCCTGCAAGGCCTAAAACACATATAAGTGTAATTCAATATCATTTAAGCTCAAACACACATAAAATGCAGTAATTAGAGTGCAATACTACAGTTAAAACACGGGTTTCTAGCCTACCACCAACACTCCACACTTGGACCATTGCTCGTCCTCGAGCAATTAAACTACACTTCACATAGGGATGACCTTTTCATCAAACACCCCCCCTAACACACCATGCCAAGAATATTTAAATAGGCTGAGCACCATGCCATAATATCCCAACCTCAAGACTCGACTCAAAAGTACCACGCATTTTTCATAACCTGCTCACTTACTCTAACACAGGGGTCAAATACGTTACCTTACCTTCACAAATCATGTGCCCTCACGCAAACAATAGAGAGTAGTTCCACACACAGTATCGTTCAAGACAATTAGGAACACAAGATAGAAAGAATTAACTCATTCTCAAAATCAAAATTCATGTGCAACAGAAGACGTACCATGGGCTTTCCTGTAGTGTAATACTCTACTAATTGAGCTCATTTAATCAAGGATCAAGTAGGACTTTAATTGGTTGTAATGTAGGCTGTGGGACGGGTAGGATACATATAGATATAGTGGCTACACCTCCCTGAGCACTTTTATACATATACAATTTCACAATTCAAACCCCACTCTTACGTTGAACCAAACCCCGACCTTTATACATGATGCATCAAGCTCCCAATATCTTTAAGCACAAACAAGATAAGAAATACCACTAGCAAAAGTTCACTTTTTTTTTCAATCAAACTCTTTTTATTTCAATTTTCTACTAGTGGCTCTCACAATGTTTCAAACACTGCACCTTTCTCCTTTTTCTATAGTTCCACTCAAAAACCCAACTATACCTCCACTTAGCTTTTACAAGCTTATAACAGTTTTAAATGCTCACGAGAGGAAAAGGTTCAAACAGATGATAAATTTAAACAAATAGGTAAGGATTATAATGTGGTTGCCAAATAAACAGGATTACAGGCTCAAAGGGGTTAACTAAGATGCATTCGATTAGGTAGGTCACAGACATATAACTAGCTCAACAAAGAAATGCCTATATAACTTCCTAGACTAAATAAGACTACTATTTCGCTTTGCGCACACACAGGAAAAGTTCTAGACATCAACTGACATTCATAAAATATCACAAAAACCTCACTCACACATTGGCACATAACTCACTTAGGATCGGATCTTTCCCGACTCTCTAGTCAAAGCAGTTAAGCAAGATCACAATCACACAATTTAAGGAACTTATTTAAGAGTCAAGAATTGAGCCTAGGTGTCACAACTAAGGCACTTACCAGTCAAGGAAAATTGCTTTAAATTAGCACTGTGACTCAAGATTCTTTATTCTTATAAAATAAAAAGATTTAACTACACCCAGTTTAAGCAATACCCTTGAAAAAGAACCGCGGCACAAAGAAAAACGAAGGGAGAATTGTTACACTACCTAAAACAAAGTAAAATAAAAGACATATTTTTGAATTTTTCAATTTTTTTAACTCATTCGACTTCAACTCTCTCAAGAAGCCAGTCAACAAAATCCATTGTCGGGAAGAGTCGAAACTAAACAATTAATTACTAACTATTACAGGCCAATAGAATTCAGAATTATAGTTTACATACCATATTGTCTATGAAAGCAAGAAACAAATCAAACAAAACCAACTGGCAAATAGGAAAACAAGTATAAATACAAATACAAACAAATAGGAGCACCCCACCCCACACTTAAGAAATTGCATTGTCCCCAATGCAAAAAAGTAAAAACAAAAGGGAAAAAAGTGACTCCCTGAGGCCCTTTGTCTTAATCATAGACACCCTCGAATGTGCGCAAATACTCCTCATCATCGGAGGGAATGGAGTTCACATCCTCACCTGGTGGCAACTATCCGCCCCCCGCCAATCCAACCACTGCTGAGTGATAGTAGAAAGGGGATGATCCTGCTGCAACTCTGCCAAGTCGGTCTGCCCCCGAGTAGAGCGAAAGCGCAAGTCAGCAAACAGCAGCTGCAGTGTCTCTTCGACACGAACCAGCCTCTGGTATGAATTAACAGCAGCAACAGGAGGATCTATCACTACCGTGATATCAAAGGCCTTGATAGGATATGTCACTGGGATGGTTCGGTCATAGTAAAACTCCTCCTCTACATGGTGCGCCCGCAACAACCGAGTGATCATACTCGGGTAGTGTAGGCAGCGGGCCCCAAGTGGTTGCACTCTCGCCATGTGCTCCAGCATGATATTTCCAAGATCAAACTGCATCCTTGTCAAAAAGGCATAGATCAAACACACATTCAGCCGTGAGACATCAGTGTCACTTTGGGTAGGCATGGTCTTGGCATTGATTAACCGCAAAATAACCCTGGCCGGATGCTGGAATGTTCCCTTCTTCATGTCCTTGTGGAATTTATTCACATCCTGCGTCCATGCGGCAGAAGAGTCAGCGCCACATAGCTGTCGGCGGATATCCGGATAGTCTGGCCGACGGAGAAACCTCTGAAAGAGCTTGCGGGAATGCTCTGTGAAACCCATAATCCGATTGATCACTTGGGAGGCGAATGGAATCACTTTACCTCGTACCTATACTTTCTACACAGTATCCAAGCTGGCCTCAGGTTGCCAGTTGGCATAAAATTCCTTTATAGGTTCACGTTCACCGCATCACCTGGACGGAACAGACTGTCAAAACCCAAAGTCCGAATGTTGTTGTATATCTCATTATATTTTTGGGCCAACTTCCCATCGTCAATAGCAATGTCATGCTCCGGTTTCACCGCAGGGACAAACGTCTGAAATCAATGTCGAGCATGGGCTGGGACAACCCGAATACCAAATTTGCACTCTGGTACCACATCCGCATCTGGATCAATGCGCTCCTCTTCCTACCTCCTCGACGGCTACTAGAGGCAACCTCGGAAGAACCTGTGTTAGAGCGTTTGCTAGGGCGGCAAGACATTGTGCCTGCACAAGACGAACAATATTAGCCACAACACGTAAAATAAAACAAGACCAAATAGGGTAATCCCCCCACACTTATGTTATTGGCATGTTCACAAGTAAAATGTATATCGGGGACTCAGACTACCCCATTGGAAGCACGCCACAAGCAATCAACAGCCCACCCAACCACCAACACAACATTCCAAAAATAGAACCACAGACTACACTAGTGTAAAAGACAAAATTAAGAAGCTAAACTAGTAATCACAAAAAGAAAGAAAAAAAAATAAGAATTTAGTCTAATGCACTACTAATAACATTAGGATACAATACAATACTACACAAGCACAATAGCATGAATCGGACACCTCATTTGGAACCTAGCAACACATGAGCATGGGGTTGTCAATCAATTAGAACTCGAGGCTAACGAGTTAAAGTTTTACAGTTTAAAAACATGGCATGCCACCCAACACTTATCATCAAGCATCACATCTCACAAGGCACTTCCCTTCTCAATTTGCAACACGACACAATTTTATGTCACTTAGACATTTCAACAAATATATTGTGGGCATACCTTGCACCTTCTTATTTTAATTCAAAGTGGGTTAGAATCACCATACAACCAAAGCAAATACACCTGAAACCACAACCACAACATCACCACATCTTCATAATAGCATAAAGTGCACAAATTTTACACCAAACTTCACTAAATTTTAGCTACATGGGCACCTCCACCAAGCTTCAACATAAATTAATTCCACGCCATCAAAACAAACCAAAATTCTTCCACAATCATAAGAATAATGAACACCTCACAAGTTAAGCCCCATTTTTGTCCATAATAGGCAAAGAAACTAAATAATAAATTGCACAACTAAAAATAACTAAAACTACTTAAATACTACAATCAACTACTAAAATAAAAGAGATGAGATGAGAAGAAGACTTGCCTTGAGGATGAATAGACAGGATTGGAGGTGTGTGTGTAAGGAATTTGAGAAGAGGAACAATGGGGGAATTGAGGATAGTTAGAGAGGAGAGATTTGTGAGAGATAATGTGGGGGGGGGGGGGGGGGTGAATGGGTAATCGTGTGTGAAAAATTAAAAAACATAAAAAACAATATACTTTTTTTTAAAATTTAAATTACACTACCTGCATCGCTGAGTGCGGCGCCCCATGCGGCACGGTAGCGACCATTATCAGAGGCTCGATTTTAGTATTTCAGAGAGCCATTTGGCCTGGCACAGTGCATGGCACGGCTCCCTACGCGGCGCGCTAGGCTAGTTTTCATAGAGTCCGCCTCGTTTTTGATATTTAGGTCATGGGTTGCACCCCGACTCTATTATGTAGTTATTTTGTGTCCAATTCATGCTTATACCTGCCTAAACAAGTCCCACGACTCCTAAGCTCTAATAATCATAAACTACAATTACCTAAAATATTCTTAAAACAAGAAAAAAGGTTTATAAGCATTAACAATTGGGTTTTCAACCAACAAGCTCTTGATTTAACGTCGCGGCACGACTCAATACGTTTTCAAGAATATGACAAGTCCACCGAGGTCTTGTGACGTGCAATGTTACCACCCCAATAATGTTTTACTCTCTGCCCATTTACCAAGAAGGTACCACTTGAGCTCGTATCATGCAATTTCACCGCTTCATAAGGCCTCACACTTACTACCATGAAAGGACTTGCCCATCGAGACTTAAGCTTTATGGGGAAAAGCTTCAACCTCGAATTAAAAAAGAGAACTGCTTGACCTGGCTCAAACTCGCAAGGATGGATGTGTTTGTCATGCCACCTCTTGGTTTTTTCTTTATACAATTTGGCATTTTCATACGCGTGCAATCGAAACTCATCAAGCTCGTCGAGTTGTAGCAACCTCTTCTCATCGGCTAAGTCCATATCCATATTTATCTTTTTAATCGCCCAATAGGCTTTGTGTTCAAGCTCAACGGGCAAGTGGCACGCCTTCCCATAAAATAATCTATATGAAGAATTACCTATGGGGGGTCTTGTATGACGTTCGATATGCCCATAATGCGTCGTCCAGCTTTCCGGCCCAGTCCTTCCTATTTTCACTTACTGTTTGCTCCAGAATCTGCTTCACCTCTCAGTTTGACACTTTCACTTGACCACTCATTTGGGGGTGATAGGCGGTGGCAACCTTGTGCTTAACTCTATACTTTTCTAGAACATTATTCAATAATTTATTACAGAAGTGAGTTCCTCTGTCACTTATCAACACCCTTGGAGTCCCAAAGCGAATGAAGATGTGCTTTTTTACAAAGTTTACAACTACCTTTGCATCATTAGTAGGAAGAGCAATGGCCTCCACCCACTTAGGCACATAGCCGACCGCCACCAAGATGTACCTGTGACCATTAGAGTATGGGAACGGTCCCATGAAATCAATCCCCCAAACATCAAAGAGCTCTACTGCCAGAATATTTTGCAAGGGCATCTCGTGCTTCTTCGTGATTGTTCCGGTTCTTTGGCACATGTCACACTTTTTAACAAAGGCGTGTACATCCTTAAACAATTTTTGCCAATAGAAACCCGATTGTAGTACATTTTGGGTAGTTCTGTCCCCACCATGGTGACCTCCATATGGATAAGCATGACAGTCATGCAATATTGCATTCATCTCCACCTCAGGGACACACCTTCGTACCAACTGATTTGTGCACTGATTATATTGGAATGGCTCATCCCACATGTAGAGCCTCACATCATGTAGAAACCTTCTTCTATTATCGTAAATTCTGGTTGCGTCACCCCACTTGCAATAAAATTCACATAATCTGCATACCACGAGGCTTCACCCGAGGCAATTTCTAATAATTGCTCATCAGGAAATGTTACTTTGATCGACCCCCCTTCAGCTACATGGCTCCGATTTTCTAATCTGGACAAGTGATCGGCCACTTGATTCTCTATTTCTTTTAGATCTCGGATCTCCAAGTCGAATTCTTGCAAGAGGAGAATCCATCAAATTAGCCTCAGCTTGGCGTCTCTCTTTTCAAACAAATACCTTATAGCTGAGTGATCAGTGTAGACGATGACTTTGGTTCCCACTAGATAAGATCTGAACTTGTCAAATGCCCACACCACTGCAAGTAACTCTTTTTCATTAATATTGTAGTTCATCTGGGCTGGATTCAGAGTTTTGCTCACGTAATAAATGGAGTGAAATTTTTTTCCCTCCTTTGCCCCAAAATAGCTCTGATTGTTATGTCACTCGCATCGCACATCAACTCAAATGGCTGCGCCAAATCCGGAGTAATAATAATTGGTGCAGTCACCAATCTTCCCTTCAGCTCCTCAAATGCTTTCAGACAGGCATCATCAAACTTGAACGAGATATCTTTCTCAAGAAACCTGCACAGAGGAGAAGAAATTTTTGAAAAATCTTTAATGAAACGACGATAAAAATCTGTATGGCCCAAGAAACTGCGAATGCCCTTGACGGATGTCGGTGGGGGCAATTTTTCAATCGCCTCAACCTTTACTTTGTCTACCTGCAATCCATTTTTGGACACCTTGTGCCCCAAGACTATACCTTCACGTACCATGAAATGGCACTTTTCCCAGTTTAGCACCAGGTTTGTCTCTTCACACCTAGCAAGCACTTTATCAAGGTTTATTAAACAATTATCAAAAGAACACCCAAACACAGAAAAGTAATCCATGAACACTTCTACAAATCTATCAACCATGTCAGTAAAAATAACCATCATACACCTTTGAAAAGTCACAGGTGCATTACAGAGACCAAATGGCATTCTCTTGAACGCATAAGTGCCATAGGGACATGTAAATGTGGTCTTCTCTTGGTCCTCTAGGGCTATAGCAATCTGATTATACCCCAAATATCCATCTAGGAAACAATAGTATTCCTGTCCTGCTAATCTATCAAGCATTTGGTCAATAAAGAGGAAGGGAAAGTGGTCCTTGCAGGTGGCATTGTTTAATTTTCTATAATCTATGCAAATTCTCCACCTAGTCACGGTTCTTGTGGGAATCAAGTCATTATTTTCATTAACAACTACAGTCATCCCCCCTTCTTAGGCACATATTGGACGGGGCTTACCCATTTGCTATAAGAGATTGGAAATACAATACCTGCATCAAGCCACTTAATCACTTCTTTTCTTACCACCTCTTTCATGATTGGGTTTAGGCGGCGTTGTTGCTCTACACTTGGCTTGTGTCAATCCTCCATGAGGATTTTATGCATGCAGAAAGCTGGACTAATGCCTCTAATGTTAGACATCATCCACCCAATGACTCACTTGTGCTCACGTAGCACTTCTCAATAGCTTTTCTTCCTGCAATTTAGACAAGTCAGAGGAAACAATAATAGGTAAAGTGTCAGAACCACCCAAATAAGCATATTGAATGTGAGGGGGCAAGGATTTAAGTTCCAATTTTGGAGCTTCTTCAATCGACGGCTTTGGAGGAGGCCTACTTGGCCTATTCGGGGGCTCAAAGTGGTTTAATCCCTGCATGTAAGCACATGCTGCACCTAGGATATGCATCATCTCCTCAACCTCATCATCAATCTCCAAGCTATCGAACAACATGAGTGCTTTCTCTAGAGAATTGTCGAGATATACACTCGTGTCATTAAGCTGCTCATCCACCTCCATAACAAATATTATAGAGAGCTCCTCATAATGGCAGGGAAGTTGGATTTCCTTGTAGACATTAAAAAATGCTTCCTCATTGTCCACCCGCATAATCATTTTTCCCTCTCTTACTTTAATAATTGCATCACCTATAGCCAAGAGAGGCCATCCAAATATGATTGAAACTTGTTCATCAGCCTCATAATCTAGGATAATGAAGTCCGTTGGGAAGGTAAATTTCCTAATTTGCAGCAACACATCTTCAATCACTCCTTCAGGGGAGGTTATGGACCTATCAGCTAGTTACAACATCACAGTGGTTGGTCTTGGAACTCCCAGACCCAATTTCTTGAACAAGGACAAGGGCATCGGATTTATGATTGCCCCCAAATCACAAAGAACACGCCCCACATCGATATTACCAATTCGCACAGGGATGGAGAAGTGGCTAGGATCCTTAAGCTTTTGAGGAAGATTGTGTTGGACCTGTGAAGTGCACTCTTCAGTAAGTGCGACTGTCTCGAATTTAGTCAATCTCCTCTCTTGAGCCACTATATCTTTTATGTACTTAGCATACTTTTGAATTTCGCGAAGTACATCTACCAATGGAATATTCAATTGAACCTGGATCAACATAGAGAGAAATTTGTTGAACATGCGATCATCATTCTTCTTCTGCAATTTTTGGTGGAAAGGTGGTGGTGGCCTTGCAACATTCACTGGCTCTGAACTTGCATCATCTTTCTTTAACTCATGTGTTGCTTTAGGAATCAATTCCCCTTCAGGTATAGGCTTGTCCTTTCCCTTCTTTGGCACTTCCTCTAATTCCCTTTCGTTTCTGAGTGTAACTGCATTAACTTGAGGGTTATTCTCTGTATCACTGGGAAGAGCGCCTGCAGGTCTAGTAATTTGATTTGACGCCAACTGCCCCATTTATCTCTCAAGATTTCTGAAATCGGTCCTGAGTTGTTGATTTTCAAGCAAAAACTTCTTCAACAAGTCATTCGTACTCTTTTCTATTTGCTGGGGTGGCTTTTGAGGTTGATTAAAATTTCCTTGGGGCCTATAATGATTCTGAGTTGGCTGAATTCTACCCCATCTCCTTGCCAATTCCGAGTCAAGATTCATCTTCGATGTCTCGTCTAGCCCATCAACGAATGTATGACCCAACACCTCATCCGTTTGACAATGATGCAGGTAGTATCTGAGTAGCTTCTTGTATCTTTCCCAAGCTTGACGAATAGTCTCGCCATCCCGTTGTTGGAACCCAATAATCTGGTTCCTCAGCGACTTTGTCTTCTTAGTGGGGAAAAAGTTGGTTAAGAATTTCCTTGCTAGATCATCCCAAGTATGGATTGAGTTCGTGGGCTCCTTTTTCAACCATTCCTTAGCTTCCTGTAGCAGTGAAAAGGGAAACAGTGTGAGCTTGACATAGTCCTTGGAAACGTTCAGATAATTGTAAGTGTCCGTAATTTCTAGGAAGTTCTGAATGTGCCTATGCAGGTCTTCATGAGATAGACCCACATGTTGTCATGTGGACTGAATTAGCTGTACCATGTACTATTTGAGTTCAAAGTGACCCGTGATATCAGGCTTTACAATAGCCTGAGTCATATTAGCAAGATTGAGCCTTGCGGCTTCAATCACCGGACGCTCTTCATTCCCTGCCATCTCTATTGGCTGTGGTTGAACTATGATGTCCAACTCTCTTTCTATTCTAGTTCTAGCTTCGACTTCCCTCCTCACTCTGTGAAGTGTTCGTTCAAATTCAAGATCAAGAGGAAGGAGATTGTTTGTGCTTCTACTCCTCCGCATTCAAGAGAATAGCATGTGTTAACACAAACAAGGCAAACTAAAAATTAAAACTTGAACAAATAACTAATACAAGCTTAACTCAGTCAAGTAGCTAATTTCTAAGTCCCCGGCAACGGAACCAAAAACTTGTTGCGACCAAACACACTCACGCAAGTACACGTGGTCGTCAAGTAATAGAGTAATGAGTATAGTATCATTCCCACGGAGACTTATGATTTACTTATGACCGATTCAAACACAAATAACTTATTGATTCAAGAGATTTCTCACAAAATGTGTAAGTGACTAATTTTCTACCTAAGAAACTATCAAGCAATGAAATAACTAGAAATCGACCACAACACTTAAGCAATTTCGAATAAAAATTAGTAGGAGAGAGTATTCTAGGGTCATAGGCTAGCTAACAATCTTGTTGCATTCTTGGGTTAAAATGACTAATTGATTTATCTGGATTGTTGATTGACATGGTTGATATTACTCAATCTGGCGAGTTCTTACTTGCCTATTCAAGCTAACTTAATGCCTATATGTCTATGGAATTAAGACTAACAAGAATGCATTTATACTTCCTGTATTTCAACCAAGCAAGGCAATTAGGTATATTTCTATCCTAATTGCGAATCCGTTCCCCGATGCCCAGGTCGAAGAACCTGCTCTATTTAATTCTATATGCAATCTAGAATTCCCACTTTTGATTTCAACTCTAGATTCGTAGATAGTATTTCATTGTTAGCTACTCAGCAAAATAATTAAAAACAGAATTGAATAAATAACCCAATATGATAAACTCAAACTCATCAAATTAAACTTCAAACATCACATTCATGTAACACCCATGACCCCAGAATATTAGGGTTCTTAGCCACTCATGTTCATACAATCATCAAAAATAATATTTTCAAACATAAAATCAATGAATACTAGAAGACGAATGGAAGAATTGATCAAATACGTGATCCTGAGTGTTTCGTACTTTATTTTCCTCTCCAAGTTACGTCCTCTCAAATATCGTGTTTTTTGGTGTATTTATACCATCAAAAACAAACCCGAAAAAATTTACCATTTTCAAGCCGAAGTAGGAAACTACTCTACGATTTTTGTACACCCACGTCGCGTACCGCGCCGCACCCAACGACGCGCTTGTGGAGTTTATCAGCGGGCATGCATTTTTCATGTCACATGCACAATTTTCACTGTCGTGTCGTGCCCTGCAGTGACCCATGTGGCGCGGTTGTGTTATTTTATTAGAGTAAAATTGTTTCATCCTCTTTTGACATCCAGACTTGGTACACGACCTCCGAACACGATCCCTGCTTAACTTATTAGACTTTTACTCAGACTTCAAAGCTCCAATTTGATCCATTCAACTCCAAATTAACTTTTAGCTCGGAATCACTTCCTGCAAGGCATAAAACACGTACTAAGTGTAATTCACTATCATTTAAGCTCAAACACACGGAAAATGCTGTAATTAGAGTGCAATACTATGTCTAAAATACGGGTTTCTAGCCTACCATCAATGAGTGTGTGGGCGTGCACCATGGAAATTGTGACTCGGTTGATTTCGTGGTACCGTGTAGTTATCAAACCTTATTTCTATTCATGTTATCCCTACGTGTTAGAGTAATTAAGTTGCGATCCATGTTAGAAATCATGTTTAGGCTAGATACTTATTCCGTTGGGACACGCTGACATCATTTCTGTTGTTGAATTATTAGCTTAAACAACAATAATATACTCAGTCACATTCATCATTTGCATATCATATCTCATTCTCTGTGTCATTTATTGTTTCGTCATGTTATCATTGTTTATGCTGATTGGCATGAGATCTGTGAGCCCGAGAGACTCGAGAGATTGATGACAAAGTTTGGGCCTGAGGGCCGGATTGTGAGTGATATTTATGGGATCAGGTTGCACGCCGCAATAGGTTTTACTGATTCGTGATGGGATCAAGCTGCACGCCATAGTAGGTTTTATTGATTCATTATGGGATCGGGCTGCACGCCGCCGTAGGCTATGTTGGCTGATATTAGTACTTGGGCAGGATTCGCCCCTCCAGAGTCTGACATACCAGTAGTGGGCGCAGGTATCGTACAATGCTGAGTGATTGACAGTGATGAGTAGGGAGTGTGAGACAGTGTGATTGAGTACTCTGAGAGGGTGAGTACATGCGTTTATCACTATGATGCATCATATGTGACATGCACATTTGATATGTAGACATAGAGATGTACCATTACTCATATCAGTTATACTTGGCATATTTTATCAGTGTTAGGCTTAAACTGTTAAACATAATAGCATGTCTACATTTCTGCACTGTGTACAAATTGATTATGGAATTTCTTTGAGTTATTACTGCCATTTCCCTGTTATATCTGTACTGTTATCATTTGGATTTGGACTGTACCTTTTTGAGCTCGTCACTGCTCTCAACCCAAGGTTAGTCATGTTACCTATTGAGTACATTGGGTAGGTTGTACTCATACTACACTCTACACTTCGTGTGCAGATCCAGGTATATCTTGACCCGGTGGTTGCTAGACTCGGAGCAGCATCTGCTAGGATACATTTGAGGTAGTTGCTTTGATGCCCGCAGGCCTAGACTCTCCTTCTTTTCAGTTTTATTCTGTACTGTTCTATCTTTCAGACAGTTGTATTAGAGATTTAGACTATGTTGACACTTAGTAGCTCATGCACTCAGTGACACCCGGATTTTAAGGGATTTTGTTGTTACGTCGTAGTTGTCTTACCGGTTATTTATGTGATTTTTCATTGTTAAACTTATTACATTATGCTTTCATTTTTAAATGCATAGTATTTTTGTTATTGTCGGCTTGCCTAGTACTGTGATAGGCGCTATCACGACATGTTGAGATTTGGGTCATGACAAGTTGGTATTAGAGCCTACGTTACATAGGTCTCACGAGTCATGAGAAGGTTTATTAGAGTCTTGCGGATCACTGCAGAGACGTCTGTACTTATCTTCGAGAGGCTACCGAATCATTATGAAACTTCACTTTCTTGTATTCTTGTCGTGCGGATTTGTTAATTCCGTATGGTGAGGACACATGCGACTGGATCGGGCGGACGACCACCAGTACCACTAGCTAGGGCCGCGAGAGGCCAGGGCCGCGGTAGAGGCCGAGGTGTAGGTCGTACAGTAGTTAGAGCAGCACCTGTGGAGCCACTAGCTTCTCCAGCTCTAGAGCAGATACCAGATGTGGTTGAGCTGGTGGAACCAGCTCAGGCACTAGTTGCGCCCATTGTGATTCTAGGCCTTCAGGAGGATTTGGTCCAGATGTTGACTGTATGTACTAGCCTTGCTCAGGCGGTTTTAGTTCATTCCGCACCAACCACTTCTCAGGCCGGGGTAGGTGCTCAGACTCCCGTCGCCCGTACTCCAAAGCAAGTGGTTCAGGGACTTCAGATACCAGGGGTAATACCAACCCAACCGGTTGTAGTAGCTCAGACCTATGTGGGTCCACCTATGAGTGATGAGGAACAGAAGAGGCTAGAGCAGTTTGGGAGGCTCAGGCCCCCATCATTCAGTGAGGCTGAGTCACAGGATGCTCAGGATTTCATAGATAGGTGCCAGCGGATTCTTTGCACAATAGGTATTCTCGAGACTAGTGGAGTCTTATTTACTACTTTTTAGCTGTTGGGGGTAGCCTTCAAATGGTGGGAGGCCTATGAGTTGAGCAGGCCAGCCAGTGCTGTACCACTTACATGTCATGAGTTCTCAGTTCTCTTTTTAGACAAGTTTGTTCCACAGACCCACAGGGAGGAGTTGCATAGGCAGTTTGAGCAGCTATGCCAGAAGGGTATGTTAGTGACCCAGTATGAGATGTGATTTTCATAGTTGGCTCGTCACGCGATCTGGTTGGTTCCCACAGAGAGGGAGAGGATTATGATGTACATTGGTGGCCTCAACTATGGACTGCGCTTCATCATAACTCGGGAGGTTGCCTTAGGTGCAAGGTTCAATGAGGTGGTTGATATTGCTAAGCGTCTAGAGCAGCTTTGTGTCAGGATCGTGGTGAGAGGGAGCAAAGAGGTCTCGTGGTTCGGGTGGTTTCAGTGATTTTTTTTCTGCAAGACAGTCCCACCACAGCAGGGGTCATCCTTATAGGCCTGCTCAGATGGCTCGTTCAGTTCATGGTGGTGCATCAACTAGCCATGGTTCATACAGTGCTTGTCTGGGTCAGTCATCTCCCAATGACCTCCCAGCTCGGAGTTCATCTCGTGCTCTATCTGTTTAGGGTTCATCTATACCATGTCCTTCTAGAAGTTATTGTGCTTCTCAGGGTCCAATTCAGTACCAACCGCCATTGTCGGAGCGGGGTTGCTTTGAGTGTTGAGAGTTTGGTCATGTGAAGAGGTATCGTCCCCATCTTTTGGGAGGTCTAGTTCAGCAGAGGGGTCAGGCTATGACTTTCACACTAGTTACTTCACCACTCGCTCAGCCAGCTCGGAGTGGGGCTCAAGCAGTTAGAGGTCGCCTTATAGGGGGAGGTCGATCAGGTGGCAGTCATGCTCGATGCTATGCTTTCCCTGCTAGGCCAAAGACGTTGCTTCAGACGCATTGCTTAACCTTAGTTCCACTTATTCGTATGTATCATCATATTTTGCTCGTTATTTGGATATGTCCCGTGAGTTCTTAGTTTCACATGCTCATGTATCTATGCCGGTGGGCGATTCTATTATTGTGGACCGTGTGTATCGGTCGTGTGTGGTAAACATTGGGGGATTGGAGATGAGAGTTGATCTCTTATTTCTTAGTATGGTTGATTTTGATGTGATTCTAGGCATGGATTGGTTGTCCCCATGTCATGCTATTCTGGATTATCACGCTAAGACCGTGACATTGGCGATGCCAGGGTTACCTAGGATCTAGTGGAGCGGTTCTCTGGAATATGTTCCCAGTAGGGTGATTTCATATCTGAAGGCCCAACGAATGGCTGGGAAGGGTGTTTGTTGTATTTGGCTGTTGTGACGGATGTTGGTGCTGATACTCCTACCATTGATTCTGTTCCGGTAGTGCAAAACTTTCCAGATGTGTTTCCTGCAGACCTGCCAGGCATGCCACCTAACAAGGGCATTGATTTCTATATTGACTTGGTGTCTGGCACTCAGCCCATTTCTATCCCTCCATATCATATGACACCAGCAGAGTTGAAGGAATTGAAAGAGCATCTTCAGGAGATTCTTGATAAGGGGCTCATTAGGCCTAGTGTGTCGCCTTGGGGTTTACCAGTTTTGTTTGTGAAGAAGAAGGATGGTACTATGCAGATGTGCATTGACTATAGGCAGTTGGACAAAGTTACAATTAAGAACAAGTATCATTTGCCTCGCATTAATGACTTATTTGACTAGCTTCAGGGAGCTAGAGTGTTCTCTAAGATTGATTTGAGGTCTGGATGTCACCAGTTGAAGATTTGGGACTCTGATATTTTGAAGACGACATTCAGGACTTACTATGGTCACTACGAGTTCCTTGTGATGTCTTTTGGGATGACCAATGCCCCAACATCATTCATGCATCTGATGAATAGCATATTCCAGCCATATCTTAATTCGTTTGTCATAGTATTTATTGATGATACTGGTGTACATATGTAGCCAGGAGAAGCATGCAGAACATCTGAGGATTGTATACAGACGTTGAGGGAGAAGAAGCTTTATGCTAAGTTCTCCAAGTGTGAGTTTTGGCTCAGTTCGGTGGCGTTCTTAGGGTACGTGATGTCCAGCTAGGGGATCAAGGTAGATCCGAAGAAGATTGAGGCAGTTCAGAGTTGGCCCAGATCGCATTCAGCTACTGAGATTTAGAGTTTTCTTAGCTTGGCCGGATATTATCGTCCCTTCGTAGAGGGTTTATCGTCCATTACAGCGCCTTTGACCAGGTTGACCCAGAAGGGTGCTCCATTCAGGTGGTCTGATGAGTGTGAGGAGAGCTTTTAGAAGCTCAAGACTGCCTTGACCACAACTCTAGTTCTAGTTTTGCCTTCAGCATCGGGTTATAATACAGTATATTGTGATACTTCTCGGATTGGTATTGGGTGTGTCTTGATGCAGGGGGTAGAGCGATTACTTATGCTTCATGCCAGTTGAAGCCTCATGAGAAGAACTGCCCCGTTCATGATTTAGAGTTGGCGGCCATCGTTCATGCATTGAAGATTTGAAGGCATTATCTCTACGGCGTGTCTTGTGAGGTATTTACAAATTATCAGAGTCTTCAGCACTTGTTCAAGTAGAAGGATCTAAATTTGATGCAGTGGAGATGGTTGGAGCTGTTAAAAGACTATGATATTATAATTATGTATGATCCCGGAAAGGCCAATGTGGTAGATGATGCTTTGAGTAGAAAGGCGGTGAGTATAGGCAGCCTTGCATATATTCCTGTTGGTGAGAGACCGCTTGCATCAGATGTTCAAACCTTGGCCAATCAATTCGTTAGGTTAGATGTTTTAGAGCCTAGTCGGGTTCTGTCTTGCGTGGTATCTCCATCTTTTCTATATGATCACATCAAAGAGCGTCAGTATGATGACCCCCATTTGCATATCCTTAAGGATACGGTTCAGCACGATAATGCCAAGGAGGTTTCTATCGGAGATGATGGGGTGTTGTGGATTTAGGGTCAGATTTGTGTGCCCAATGTTGATGGGTTACGTGAGTTGATTCGTGAGGAGGCCCACAGTTCGCGATATTCCATTCATCTGAGTGCCACGGAGATGTATCAGGACTTGAGGCAGCACTATTGGTGGAAGAGAATAAAGAAGGATATAGTGAAGTTTGTAGCTTGGTGCTTGAACTATCAGCAGGTAAAGTACGAGCATCAGAGGGTGGGCGGTTTGCTTCAGAGGCTTAAGATTCCTGAGTGGAAATGAGAGTGTATCACTATGGACTTTGTAGTTGGGCTCCCACAAACTTTGAAGAAATTTGATGCTCTTTGGGTGATTGTCGACCAGTTGACTAAGTCCGCGCACTTCATTCTAGTTGGGACTACATATTCTTTGGAGTGGTTCGCTGAGATCTATATCTGTGAGATTGTTTACCTTCACGGTGTGCCGGTGTCTAATATATCAGATTGGGGCACACAATTCACATTGCAGTTTTGAAGAGAAGTGCAGCGAGAGTTGGGTACACGGGTTGAGTTGAGAACAACATTCCACCCTCACATGGACGGACAGTCCGAGCGTACCATTCAGATATTGGAGGATATGCTACGCGCTTATGTCATGGATTTCGGGGGTTCTTGAGATCAGCTTCTACCGCTTGCAGCGTTTGCCTAAAACATCAGCTACCAATCGAGTATTTAGATGGCTCCGTATGAGGCCTTGTATGGGAGGCAGTTTCGGTCTCCAGTTGGTTGGATTGAGCCAGATAAGGCTAGGCTATTGGGTACTGACTTGGTTCAGGATACTTTGGAAAAGGTTAATTTGTATCAGGATTGGCTTCGCATGGCACAGTCTAGACAGAAGAATTACGCCGATCGGAAGGTTTGTAATATTGCCTACATGGTGAGAGAGAAGGTATTGCTCAAAGTTTCACCCACGAAGGGTGTTATGAGACTGGAAAAGAAGGGCAAGTTGAGCCCTTGGTATATTGGCCTTTTGAGGTGCTTTAAAGGACCGGAGAGGTGGCTTACAAGCTTGAATTGCCACCTAGTCTATTGAGTATTCACCTAATGTTTCATGTTTCCATACTTCGTAAGTATTTGTGATCCGTCTCATGTTTTGGACTTCAGCACGATTTAGTTAGATGGAAATTTGACCTATGATGTGGAGCCGGTGGCCATTTTGGATCGACAGGTTCGAAAGTTGAGATCAAAGAATATAGCTTCATTGAAAGTACAGTGGAGAGGTCATCCAGTCGAGGAGGCTACTTGGGAGACCGAGCGGGATAGGCAGAGAAGCTATCCATACCTATTTGAGACTCTCGGTATGATTCTAGACCCGTTCGAGGATGAACGTTTATTTAAGAAAGAGAGAATGTAACGATTCGGCCGGTCGTGTTGAGTATTGTAGCGTCCCCCCCCCCCAACATTTTTTGCTTATTCTATGTTCGTTTGTTGTTATGTGACTTGCCGGGGTGGTTGGTTTTATTCCGGGGATATTTCGGAATGAATTGTAACACTTAGTCCCAAGGTTAGAAGCTTAAGTTAAAAGAGTTGACCGGATGTTGACTTATGAGTAAACGACTTCGGAATGGAGTTTAAATTGTTCTAATATCTTTGTATGGTGATTTTGAACTTAGGAGTATGTCCGAATTTTGATTTGGAGGTCCGTAAGTCGTTTTGGCTTGAATTGGCGAAAGTTGAAAAGTTAAAGGTTTGGAAAGTTGAGAAGTTTGACCGAGAGTTGACTTTTTTTTCCGAGCTCAGATTTTTGTTCTGGGAGTTGGAATAGGTTCGTTGTGTCATTTATGACTTGTGTGCAAGAGTTTAGGTCAATCGGAGTTGATTTGGTGTGTTTCGGCATTAGTTTTAGAAGTTGGAAGTTCAATAGTTAATTAGGCTTGAATTGGGGTATGATTTGTATTTTCGATGTTGTTTGATGTGATTTGAGGCTTCGACTAAGTTTGTACGATGTGTTGGGATATGTTGGTATGTTTTGATGGGGTCCCGAGGGCCTCGGGTGTGATTTGGATCATGTTCGGCTCATTTTTTGGACTTGATGGACTACTATTATGCATGTTTCTAGTTTCCTTATACGCGATCGCGAGTGAAGGACCGAGATCGCGAAGGCTTGTTTGGGGAGTCAGTGCCACGTGAACGCGTGAGCGGTGCCGCATTCGCGAAGAAGGAAGAGAAGGCCTGGGAAGCCCATGCGGTTGTTCTTCGCGATCGCGAGAGGGAGTCCGCGATCGCGTAGGTTTGAGTTTTTGTGCATCGCATTCGCGGCTTGGGTTCCGCATTTGCATGGGTCATTTTTTAGGGCAGCATTTTTTTGTTCTTCGCGAGCGCGAGGGACTTTCTGCGATCGCGAAGAGGAACAACTAAGCAGACTATTTAATTTCAAAAAATGAGAGTTAGAGTATTATTTCATGGAGTTGATTGGGGTAAGTGATTCTAACTCGGATTTGGTTAATATACATGAATCTATCATTATTTCTTAACCATTTAATTAGTGTTTTGGGTTCGAAAAATTGTAGAAACTTTATAAACCATATGTTTTAGGATTTGAAAGGTGATTTAAGGTTGGAATTGGATAATTTTGGTATGATTGGACTCGTTAATGAGTGCGTGTTCGGATTTTGTATATTTTGTCGGATTTCGAGACGTGCGCCCGGGGTTGACTTTATGACTTTTCTTAAAGAACTTAGCTTTATCGTATGAAATCGATTCCTATAGCTTGTACTGATTGTATTAAGTTGTTTGTGGCTAGATTCGAGTAGTTCGGAGGCCGATTCGTGAGGTAAGGGCTTGTTGGAGTTGTGATTTGTGCGGTTTGAGGTAAGTAACACTTCTAAACTTGGTACTGAGGGTATGAATCCTTGAAATACATGTTATGTAGTTGGTGTTGAGGTGACGCAC
Source organism: Nicotiana tabacum (assembly GCF_000715075.1). NCBI lineage: Eukaryota > Viridiplantae > Streptophyta > Magnoliopsida > Solanales > Solanaceae > Nicotiana > Nicotiana tabacum. The sequence continues at coordinate 57,432,358 of NC_134093.1, forward strand.
ATGCTAGGTGACGCGCGTGTGGGCGTGCACCGTTAAAATTATGACTCGGTTGATTTTGTTGTACCGTGTAGCTATCAAACCTTATTGCTATTCATGTAATCCCTACGTGTTAGGGTAATTGATCTGTGATCCATATTAGAAATCATGTTTAGGCTATATGCTTATTCCGTTGGGACCCACTGAGGTCATTTTTACTGTTGAATTATTTTCTTAAACTGCAATTATATTCTTAGTCGCACTCATCATTTGCATATCATATATCAGTCTCTGTTGTCATTTATTGTTACATAATGTTATCATTGTTTAGGTTAATGGGTATGAGATTTGTGAGCCGGAGAGACTGGTGTAAGGCCCCGTAAAAATTTCGCCAAGGAATTTGAAGTTTTGTGGTGCCGAGGTAGACTTATGTGTTTGAGGACTGTAGAAATGGTACAGACGTTTTGGGTTGAAGAATGCATCGAGGTATTGGTGAAATTGTTTTGCTGAAGGGCCAGTTATGCGGTCAGATTCGCAACCGCAGATCCATTCTGCGGGCCGCATACCCATTACAGAGTTGAGCAGAAAAATTGTTGAATTTTGAAGGTCGTTTTGCTGTCCATTCTGCGATCGCATATCCTTTTCGCAGTCCGCATTTTCCATCGCAGATTTGACATAAAGAATTTTGTTGGATGATTCTGTGGTCCATTTTACGGTCGCATAAGTGGTATGTGGACTGCAGACCTGTCGTAGACCGGTCCAGACTAGCCCAATTCTTGGCATCATTTTTGCGGGCTGCATGTCTGTTATGCGGTCTATTCTGCGACCACAGACCTGAGTACGGAGGGTCCATTTTCCTATTTTTATAACCCGACTCTATTTTAATAAATAGCCTTTGGGGATTATTTTGGAACGATTGTCTGATGATTTTAGAGAGAGGTAAGAGCATATTAGAGAGAGAAGGAGGAAATCTAGCTTTCTAATCATCCAATCCTGCCCCAACCTTCAAGAATCAAGGAAGTCAATCACTAGATAATCATCTATCCGGGTAATTCCTACTCCTGAGCTTTCATGCAAGAGGTTATGAGTTCTAGTGTATTATGGGGCCAAAAATAGGACATGCATGTGACAATAGGTTGTAGTATGTAGGGTTAATGAACCATTTTGGGTAGTTCTTGTTGAAATTGGTTGAGGGAGGAAGGGATTACCAATGTAGGGATTCGTGGTCTATCTTGCATGCTAGGTGTTTGACAAAATTCCTAGGAGAGTTACACCATGGGAATCCTTCTAATTATTATTCGATTTTCGCTATCTTCCTATAGATTGTTATTTCTAGAAGTGTGGGGTGTTTTAGAAACTTAAGAAAAGCTCAAACAAGGTATGTTGGCTAAACTACTCTCTTAGAAATGAGTTCAATGATCTTCCCGTAAGATTCAAGTATGGTTGGCTCAAGTTCCTTATTCCCATGTTCCGAGTTGTTGTTAATAAATTCGATTGTCCTGTGTAAGCAAAGTGTATAGAACTATGTATTCAAAATGTGTTCCGAATGTTCCTATCACATTATGTTATCCTTCGAGAATGTGTTCAAGAATGATATATGTATTAAAATGTTATGGCTTTGAGTCGTGTTTCAAATGAGAGTCCATTATGCTCAACTTGAAAATATTACTCAATGCGTCTAAAACTCCTATTGCTCATATATATACTTAAGGCCTTGATTTCAAATGTTCATATTGTTGATAATCTATAAAGATGCTTGAAAGTAAAAGAAGTGAGTTGGGGGTATAATGTGTGGTCAACGTACCAAGGATGAAAATCATATTTGTGGCCAATGGTGCCAAGGAAATGAAGTGATGTGAGAAAGGTTATGAAATGATCCTTGATTCAACTATTATAAATTGACTTCAAAAATAGATTTGCCTAAAAGCTTATGTACTCAGGTCATGCCCAAATGTGACTGTTTTAACTAATGCTATGCTTTGTAAGTATTTCCAATGTGTTTTGAGCTCTTATATATTCATGAGTTGAAATTGTGTATTGCCCTTTTGGGGAAAAGTATTTCAAGAATAAATGATGTGTTACTCGCTTATTGTTTTTAACTTATGCTTCGATTGCCAACCATTCTACTCCACTTCTTGGAAAGAAATCCATTGTGTTTAAAGTTTTCATTACTAATGAACCTAAAGTTGTGATTTCCGGAATATTCTATTTTTTGATATTTCTGATGATAATTATTGTAAGTAAAGAAATGAAAGTGTGAAATATAAGATACGGCCACCGTGGCTTGGGATGAAGAATCATAAGTATGGCCAAGAGAGCCAATGAAATAATAATGACGTTGTGAATGGTTCAAGTTGCTAACGAGGCTATATATAGTGTGAAAGGTAATGAGGTGGATATAAAATAGATTTATGCTTTTGTTTCTCTTATACGCAAACCAAAAATATTTTTGAGAGTATCATTAGCAAATCGAGGAAGGGTGGGCCATAAAGCCCACACCCGAAAGTACACATGCCGGTGTAGGGGTAAATTGTGATTATTTCTCTTATTTGGGATGATATTGAAATATTGATGTGATTGTGGTTATTTCCCTTAATTGGGATGACGTTGATATTAGTTGTGAATTGGAAAGTCAACCCACATGGCATATGTGGGAAGGCGGCCTAGCCGATCGGGTGGAGAACAGATGCCATGTTGCACACACGGTGGTACTACTCTTAGTAATACCTTTTTTCCCATCCCATGACAAAACACATTGTTCGTGGGGAGATGGCCTGGCCGATCGGGCGTGATCGGACTCCGTGCTAAAAACAGGGTGGTATATCGGTGCTAATGATCTCCCAACCAAAAATATATATTATTTTTGTATTTTGAAAATTATTATATTTTAACTGGACATTTGGATATAGTTGATTGTGACTTTTTGTTTCTATGGGTTTCCCTTTCTTATATTGGCATTCTATTTTGAAAGTGGACAATTAGCTTTACATACTAGTACTATTCCATATGTGCTAACGTCCCTTTTTTCCGGGGGCGCTACATCTTCAATAGATGCAGGTGGTTCGTCAGCGGGCGGTTTTGATACTCGTTAGCAGTTACTCTCTATTCAGCAGATTTTGGTGAGTCCTACTATGTTCCGGGCTTTATGTCATTTGACGTTGTACTTTATGTTTTGAGGTATAACCGGGGCCTTATCGCCGACACTTCCATACTACTCTTCTGTTGTACTTAGAGGCTCCGTAGACAGGTTGTGGGTGGTGTTTGATGTTGGGAATTAAACTAGTAAGTGTTGGTATTTGGGCAAACATGTTTTTCATAATATCTATAAACTTGTAATATTTTAGAAATCATAAATGAATATCCTTTAGTAATGGATAAAGAATGTGGAATAGTTGACTCTTCTCACGTCTATTACTTGTACTGATTCTTATGTTGTTAATGGGAAAGGTTGGGTAGAAGGAATCTTGCAGGCTTGCTCGGCCGGGTTCTCAGTTGAGCGCCAGTCGCGCTCCCCTAGGTCGGAGCGTGACAAACTTGGTATCAGAGCATATGGTTTTAAAGTGTCCTAGGATATCTCGGAGCCATGTCTAGTAGAGTCCTTCTTATCGGTGTGTTGTCGACCACATCTATAATAGGGAGGTTACTTGGACAATTTCACACTTCTTTGATACTCCAGATCGTGCGATAGATGTGGTCGATCTTGCATGCTAGGTGTTTGACAAAATTCCTAGGAGAGTTACACCATGGGAATCCTTCTAATTATTAACCGATTTTCGCTATCTTCCTATAGATTGTTATTGCTAGAAGTGTGGGGCATTGTAGTAACTTACAGAAAACTCAAACAAGGTATGTTGGCTAAATTACTCTCTTAGAAATGAATTCCACGATGTTCCCATAAGTTTCAAGTATGGTTGGCTCAAGTTCCTTATTCCCATGTGCCAAGTTGTTCCCAATAAATTCGATTGTCCCGAGTAAGCAAAGTGTCGAGAATTATGTATTCAAAATGTGTTCCGAATGTTCCTATCACATTATGTTATCCTTCGGGAATGTGTTCAAGAATGATATGTGTATTAAACTGTTATGGCTTTGAGTCGTGTTTCAAATGAAAGTCCATTATGCTCAACTTGGAAAGAATACTCAATGCGTCTAAAACTCCTATTGCTCATATATATACTTAAGGCCTTGATTTCGAATGTTCATATTGTTGATAATCTATAAGGATACTTGAAAGTGAAAGAAGTGAGTTGGGGGTATAAAGTGTGTTCAACGTACCAAGGATGAAAATTATATTTGTGGCCAATGGTGCCAAGGAAATGAAGTGATGTGAGAAAGGTTATGAAATGATCCTTGATTCAACTATTATAAATTGACTTCATAAATAGATTTCCCTAAAAGCTTATGTACTCATATCATGCCCAAATGTGGTTGTTTTAACTAATGCTATGCTTTGTAAGTATTTCCAATGTGTTTTGAGCTCTTATATATTCATGAGTTGAAATTGGGTATTGCCCTTTTGGAGAAAAGTATTTTAAGAATAAATGATGTGTTACTCGCTTATGATTTCAACTTCTGCTTTGATTGCCAACCATTCTACTCCATTTCTTGGAAAGAAAATTCATTGTTTTTAAAGTTTTCATTACTAATGAACCTAAAGTTGTGATTTCCGGAATATTCTATTTGTTGATATTTGTGATGATAATCCTTGTAAGTAAAGAAATGAAAGTGTGGAATATAAGATACAACCACCGTGGCTTGGGATGAAGAATCATAAGTATGGCCAAGAGAGCCAATGAAATAATAATGATGTTGTGAATGGTTGAAGTTACTAACAAGGCTATATATAGTGTGAAAGGTAATGAGGTGGATATAAAATAGATTTATGCCTTTGTTTCTCTTGTATGCAAACAAAAAATATTTTTGGGAGTATCATTAGCAAACCGAGGAAGGGTGGGCCATAGGGCCCACACCCGAAAGTACCCGTGCCGGTGTAGGGGTGGATTATGATTATTCCTCTTATTTGGGATGAGATTGAAATATTGATGTGATTGTGGTTATTCCTCTTAATTGGGATGAGATTTATATTAGCTGTGAATTGAAAAGTCAACCCACACGGCATATGTGGGAAGGCGGCCTAGCCGATCCGGTGGTGATCGGACGCCATTTTGCGCACATGGTGGTACTACTCTTGGTAACACCTTTTTTTTGCATCACATGTCATACCACATTGTACGTGGGGAGATGGCCTAGACGATTGGGCGTGATTGGAATCCGTGCTAAAAACACGGTGGTATATCGGTTCTAATGATCTCCGAACCAAAAATAAATATTATTTTCGTATTTTAAAAATTGTTATGTTTTAACTGGGTATTTGGATATTGTTGATTCTGACTTGTTGTTTCTATGGTTTTCCCTTTCTTATATTGGCATTCTATTTTGAAAGAAGACATTTAGCTTTACATACAAGTACTATTCCATATGTACTAACGTCCCTTTTGTCGGGGGCGCTGCATCATCAATGGATGCAGGTGGTTCGTCAGCAGGTGGTTTTGATCCTCGTTAGTAGTTACTCTCTATTCAGCAGATTTTGGTAAGCCCTACTCTGTTCCGGGCTTCATGTAATTTGACGTTGTACTTTAAGTTTTGAGGTATAGCCGGGGCCTTGTCACCGACACTTCCATACTACTCTTCTGTTGTACTTAGCGGCTTCGTAGACAGGCTGTGGGTGGTGTTGGATGTTGAGAATTAAATTAGTAAGTGCTGGTATTTGGCAAACATGTTTTGCATCATATCTATAAACTTGTAATATTTTGGAAATCGTAAATGAATATCCTTTGGGTAATGGAAAAGAATGTGGAACACTATATTCTCCTCATGCATATCTCTTGATATTGATGTTATATTGGTAATGGGCAAGGTTGGGTAGAAGGCATCTAGCAGGATTGCTCGGCCGGGTTATCTCGGTTGTGCACCGGTCGCACTCCCCGAGGTCGGGGTGTGATAACTGGAGAGATTGATGACTATGTTAGGGCCTGAGTGCCGGATTGTGAGTATTATTTATGGGATCGGGCTTTACGCCGCAACAGGTTTTACTGATTCATGATGGGATCGGGTTGCATACCGCAACAGGTTTTATTGATTCATGATGGGATCGGGCTGCACGCCGCAGCATGCCATGTTGGCTGATATTAGCTCATGGCAGGCTCCGCCCTTCCTAAGTCTGACATACCAACAGTGAGTGTAGGTACTGTATATTGCTGAGTGATTGAAAGTGATGGATGAAGAGTGTGAGACAGTGAGATTGAGTACTCTGAGAGTGTAAGTACACGAGTTTATCACTGTGATGCTATTACATGTGACATGCACATTTGACATGTAGACATAGAGATGTAACATTCCTCATATAAGTTATACTTGGCATATTTTATCAGTGTCGGGCTTAAACTGTTAAACTTAATAGCATGTCTACAATTCTTCATTATGTACGAATTGATAATGGAATTTCTTTGAGTTATTACTTTCGTTTCCCTATTATATATGTACTGTTATTATCTAGATTTGGACTGTACCTTTTTGAGCTCGTCACTACTCTCAGTCCAAGGTTAGTCCTGTTACTTATTGAGTACATTGGGTCGTTTGTACTTATACTATACTCTGCACTTCGTGTGCAGATCTAGGTATATCTGGACTTGGTGTTTGCTAGACTCGGAGGAATATCTGTTGGGAGACATTTGAGGTAGCTGCTTTGATGCCCGCAGACCTCGACTATCCTTGTTTTCAGTTTTATTCTGTACCGTTCTATCTTTCAGACAATTGTATTAGAGATTTAGACTCTGTTGACAATTAGTGGCTCATGTACTCGGTGATACTTAGATTTTTGGGGATTTTGTAGTTGAGTCGCAGTTGTCTAACAAGTTATTTATGAGATTTTTTATTGTTAAACTTATTACATTATGCTTTCATTTTTAAATGCGTAGTATTTTTGTGATTGTCGGCTTGCATAGTACTGTGATAGGAACCATAACGACATGTTGAGATTTGGGTCGTGACATTTTCCTTCTTGCAATCTGTCCCTAGTACATTTTTTCCACCAACCAGCAGCATAGTCAGAAAATTCAACAATAGCAAGTTTGTAACGACCCGATCGATTATTTTGTGTAATTGCGCCACATTACCCCTTTTGATGTTTCACACATGTGTGTTTATGGTTTTATGACTTTCGGGGTTGATTTTGTTCCGGGAAGATTTCAGGTTGTTCGGGACCCTTTGATTCTTGACTTAGAAGCTCAAATTAGAAATGTTGACCAAACTTTGACTTTTGTGAAAACGACCCCTGAACAATATTTTTATGGCTCCGATAGCTTTGTATCGTAAATTCGGACTTGGGTGTATGCCCGAAATTGATTTCGGAAGTCCGTAGGTTGATTTGTGTTGTTTTGCCAAAATTTGGCAATTTGAAGTTGAAATGTTTGACCGTAAGTTGATTTAGCTATTGAGCTCGAAATTTGATTTTGGGACTTGGAATAGTTCCGTTATGTAATTTAGAACTTGTCTGCAAAATTTGGTACAATTTGGAGTTGATTTGATTGGATTCAGACGTTTAGTTGTAATTCTAGAGATTTTTGAACTTCACTTTCAAATTCATGTGTTTTAGTGGTCGATTCATAATTTTAGATGTTATTTTTGTGTTTTGATCCCGCGAGCGAGTTCGTATGATATTTTTTCACTTGTGTGAATATTTGGTTTGGAGCCCCGAGGGCTCGGATGAGTTTCGGACGTATTTTAAAATGAATTGAACTGAAAAATGAATTGATGGTGTTGTTGGTGCTTTGTTATCGCAATTGCGAGCACCAGCCTCGCAATTGCGAAGGTGATAGTGAGGGCTCAGATGTCGCAATTGAGACTTGCCCTTAGCATTTGCGATGTCAGCAGGATTTTGGCTCGGTTCGCATTTTTGAACAATTGTTGGCTTTTGCCATATGTCCAGCTTCGCAATTGCGAAGCCTCTATTGAAATTGCGATAAACATTGAGGCTGTCAGGGTTCACAAATAAGATCCCTGGTCTGCAATTGTGAGGGTTCGCAAATGCAAACCCTGTGTCACAAATGCGACAACTACAGCTGGTACAAAGGGCTGGGAGATGGGATTTTTCAACACATTCTCTCATTTTAGAACCCTAAACTCGGTAAGAGGCGAGTTGGAGAGGGGATTTTCATTGATAAACTTTGGGTAAGTGATTCTTATCTAATTCCAACTATATTCCATCAATATATCTTAGATTTTAACATCAAAATCATGTGAATCAAAGTGATGTCAAGTTTTCGAAAAATAATAATTTGAGTTTTGAGAGTCGATTTGGACTCGAATATTAAAACTAATCACATACAGAAACTCGTGGGGTCTTGGATAGTAGGAATCTACCATTGGACCTTGATTTTGGCCGGGCGGGCCCTGGGTTGACTTTTGTTGACTTTTTACGAAAAGTATAAAGATCATAGCTTTATCTATTTTAATTAATTTCCCTTGCATTGTTTTATGGTATTAAGTCGATTTTGGTTATATTTGAGCCATGTGAAGGCAAATTTTAGGGGGAAAACTATTTCGGAGGGTTGAATTGGCCTAGTTGAGGTAAGTATCTTGCCTAACTTTGTGTGGGGGAACTACCCCGTAGGATTTGGGATTGATTGTGCCATTGTGTTACGCATAAGCCATGTACACAAGGTGACGAGTGGGTAGACGTGTTATATGTCGTATTTGAACGGGGTAGACGTGTTATATGTCGTATTTGAACGGTTTAGGCTACTTAGACTCTTCCCATGCTATAATTGAATTGTCATATCATGTTCCAAAATTCTCATAGTCAATCTACTCTTATTTGTGTTTGTCACGACCAAAACTCTCACCTTAGGAATCGTGATGGCACCTAATCTCTAGGATTAGGTAAGCCTAACACATGAAGAAATCTAGCAGAGATAAGCATCCTAACTATATAAAACTTAAACTGATAAATGGGATACCGTAACTAAAACTGAACAAATGTTATATAATCCCCAGAACCAGTAGTACATAGTCATAAGCTCTACCGACATACACTAGAATTTCTAAATACAATATTGTTCTAAAATAAAGATAAATAATAGTAAAGATAATATTCGAAGGTGGTTCCGAGGCCTGCGAACGACAAGCAGGTATACCTTGAAGCCTCCAGCCGCACAGACACAACTCTCAAGAACCAAAATGGTCAGAAGTACCTGGATCTGCACAAAAATGTGCAGAAGCGTAGCATGAGTACACCACAGAGGTACCTAGTGAGTATCAAGACTAACCTCAGTGGAGTAGTGATGAGGTAAGTCGAGACACTCAATAGACATAAAACCTGTGCAAGATATTAACATAAAGTTGGCAATGGAAAGAATGTTAATGTAAGGCTAACAACGTAAAGATTATTAATGTAAAACCAACAAATGAATAATAGAAATACAATTGGCAACAAGAAGTAAACGGGTAATAAAGCAGCAACATAATCACAACACAGATGAAATATGAATGAACTCAAATTAGGAACAGATGACAATTCAAGTAATCAAATTGTTCCCAACGCATGACTTACAACAAGAATTACCTCGAGGCACCATACCTCGTATCCACAAATCATAAGTCACAATTTCGAATCTTACACGCATGGCACATCGTGCCCACATTATCAATTACATTCACACGGCAAAGTCCACATGCTACCATGTACATTGTATCCGTATAAAATGCCAAATAAAATGTTCGAGAGGTTTATTTAAATAAAATAAGGCATAATAAAAATCTTGAATAAAGTAATGTGTCAAATGAGATAATTAGTTTATTTTAGAAAACAAAAATAAAGTAATTTAAAGTACAATTTATACAAAATAGAGTATCAAATGAGCTTAGTTTAGAACTCAAAAGGTAAAGTAAAATAGCATTTTTAAATTAAGAAAAACATCAGATAAGTTAACGAATTAAATATAGAATTTTTTAATGTAAGGCGTGATAAAAATTTCACATAAAGTAAAACATCAAATAGGGTAATGAGTTTAATTTGAGAACCCAATTAAAGTAAAATATGATAATCATTTAAAAATAGCAAAGCACCAAGTGAGATAACGAGTTCTATCTTAAGAATCACACAAAATAAGGCATGTTAATAATTCTTTTATTAAAATCGTTATGTTACCAAAGACTCAAGAGTATGAGAAAATGACTCCACACAAGTAAATTCATCTTAAAACTTAATTCACCAAGTAACACGGAGGCACGGGTTGGCACATTAAAGCAACACAACAAATCACATAGAATGCATGACTCACATAAGAAGTCACAATCGTACCCACACAAAAATAACGACAAATAACCAAATACAATCAAAATACAAGTGAGATGATTTAAAAAAAAATAATAACCGTTCAAATCAACAATCCTTTCAAATATACAATGTACAAAAAATCACACAGAGGTACCATGCCTCATATCCACATTTCACAATTCAGAATCACAACCTTTTCTTATACCACCGCGTGAGCCTTACATTTAGACATTTTTGAATACATTTTTTCCTGAAATAGCTACACGCACTTTAGCCCCCTTATGTCGCCGCGTGGCTTGAAATAATTCCCTTACTACCAACACGCACATAAATCTAAACTTATGTCGCCGCGTGCACATTAACCCTTATCCTTATACCACCGCATGTGCATCAATATCACAAGACAATAATCAACTCGCACCACACGTGCCCATATGCCACAACATTACCAAATCAACAATAACAAGGTTACCACAACACATAGCCCATGACTCAACTACAATGTATACAAGAATCACAATAATAACAAAATGAATGAGAAACAACTCAACAAGGTAAGATATTCCAAAACCCAACAATTTCAACCACAACCGTGTTAATATCTTTCAACAACTACAACATCAATAACTCAGCAATGAAGGTATTTCCATAAAATAATAACTTCAAATCAAATGCATAACTTAGGCTCGACAAGGAAGGAGATAGCACGAACTAGCTACTACAAATAAATGCACGAGAATAACTCAAGAATGGGTGAAATAGCATGTAATAACAACTACCACTAAATGCTTATAAGAGTAACCTTGACAAATGAAAAATAGAACATGCAATAGCAACTTTAGCTAAGGCATGTAAGAATAAACTTGACAACGAAAGATAGGACAAATAATAGCAACTTCAATTAAATGCCTATAAGTGACCTAAGAGTCTAAACTGGTCATTTGTTCATATATAAGCCCGTGTACACACTCGTCACCTCGTATACACGTCTTTCACTTAATTCAAATAGTATAATTAAACCCAAATCCTAAGGGGTAGTTCCTCCACACAAAGTTAGGCAAGATACTTACCTCAAAAAAGCTAAATCAATACTCTAAGAATCCCTTCCCGTATGAAACAACCTCCGGACGGCTCGAATCTAGCCAAAATAACTCAATATCATAAATGAAAGCCATAGGAAATAATTCTGGATAATAAAGCTTCGATCTTTAATGAAAATCAAAAAGTCAACCCAAAAGATCAACCTCGGGCCCGCACCTCGGAACCCAACAAAACTTATAAATTTCAAACACTTATTCCGATATAAGTCCAACCATACTAAAATCATTCAATTCCGGCCTCAAATAGGCCTTCAAACCATCGATTTATGTTTCAGAAAGTTTTTACTCAAATCCTCAATTTCTCCAATTCAAATCATTAATCAAACATTAAAATCGAGGTTGGAATATTCAAATAATAATAAATCTGAGTCAAAAATATGTACCCCAATCCAAGTAGTAAAAATCCCCTCCAAAATTGCCCAAAGACGAATTTCAATACTTTGTGAGAAAAAGTAACTAAATTCCGAACCAAAAAAAAAGGCAGCAGCTGTCCCAGCTCGAATCAGGTCCTAGATGATCTCGAAACTCACATTTGATAAGCCCACCATGATCGTTGCGATATTACACCCAAGATAGCCTCTTGAATCACTCAATTTGGCCTTAAAATAGGAAAATATGACGTTTTGAAGTTTTAAAAGATATCTGAAAATTTCAAGGATATAAATGACATTTTCGTAATTACTTACACCAGAAAAAAAACCAGCAATATGAAAATCTTCTTTTTAGCTTCCAAAACTCATTTGAAACATCTCTCACACAAATCATGTATGCATTTCAATCATAAAATATGCTAAAAACTTGCTCGCGAACTCAAAATACCGAAAAGAGGTCATCTTGACCCGATATTGACCATGGTCAAACTTCAAATATTTAACATAACTAGTTTCTCAAGCAATGACCCGAAACAAAACTGAGCCCCTCAGGATCCCATACAATCATACAAACAAGTACAAATACATCATCCAAACTTATCCAAAGCCTCAAAACACCCACGGGAACATCACAACAAAGAATCAAGGCTCAAACCGAATAGAATTTCTCTTGAGTTGTTAAATCTTCAGTCTTTCAAAAGAGTGTCCGAATCACACTTCAACACCTGGATTACTTTCAAACATTGCACACAAGTTCAATTCAACTATATAGACATATCCAAAGTCTCAGAATACCAATTGGAGTCTAATAACATCAAAGTCAACTCTTGGTCAAATTTATGAACTCTTAAGTTCTTCAAATTGCCAACTTTCGATAAATAGTGTCGAATTCTTTTAGGGACCTCCGAAACCAAATACGAACATACGTACAAGTCCAAAACCATCATACGAACCTATCGGAACAATCAAAGCCCGATTCCGAGTCCGTTTACCCAAAAGTAAAATATTGGTCAACCCTTCAAGCTTAAAGCTTCTAAAACGAGAATCATTCTCCCAAATCAATCCCGAACCGCTAAAAAACCAAACCTAACTATACACGCAAGTCATAATATATAATATGAAGTTACTCATAGTCTTAAACCACCGAATGGAACTCTAAAGCTCAAAACGACCGGTCGGGTCGTTACAATGTTAGTATATCCTTACATGCCTTAAATGACTTGTTTACACTTGATCACCTCTTTTTTGTTTTTCTACTCTCGTGCTTTATTTGAAATTGTTGTCTCTTTCATTGTTACATGTTATTTCTTTCACTGTTAATTTATCATTATTTGAAGTTATGGTTATAGGTTATTTCTTTCATTATCGATTTATCATTATTTGAAGTTATGGTCACATGTTATCTCTTTCATTGTTGATTATCATTACTTAAAGTCATTGTTACATGTTATCTCTTTCATGGTAGATTATCCTTATATGAAGTCATCGGTATATGTTATCTCTTTTTGTGAGTTGTTCTCATTTAGCATCGTGGTTACACCTTATCTTTCTCATTGTTGAGTTATTAGTGTTGAAGTTGTGAAAGCCGTTATCACACTAAGGCGAAGTGTTAATTGTCGAGACATCTTTCTTGTTAAGAATTTACATTCATAATTATTGTTGATATTCTTATATACATTGTGGTGGAGCCATAGGCTATTGTTGAGGAAACATTTATATTGTAGATTATTGGCAAGTTGTGACATATGGGCACTTGTGTTGTGAGTTATTATTGTGATGTGATATTGACGCACATGCGGCAGTATAAGGATAGGAGTTAATGTGCATGTGGCGGCATAAGGTGGGACCTATGTGCGTATTTCTTGTAAGGGAATTACATGAAGCCATGCGACATCATAAGGTGGGCTAAAGTGCGTGTAGCTATTTTGGGCAAAAACGTTTTCAAAACTATTTAAATGTAAGGCTCACGCGGCGGTATAAGGAAAGATTGTGAATTGTGAATAAGAAGCGGTACCGCAGTTGTGATTCTTGATATACATGAGGCGGTACCTCGGTTGTGATTCTTATTGTACACGAGGCGGTACCTCGTTATGATTCTTGTTGTTATCTCGTGTTGTAAAGAGTTATTTGGTAGGAACACTTCTTGTTGTTTTGTTCTTCCTTGTTCTATCTGTTGTTGTCCGTATATGAACATTGTGGTTCTTTTTAATTGCTTCGCTTATGTTATCTCTATTCTTACAATCCTTTCGTTAGTCTATGTTATTAACTAGCTTCATATCACTTATTGCTATGCTTTCCATTACTTCTTGTTATTACGTTTTCATTATGTTTATTATATCCTAGTAGGTGTCTTGACCTAGCCTCGTCACTATTCTACTGAGGTTAGGCTTGATGCTTACTGGATACCATTGTGGTATACTCATACTACGCTTCTGCACATCTTTTTGTGCAGATCCAGGTACGTCTGCTCGTGCCGAATGTTAGTGATCGACTGACTGTTAGCTGCTTTCCTGAAACTTCAATGTATACTTGCTCGACGTCCGCAGACTTCGGAGTCACCTTTACTTATCTTTACTTCATGTTGTCTTTTCATTTAGACAGTGATGTAATAGACATTCTAGTATTACTCTATAGTGCTTATGATTCAATTCCATCGGTTTTGGGAAATGTGTTGTTAAGATTCTATTTCAGTAGATTATATCAGTTTATCATACTTGCTTTAGTATTTTTGTTAATTATTTCTGTCATGTTATTATTAAATATTAGGGTTATCTAGTCTTAGAGACTAGGTGCCATCACAACATCCTACGGAGAGAAATCGGGGTCGTGACAAAGTTTAACCTTCTTACCCTCAGAATAGTTGTGGTAGTCAAAGACGGCTTCAAATTTTCTCTCCCAATCAAGGTACAAGTTTGGATCCCTTGTTCCCTTGAAAGATGCCATCTTCATCTTTATACTACTAATATTATCATCTTCTACTCTACATATGTGTCCTCTCCTGTCTCTTCCTACCCTGTAAGAGTCAATATCATCGTTATAATCATCTATAGGTTTTTCTTGATTTACAATGGGAGCAGGGGATACACTTCTCCTAGATTGGGGCCTAACATTATTTTCCCTTCTAAGTTCAGCTATTGTAATATTTTTCTCAGCAATGGTATCCCTCATCTCTTGGAATTGCAAATTCCACATTTCGAATTGTTGGTACATAGCTTCCAAGGTAAAATCTTTCCTTGCTTTGATTTTAGCTTTTTGAAGAACCCTTCGTTCATCATCACTACTTGTACAAGACATCTTACACAAAGAAATATATGTCTCTCAAAATTGGCTTTTTCCCTCTAATTCTCTCACCTCCCTTGCCTTTTTCCACTCAAAGAAACTCTTAGTCGTTAATCTTTAGATTTATTAATAAACCTTACTAGTCACAACCCTTAGTAATAAGAATACGGAATTAGAAAAAAAAAAAATGAAGGACCAAACCTAGGAAGAATAGGAATTGGTTAGTAGGAAAAATAAGAAAGAATTTAAGAAACCCAAAACCCACAAGAATAAGGAAAGAAGCTGTCTTAATCTTCAATAACTAGGATCCCCTCTTCTTGTTTCCTTTCTTGACTTGGAAACCAAATAACACATGAATTCAGAAAATAATAATGAGCAATAATACTTTTTGGGCATATTTTCGTTTTTACTTTTATTTGGTTTTTTTTGCTCAAGAACCTCCCAAGATTATCAAGATTAAATTCTTGATTAGCTTATGCTCTGATACCACTTGATAATAATATGATAGAGGTCCAAGAACTACTAAAGAAAAATAAGAAAAACAAGAAACAAGAGTACGCTAAAAGAAAATAAGGAAGCAAAAGAGAAAAAAAAAATTAAAGATAGATTGAATCCAAGAAAGAGTTTCTTGAATTCAAGAAGTCTATTCTTGAAGTTGAATCCTAACAACAACAATTAGCTAACAAAGAACTAATCGCCTTTGGTAGAGAATTAAAAACAAGAGATAGATTGTGAAACCCGACCCTTTAGAATAACAAGAAAAACAATAAGCCTAAACTTATCACCTTACTTGAATACCTAGAAGTGATCTAAGATTTCGAAAAGGGTTTAATCTTACCACCTTAAGTTGAGTCTTGAAGGCTGAAGAAAAAATCCAAGAGTAGCCACACGCAAGATTGCAGAAACAATCTCACAATTTTTATTGATTATAGTCTAAGTCTAAAAGCAAAGAAGATACCCCTTCATATAGAGAGGGGTCACGAAATTTAACCTAAAAGACAAGGAAATAAAGTCCTAAACTACTTTGGACAACAAGTCCAACTACCATAGGAAAAGGTAAAAATAAAAATAAAGTCAATCTTGGAAAGTAATTCTAATAATCTTATAAAAAGAAAAGCAAAACCTTAACTACCTAGGAAAGCATCAAATATGTTGTCACGGCCTAAAATCCCACCTTAGACGTCGTGATGACACCTAGTCTCTAAGACTAGGTAAGCTG
This sequence comes from Nicotiana tabacum, assembly GCF_000715075.1. Classification (NCBI taxonomy): domain Eukaryota; kingdom Viridiplantae; phylum Streptophyta; class Magnoliopsida; order Solanales; family Solanaceae; genus Nicotiana; species Nicotiana tabacum. The sequence continues at coordinate 57,448,636 of NC_134093.1, forward strand.
ATTACTTATCATGGTTAGACTAGTTAAACATGATATTTTAAAGCAGAGTTTAATATAAATACCGAAATAAATGTGACATAAGCCTACGCGGCAATAATCACAACAATCTTTCAGAGACTAGGTAATACAGAGTCACAAACTCTAGTTGAATACATAGAAATATCTCAAAAAGAAAATACAATACTGTTTGGATAACGAGTTAACGGTACAATAAAAAGGAAAAGGACTCCAAGGGACTGCGATGACCAAGCAGCTCTACCTTGAATCCTCGCTATCAAGAAGCTAACTCTGCATGAGTCTAATATCTCCAATACTTAGATCTGCCCGAAAAGTACAGAAGTGTAGTATGAGTACACCTCGGTAGGTACCCAGTAAGTATCAAGATACATACTTTACATAAACCTGTATAGTATATATGTATAAAGCTAATAATGAAATGAAGAAATAGCAAATGGCGACAAGGAATGAACAAGTCATATGAACAATAAAGTAAATAGAACACCGTTAATGTGCCAGTGAGACGACATAAGGAAAACAGATGACAACCAAATAATCAGGCCGTTCTAACACAATTCTCCCAACAAAGTTACTCCAAGATAACTCGTCTCATAATCACAAGTCACGAGTCCCAAATAACCAATCATATGCTCGTGGCACCTTGTGCCCACATTATAAATCACAACCGCCTGGATGTCTCACGTGTCAATACCTCAATCTACCCGGCATGGTCACATGATCACTATCATAATCCGCCAGGCATGGTCACAGTCTCAATATCACGATCCGCCTGACATGGTCACATGCTCAATATCACAATCCGCCTGATGTGGTCACATGCTTAATATCACAATCCTCCCGGCATGGTCACAAGCTCAATATCACAATGAAAGCCGATATACAAGAATACATGTGCGAGATCAACGAATGTCTAGTATCATACTCCTGAACTGGTTCAAGTGGCATGCTCTGGTGTATGCTTTTGCGAGTGTACTATTACAGCCCAAGTCAACAAGTAATATCAAAGACATAGAGTGGATGTGGAAGCAACACAACAAGTCACGAAAGGTGCATGTCATACACAAGGAAAATCAAACCATCAGACGAATATCATCAACATTATGTCCCCCAGGCCGTCACATATCATCCCTGACATAGCCACCCTTATCACTCCGCCCAAACATTTAACACAATAGGCACCCGTATTACTCCGCATATTAGCCACCCGTATCGCTCCGCCCATATAACATATCAATAGCCGCCCAAATCACTCTGCATAATTAACATCATTGAGATGCCACCCTTATGCTCCGCATAAGAACAATCAAATCGCACAACAAATCACACGTGCTAACATCATAACACCACGACATATCAACTCGTACCGGAAGTATCCATAGGCCACAACCTTTTCAAAACAACAATACTGATGTCACCACAACACACAGCCCACGGCTCAAACAGGATGAGAACAAGAATCTCAATAACAACATAATAAAATGAAAAATAGCTCAACAATGAAGGATACTCCATAAAATAACCACTTCAACTAAAGCAGGTTAATAAGTCTCGATAAGTCCAACTTCCATTATTTGCTTATGAATGACTTTAACAATGAAAGGCATGACGTATACTAACAACTTCAATGGAATAAATATAAAAGTAACTCAACAATGATGGGTAGAACATGTACTAACAACTTCGGTTAAAGCATAATAAACTTGACATTGAAAGATATAGCATGTAATAGTAACTTAAATTAAGACACATAAGAATTAATTTGGCAATGGAAGCTAGATCATGAAATAACGACTACAATCTAAGCATATAAGAATGAATTCAAAAAAAAAAAGATGTAACAAGTAATAACAACTTCTAATTAAATGCACAAAGTAACCTAAGAGTCTAAACCGATCGATTTTGCCACATATAACCGGGTACTAGGGCTGCTTATCGGGCGAACCGGGCAGATTTGGTATCGATTTAGTAATTATCGGGCGGTTATCGAGCGATTTATTGGCTAAATTAAATAGACAATGAGTGCATATTCCACTTGACATTAAATCACTAAATTTAAATCTTGAATTCAACCCGTTTATATCACACTGTCATTCCCGAATATTCAAAACATTTCTAGAAGTCACTATAACTGGAAATTTATGTTTTCTCCATAGAAGATCTAGTTATAATGCATATAACAATATACGAAATTAGTGTTGCATAGGGCTCTTTTCTTTCTGCTATTGCATCAAGCCATATAGCCATATGCAAGTGCATTTTCACAACTAGCAGAAGTCACAAGAATTTGAAAGTGCATTTTCAATAGTCCAATACCACTAAGTATCTGAGATAAAACAATAATTGTTAGTGTCTTAGCGAACCTTCTGAACGTGAATAATAACTGCTACTTTGTCAAAAGTCAAAACCTTCTAAAGCACCAGAACATGTATATCGCTACTAATAAAAATAATTGGAGGAGACATCCTCTTTGATTTTCAAATAGTGGAAGGGATATTTAATATACATAGGGATAAAAATGCAAATATAAAATTTTTTAACGGTTTATCCGTTAAGAAAATTGAATAATACGCCCCCAACCGATAAGCCGTTAATTATAAAATTTCAATCCGTTCATCAACCGATAATCCATTAATCCGATAACCCGACGCTAATAAGTCACTAAGGAAATTTTGAGTTTGGTTTTCGGTTACGGTTCGATTTTGAACAGCCCTATCGGGTACACACTCGTCACCTCATGGACATGACTTCCACATAACTCAAACAATACAATCAACCCAAATCATAAGGGGTAGGTCCCCTAGACAAGGTTAGGCAAGATACTTACCTCACAAAAGCTAAATCAATACTCTAAAATGACCTTCTCGTGTGAAACAACCCCCGGACGGCTCGAATCGAGCCAAAATAACTTAATATCATAAATACTAACCATAAGAAATAATTCCGGATAATAAAGCTTAACAATTAGAGGAGATATCCTCTTTGATTTTCAAATAGTGGAAGGGATATTTAATATACACAGGGGTAAAAATGCAAATATAAAAAATCTTAATGGGTTAACGGTTTATCCGTTAAGAAAATTGAATAATCCGCCCCCAAACCGATAAGCCATTAATTATAAAATTTTAATCCATTCACCAATCGTTAATCTGTTAATTCGATAACCAGACACTAATAAGCCACTAAGCCAAATTTGCGGTTCGGATTTCGGTTACAGTTCAATTTTGAACAGCATTATCGGGTACACACTCGTCACTTCATGTACATGACTTCCACATAACTCAAACAATACAATCAACCCAAATCCTAAGGGGTAGCTCCCCTACACAAGGTTAGGCAAGATACTTACCTCAAAGAAGCTAAATCAATACTCTAAAATGACCTTCTCATGTGAAACATCCCCCGGAGGGCTCGAATCGAGCCAAAATAACTTAATATCATAAATAAAAACCATAAGAAATAATTCCAGATAATAAAGCTTCGATATTTAATTTAAACCAAAAAGTCAGCCAAAAATGTCAACCCCGAGCCACACCTCGGAACAGGATAAAATTTACAAAATCTGAACAGCCATTCCGATGCGAATCCAAGCATACCAAAATTTCCAATTCCGACATCAAATCAACCTTCAAATCATTATTTTTGTGTTTTAGAAAGTTCTTGCAAAAACCCCAAATTTCGCCAATTCAAATAACTAATTTAATGATAAAATAAAGATGGAATCATGAAATATAACCAAATCCGGGTCAAGAACATTTACCCAATCTATAGCGTGAAAATCTCCTCCAAAATCACCCAAATTCGAGCTCTCTAACTCAAAAAGTGATAGGAATATCATAATCCTCGAAATAGAGTACTTATAAGTCTGCCCAGGTGTTCCTCTTCGCGATCGCAGAACAAGCTGCACGATTGCGAAGCACAAAAATACCAACCAGAGAAAACAAGCACATACCACGCGAACGCATCCAAAACCTCGGGAACGCGATGAGTAATATTCCACCAGCCCCAAGCTTTCTTACACGAACGCGGAATCATAGACGCGAACGCGGAAAATAACCAGCTGAACCTTTGCGAACACGTGTCCACAGTCGTGTCCTCGATGAACAAACTCAGTGAGCTCCAAGAATCACTTCACGATCGCGGACTCATCTTCGCGATCGCGAAGAACAACTGAAACACTAGAAAACCAGCAACTCCAAATATGGGCGAAATGGCCCGAAACTTATCCGAAACACATATGAAGCCCTCGGGACCCCGTCTGAACATACCAACAAGTTCTATAATATAACGCGGACCTTCTCGAGGACTCACATCACATCAAACAACAACAAAACTATGAATCGAACCTCAATTCAAGCCTAATGAACTAATGAACTTCCAACTTCTAAAACTAATATCGAAATATATCAAACCAATCCGGAATGACCTCAAATTTTGCATGCAAGTCCCAAATGACACAACGGACCTATACCAACTCCAATAATCACAATCCAAACCCGATATCAAGAAGGTCAACGCCTGGTCAAACCTTTCTGTTACGATTCCAATTTTCCACCTTAGGATGTTATGATAGCACCTAGTCTCTAAGATTAGGTAAGCCTAACATGCATTGATAAACAACATAAATAATAATAAATTTTCAAATTAAACCATTGAAACTATCATAATAGAACTCAACAGTACAGATGTCAACAACTCCCCAAAACCAGGTGGAACAAAGTCATAAGCTCTACAAGAATGTACTAATAGTCTCCAAATACAATACTGTTTTGGAACAAGAAATAAACAGTAGAATATCTAAAATTAGGTGTGTAGTATCTGTTCTTATCAGTTTAATATCTGATATGTGGGCCATTGGCTCACACGAAATTAACTCATTTTTTAAGGAGAAAGGTCCATCAAGGTAGCTTGCTATCTGGGCCTTTACGTGTTGCCCTGGTCTTGCACTATTGCCTAAGCCTGGCGCACCGCACCAGATCAAGTGTTAATGTTTTCTATTCGAGTTGTACTTAATGAGATTGTGAAAATTATTGTTTAGAAGGATGAATATGTAATTATATAATGCAAATCTTTGGTATGTATGTAACTGAGCTTTCTCATTTTCCTGTTGTTGTGTAATGCACATAATAGAAGGGCAGACCACATCGTCAAACATATGAAGGGCAGTCATAAGCGACATCAGAGCACCAGCACACCAAAAATTCCTATTTCAGTTCAAACCATTCCGAAACACGTCTGAAACTCATTCGAGCCCTCGGGGATGCAAACCAAACATCCACACATGTCTAAGAATATCATACAAATTGGATATCAACATACATAAATTTCAAAACACATGAATTTCAAAGAAAAGTTCAAGAACTTCTAGAATTACAACCAAGCGTCAAAATCCTATTAAATCAACTCCAAATGACACCAAATTTTACCGACAAGTTCTAAATAGCATAAAGATCCAATTCCAAGTCCCAAAACAAAATTCCGAACCCGATAGACAAAATTCAACCTACGATCAAACTTCTAAACCTCAAATTACCAATTTTCTGTAAAATAACACAAATCACCCTACGGACTTCCGAATACAATTCCGGGCATACGACCAAGTCAAAAATCACGATACAAACCTATCAGAGCCTTCAAAACACCATTTCGGTGTTGTTTTCATAAAAGTCAAAGTTTGTTCAACATATCTAACTTAGGCTTCCAAGCCAAGAATCAAAGGGTCCAAATCAACCCGAAATCTTCCCGGAACAAAACTAGCCAACCACGCAAGTCATATACCATAAACACACATGTGTGAATAATCAAAAGGGGAAGCGGGGCACTATTACATAAAACGACCGGTCAGGTCGTTACATTCTCCCTCTCTTAAAACAAACGTTCGTCCTCGAACGTGCATAGAGACATACCTGAAAGGATGAAAAGATGAGGATAATGACTCCATATGTCGTTTCCAGTCTCCCAGGTCGCCTCCTCGACCGGATGACCCCTCCATTGAACCTTCACTAAAGCAATACTCTTTGACCTCAACTTTCGGACCTTTCTATCCAAGATGGCCACCGGCTTTCAACATAAGTCAAATCATTGTCCAATTGGACTGAGATGAAATCTAATACGTGGGATAGATCACCATATTACTTCCGGAGCATAGAAACATGGAACGTGGGGTAGACCGTCGATAGGCTGGGTGGAAATGCAATCTTATAGTCCACCTCACCAACTCTCTCAAGGATCTTAAAAGGACCAATATACCTAGGGCTCAACTTTCCCTTATTCCCGAACCTCATTTCTCTCTCAAGGTCTGGAGCACGATCCTTAAACGTTAATCATGATCCTCCTAGCTGTGGGAATACACCAAGATGTCTTCAATAAATACAATGATGAATGAGTCAAGATATGGTTGGAATACACGGTTCAACAGGTGCATAAATGTTGTTGGGGCGTTGGTCAGCCCAAATGACATCACAAGGAACTTGTAGTGACCATACCGAGTCCTAAAAGTAGTCTTCAGAATATCCAGATCCCGAATCTTCAGCTGATAATACCCTAACATTAAATAAATCTTCAAGAACACTCTGACACCCTGAAGCTGGTCAAATAAGTCATCAATGCGTGGTAATGGATACATGTTCTTCCCTGTAACCTTGTTCAACTGCCTATTATTAATCCACATCCACATCGAGCCATCCTTCTTCTTTACAAACAGAATCGGAGCACCCCAAGGTGACACGGTAGGCCGGATGAAACCCTTATCAAGCAACTCTTAGAGCTGTCTGTAATGACTCGACCGGTCATTTTGAGAATTTGAATTCTTGAGTAGCTTTGTATGATGTATTTAAACTTGTTTGAATCATCGGTTTTGATTTTCAGATGATTCGGAAGAATGATTCTCAACTAAGAAGCTTTAAGTTGGAAGAGTTGACCAAGTTTGACTTTTGAGTATTTGACCTCGGATCGGAGTTTTGATGGTTCCGTTAGGTCCAAATGGTGATTTTGGACTTGGGCATATGCCCGGATATGCATTTGGATATTTCTAGAAGGTTTCAGCACTAGTTGGCGAAAGTTAGACATTCGAACGTTTGGAATATTCATAAGTTTGACCGGGAGATGACTTTGATGATATTGGGTTCGGATTTTGGTTTCGGGAAATGGAATAGATTTGTTATGTCATTTGGGACTTGTGTGCAAAATTTGAGGTCACTTCGGGTTGATTTGGTATGGTTCGACACGAGTTTTGGAAGTTGAAAGTTCTGAAGTTCAATAAGGTTGATTTGAGGTGCGATTCATCATTTCGATGTTGTTATGTGTGATTTGATGCCTCGAGTAGGTCCTTGTTATGTTTTGGAACTTGTTGGCATATTTGGACGGGGTTCGAAGGGGCTCGGGTGAATTTCGGACAAGGTTCGAATCATTTCGGATGGTTGTTGTATAGCTGATTGCTGGCGTACCTTCAGAGGATCGTGATCGTGTAGAGGGATTCTGGAGCTGAGTAATTTTCTTCATCGCGTTCACATCTTCAGGAACATATTCATTTAGGTTTTTATTGGTTACTGTTCGCGTTCGCTGACGAGTTAAAAACACAACACAAAATTATGCTCGCTAGTCGAATATAGTATAGAAAATATCGTATCCACATGGATTGAATTTAAATAGTGTTTTTGTAGCTTCTAGTTTTAATTGCTATCCACGATGATCAACATTTTAGAGTTATGTGATTTAAAACTAAAATTTACTAGAAGTCTAAACTATTGGCTAATGACAATCGCAACAAGAGTAAGCAAGAAGATATCAAAGGGAGAAAATAGGGGTTGATTGGATAGGTGTAAGATGCTTGTTCGAGAATTAACTCTAGTCGATTCACTTCTAAGGTTCAAGTGAGTCTCTCGAATTCACTCTATTATGTTCAAACATTCAGTAGAAACTCTGCTCTCGATTAAGTCTCAACCTTACGATATGAACTAAGTTAAGCTTGGTGAAGATATGCAAGAATTCGTAGTGGATTGATCCTTAGGAGAACCTCTTTCGATTATCCTCCTAACTAGGTCTAAACATTAATTCAACTAGCCTCTTTCGATTACTAACAAGAATCAATGAATTAAACCAATAATATAATGCAAAATATCACAAATTATGCCTCTTTCAATTACATAAACAAGTGAATATATATGCAACAATAAAAACACCCAAAACGCTTCAATACATAAAACTAGAGTTAATATCCACAAACAATTCTCAAAACACCAAATCCATCAATCCCTAAGGAAGAATTACTCCATGGATATGGAGAAATTCATCACAATTAAGTTTAAGTCAAAGGAGAACACAAAACATCCAAACCCTTATCTTTAGTGAGGATGAATGATGAAATCCTTTTGCTCTTGCTTCTCCCTCTTCTCCTTAGCTTCCTTAGGTCTAAATTATGTCAAAAGTCCTCAAAATACCGTTTTCCATGTATATATAGCAAGTAGGGTCGGGCCCAAACAAATACACCTTCTCTTACGCTAAATAGGACACTTTTTTTTGGCTAGGACGTGCATGGCCGCGCACCTGGAAGTGTGCTCGCGCACTTTTCACCATGTTCTGCCTCATATGCGCATCCAATGAGCAGCCGCGCACTTGGGTGGTGTTCTGTTGGGAATTTGGGAAAACGTAAAACAGAAAAATTGTATCCCTTTGAATTAGCTTTCCAACAATATATTGTGGAGCCCAAACGGAGTTCTGAGCAAAATGTTATGTGCATTTTACTAGACACTGCGCAATATGCCTATCAATTCTTCGTTCGTTCTTAACTATCATCTGTTGATCCTCGAACACGATCCCGACTTAATATTTGGGCTTTTACTCAAACTTTAAAGCTCCCGACTAGCTTTACTTCATTCCATAACATCTACATAGATCAGAATCACTCCTACAAGGCATAAAACACACAATTAGTGCAAAACACTAGCGATTAAAGCTCCAACTCAATTAAAGTGCAGTAAATTAGAGTGCAATAATCGACTAAAACACGAGATTATAGCCTACCATCATTCATATATGAGGCACCGCATTCGCATTGAGCTGAACTGAGAGTTAGGAGATGGAGACTTCTTCATCGCGTTCGCGTTAGCTGTGTCGCAATCGCGTAGTGTAGATGTATGTGGTCATCGTGTTCGCTTGGGAGTTATCATGAATGAACTGACTATTTTTTGAGGTAGCTGCATTTGTTCTTCGCGATCACGTAGGATATCCCGCGATCGTGATGGGCGGACTATTCAGTGAATTATAAGTACTCTATTTTGAGGGTTTCAGACATTTTAGCATATTTTGAGCTATGAAACTCGGATTTAGGCGCATTTTGAGGTGATTTTCACCACATGGTTTGGGGCAAGTATTTTATACTCGGTATTGATTTTATTCTGTGATTCCATTTTCGTTTTTGGCATATGATTGATGATTTCAAAAGAGAAATTGTAGGTTTTTGTCTAAATTTCCCTAAAGTGAATTTTTGAGTTTTGAACATCTATTCAGAGTCGGATTTGAGTGAAATTAGTATGGTTGGACACGTAATTGAATGGGTTGTAGTATTTTGTGAGTTTTGTCGGGTTCCGAGGTGTGAGCTCGGGTTTGACTTTTTAGTTGACTTTGAGTTATTGATTAAAGATTCGACCTTTATCATTTGTGATTATTTCCTTGGGTATTATTTGATGTTTTTGAGTTGCTTTTTACTAGTTTCAAGCCGCTCGGAGGTTTATACGCGTGGGATGGCATTTCTAGAGTATTGTTTGGCTTGATCGGTATTTTTTGGCTTGTTTGAGGTAAGTATCTTATCTAAACTTGATTGAGGCACTAGTTGCTTGAATTATTTGTGATAGCTACGTGCTATGGGTGCACACATGTGTGGGGTTTGAGCCCATGTGCAAACACCGGGGGGGTATTTATCAATTCTCGGGTTGTGCTTAGGCTATGATAAGCCTAGAATTGATTATTAATCTTTAAGCTATGATGTTTCTCATATTTGTAACATTGTATGAACTATTTGAGCCATGTTTGAGGCTACATAGAGGTTTAATCCCCGAATGAACTCGATAAATGCTATTCTGTGATGAAATTCCCGATTTGTGCTATAATAGCACACTTTGCACATGCCTACACTTTAGCATATCACTTATACCAGTCCACGCTAGGCAGATCCGTCATATTGAGCATGTGACCATGTCTGGTGGATTATGATATTGAGCATGTGACCATGCCGGGCTAGTAGCAGGTTGAATTAGTCATGGTTGCGTGTGGATAAGGATCTATCCCCCTAGGGTCACCCTCTCATGTTTCTCTCTTGCTGGTGTACACGCGGATTGTGAGAAACCGACGGGTTTCTATTTGATGTGAGCTCAGGGAGAGATGGTTACTGTTATTGGATCGGGTTACACACCGCAACGGGCCTTATTGGCTTATGGGTATTGGATCGGGTTACACGGCGCAACAGATTGATATTTGGTTATTGCATTTCATCTTTACTTGCAATTTCCTTGACTATTTACCTGATTTACTTGCATATCTTCCTTATATGCTGCATTGTTGACTGGTTGGAACACTTTAAAATAAAGAATTGTGAGCATAAAAGTGGTTTTACCTGAGATTTCCCGATTTGATCATATATATGTTCTATACTTGTTGAAAGTATTAACTGCACAGGTGTTAGTGAGCATCATCTATAGTTCTTGCTTCTTTTACCTCGCCTAGGTTAGTTAGGATTCTTATTGAGTACATGGGGTTTGTTGTACTCATACTACACTTCTGCACCGTGCGTGCATATCTTGGAGTTATTGCTGATGTGTATGGCAGGAGCTGGCATTGAAGATGTAGCCACATTCCATTTATGGCTATCACTTGCCCTTGGTAGCTTTAGATTCGTATTCTATTCCAGTACAATCCAAACATATGTTGTAATTATTTCTGTTTAGTTTTTGAAAAATCTAAGTCTTAGTGGCTTATGACTTGTACTACCAGTCCTTGGGGGGTTGCATAAAATTCAGTCATTTCATTTTTGAATCTTATCATTGTCATTATATTTATGTTTTATTGTTATTTGGCTTACCTAGTGGGTTGGGCTAGGTGCGATCACGATGGGTTGGATTTTGGGTCGTGACAAGTTCGTATCAGAGCCCTAGGTTCATAGTTCTACGAGTCATGAGCAGATGTCTAGTAGAGTCTTGTGGATTGGTATAAACCTCCCATATTTCATTCCTTATTGTGTGGTATTGATTCATCTTGAAGCGTATCTCTTTGAATTCCTTCATCTCACTCATATGCATTTGTAAGCGCTCGGTATCAGCTGCGCATCGATGGCTTTTGATTTCCATGAAGGAGGTACGAGATGTCTTTTTTGTGTTTTGATGTCGGGCCATTCTGGAGGACTTGAGGTCGAGTTTTGACCGCGACTTGGGCTCGATGGTTTCAGTTATGGGAGTATGCGCTTGTTGGACTCATATGTCCAGTGGTGTCCTTAAAAGTGGGATTTATGGCTAGGTGAGTGGTTGGTTAACTATATAATATGTATGATGTGACTGCGGGATGTGTTCATATGGTTTTTAATATGACATGAAGATTTTTCTTGGGATGTGAAAGGACTACAATTGCTCAATTTATGTGGATGTATTATACAGTCTTGAATTATGAGTGTTTTGAGGGATTCTTTCATGTTGTTCATTTGTGGAACGAAGTATATTCTCATATCTTGTGGATGGGTTCAGACTCAGGAAGATTAAGTGATTGCGTAGTAATTCTGGTTCTGAAAGAGTATAGAGAGATGTCAGTTTGAGGCTAAGCATATGGGTTATCACCTGCGGGGTAATCTACGAATGTGTTATCCTTATGATGTTATGTGGAGGGTTTATTTCTACCAGTGGGTTATATGTGTTGCGATTTGAGTTTGGATTGGTTGAGAAAGTTGACCTGACTGTCACGAGGATGAATGTGAGCTTAGCAGATGATTTGAACTATTGTATGGTTTGTGTTCCATGAGCTTGTGAAGAATTTAGTTGAATCTCACAGTGGGGTTATGGCAGTAATAAAGTATGGGTATTGTGAGTTATCGAATGTTTTATTATATGGCATTGAGCCAAGTAGGGGACTCTACCATCGGCGATTTGATTGCATAGTTATTTGTTGTATTGGTTTCGGTCTGAGGCATACTTGTGGATCGTTATGACTTGCAGAGGTTGGTTTTGAGGATGACTTGAGTAAGGGATTTCTGGATGCATGATGTATTACACCTTATGGATATATGGAAGTCTTGGAAATGGCTTAGGGTTGCAGTTCGTGATGGATGTAATGTACTAAGAAAAAGGATTCACTTGGTTGCTTATAGGTGTGGATTACTTCTTTGGGTGTTACTGTGCTAATGGGGCACAAGTCGTTCGGCCCGTTTGGATGGTGCAATTGAGATTTGATCAGAGTGGATGACTCTCGAGAAGGTTCTAATGGATTCAATATTTATATGTGGTAATGGAGAATTTCTCTGAATTTGTATATGGCTAAGATCTGAGATTTGCATTGGATAGTGCTGGGACTTGCGGTATTTCTGTATCCCTATGGATTCTACATTTCAGTATCTGAGAGGTAAAAGGAAAAACTTTAAATTCGCAGAAGATCTCCTAAGAGTGGGTGTCTCAGTTGTTGTACCTTTAGGGTGCTTAAGAGGGAATACAACGGCTTATGGGCCTTAGGGGGATGTGGTTTTATGCTAAGATCTCTCGTGCTGAGCGTTGAGTTAAGGGTCATAGTATACTAGCAAAGATAAGTGTTAACTTGAAGGCAATTCAGAACAAACTCAGAGGAAATAAGACATCTTGGTAGTAGGTTGGATCAGTATGGTAATGGTATGCTCGGTTCTTTTGGTTCTTACGGTGTGATGAGGCTTTACAGGTGTTTTGTGGCAATACTCTTAGGTTTGGCGACCTGCGTGACTTGGTTGAGTTGGAAGAATTCAATTCTGATGGCTTGGTTATGTGCAAATGGGTTTCTAGAGTTCTCGATGATTCCTACCACGACTTGGGGTGGATATTTTATACAAGCATGGGGAGTTTGTTATGCGTTGTGATTTTCTCCAGAATAGGATTTGGTGAAAGGTTTCTAGCTAATCGAGTATGTAATATGCTTGTGACTTAGAGTTGATAATGAGATTCTCGTGCTTTTCACATGATGGCATGGTAGATGCGGTGCATCCTATGGGATTGGAATTTGCATGTACAAGGTGGCAGTTCAGTTTTGGAGAGAAGGTCATGCATTTTGGACAGCATGGACTGTTTCAGATGTTTAGATGAATGCTATTACTACTTGGTATTTTCTGATAAGGGTGCGCATTTCAAAAGGCACACTGTGTTCTGACTTCGGATGCTTTATTGGTCTTGAGGTACTCGTCTGGTTGATCGACAGTTGATATTGTGTATGAGAGATGTGATAGTCATTCGAGTGGTGGAGCTGGGATCGACAATAGTGATTCATGTGTTCTATGGATTTGGAGACTGGGAGTTCTTAGAATTAAATTGTTTCGGGGTTGCAGAATGTGAAGATGTGGCCAATGTTAGCCAAATGGCGGTGCGTGTTATGCTTAGATCATTGTGGATTTTTGGAGGGCTATTTATCACTTTGTGGATGGACGGAGTTGATTTGGGAGCCCATTAGTAGGCCCAATGAGGATGTGTATTCTACACCGGGTCAGATTTGTTGACTCAGAACTGTTAGTGTTGAGGGGTGTGTCATTCGTTTAGAGTTGAGCTTGTTCGTGTTTTGAGATGTTCTGTGTGTTACTCTTTTATGCTACGAGGGGTTGTAATTTACTGGTTATATGCACATATGATGCGGTTCTGTTCGGGCCTTGTAGCGGAACTCGAGCGAGATGGTTAATGGGGTGTTGAATGGTTAACAAGGGGTTGTGATTGTCTTTCCTGTTTTTGGTATATGGTGCTATCCGTTTCTCCATGGTTATAGTCACACACTTCGTGTACTTGATGTCAAATTGTGTATGGTTGTTGATGTTTGAGCATTGTGGCTTGAGATATTTCATATGGACTGGGGTTTGGCTAGGGTCGCGCATTGCAGCGGAGATATGTTGGGATATGATCCTTTGTGTTAGATCCATATGTCTCGGTTCTACTATGTGTGATGGGTTCTTAGCATTGCGCTTGTGGTGGTATCTGTTGAACCTGCGGGACGGTTCTTTCATTTGAGTCATTTTCCATTTTTGAGTGCATTTGAATTATTGATTATCGGTACACGGATTGCACGGTTTGTGGCTTGAGATTGTATTGGTGTGGAATGTCAGTAGAGTAATTTTATTTGATGGGATAAGGTCATTGGACCTAGAATAGGTGCTATTGAATTTGTTTATGGTATGGTTGGAAGAATAATATCGGAAGTCGGCTTAGAATTTGATTTTGATTTTGTTGGACGAGAGAGAGCTCCATGACTTGTTGATCTGATGAGTGGTTACGAGTTTTTGCATGTTACATTCACCATTGGCAGTGTACAAAGTGTTGGAACAAGGTTTTAGTCATTTGTTACCGGTGTCGAGCTTGTTTTTGGGAAGTTATTGTGGTCGGAAATTATTGCTACGACTAAGGGTGTACATAGGTCGGGTTGGTTCGAATTTTTCAATTATTAAACCAAACTAATGGTGTCGGGTTTTTAAATTTATAAACCAAACCAAACCAACAAAGTCGGGTTTCAATATCGGCTTTTTTTGGGTTTTTTTGGGTTTTCGGGTTTTTTTCCGGTAAAATCTTCATAGCATAAAATATGTAACTTGTGCTCCAAATATTTCTTAAGTCCTAGTAAAATACAACTACAGAATGTATTTTTCAAGAAACTAACACAATAATATGAGATAAGTCATATCATTATACTAAAATATTCAGTAACAAAGATAAAATAATAAAATTACATAAAACAAATATTGCTAATTAATAAGCCATAATGAAAATTAACATAATCTAAAAATACTATATAGGTTATGCTAAAATAAGTATAGCTAATAAGTACTAATATTAATTACGTAACTAAGCACTAAATAAAAAGATAAACTAAGTTATACATTTTCATTATAAACTAATGTAAAACTAAAATAATTATTCAACATTATCGTCATTCCTAGTATTGAATTGAATTCCTTTTGTTAGCATTAGTATTGATTTGAACTTTGTTTGAGTTACTACATTTATGGGCTTTAAAATTTATTTACCATTCAAGAATGTTAAGTCTAAACTTGAAATAATACATTAAAAGATAAAACTGTGAAAAAGTTTAAGAAATATTTATAAATTATATTACAATAAATATTTATATTGATAAAATATTTTTAAAAATTATATAAATGTACTATCGGGTTGGTTTGGTTTCGATTTGACTTTTTTAAATTAAAACCAAACCAAACCAGTTATGGTCGGGTTTTATTTTCCAATTCCAAACCACATCGGGTTTTGTTTTCCGGTTTGACTCGGATTATCGGTTTGGTACGGTTTATCAGTTTTCTTTGTACACCCCTAACTACGAGTATGCGAGTTATATGGTATATCATGTGATTACATCTTGGGTTATGGTTATGGCTTGATATAGTTTTTTCAGACTTATACAGTGTATAGATGCACGATTAGGATTTTGTAAGGAATTCAAGAAGTTGGGAATTGGGTTCCAAGGTTTATGGGCAAAGGTTGAAGGAAGAATTTTCGGTTATGTTGAGTTGTTGATTTTATATGGATTTGGGGTGACGTGGGATCACCCCCGGGTATGCGCATGGTAAGGTTACACAGTGAATTGATGGCTTTGGAACGACTCTTGGCACGTTCGAGGTCGAACGTATGTTTAAGTGGGGGGAGAATGTACAACCCGACCGATCGTTGTGAGCATTTGCATTCCGTTCAGCTATTGGATGTCTTGAGTATCTTCGTATGATGTATTATGACTTGTATGAATCGTCAGTTTTTGGTTTCAGGTGATTAAGAATTGATTTGGAAGAATAATTCTCAACTAGGAAGCTTTAAGTTGGAAAAGTTGACCAAGTTTGACTTTTGAGTATTTGACTTCGGATAAGAGTTTTGATGGTTCCGTTAGGTCCAAATGGTGATTCCGGACTTAGGAGTATGCTCGGATTTGCATTTGGATATTTCTATAAGGTTGCGGCACTAGCTGGCGAAAGTTTGTAATTTGAAAGTTTGGAGTGTTCATAAATTTGACAGTGAGTTGACTTTGATGATATCGGGTTCGGGTTGTGGTTCTGATAATTGGAATAGCTTCGTTATGTCATTTGGGATTTGTGTGCAAAAATTGAGGTCATTCTAGGTTGATTTGATAAGGTTTGGCACACGTTTTGAAAATTGAAAGTTTAAAAGTTCATTAAGTTTGATTTGAGGTGCGATTCATCGTTTCGATGTTGTTATGTGTGGTTTGAAGCCTCGAGTAGGTCCGTCTTATGTTTTGGAACTTGTTGGCATGTTTGGACGGGGTCCTGAGGTGCTCGGGTGAGTTTTGAACGAGGTTCAGATAATTTTAGATGGTTGTTGTATTGCTGATTGCTGGTGGGTCTGCAGAGCATCACGATCGAGGAGCCACGCTCATGATCGCGTAGAGAGATTCTGGAGCTAAGTAATTTTCTTCTTTGCGTTTGCGTAGGGTTGTGTTGGTTACTGTTCGCGTTCGCATTGAGCCAAGCTTAGAGCTGGGAGCTGGAGACTTCTTCATCGCATTTGCATTATATGTGTTGCGATCGCGTAATGTAGATGTTCATCGCGTTCGCGTGGAGTTATCGCGAACGCATTGAGTATTTTTGGAGGCAATTGCATTTGTTCTTCACGATCGCGAAGGATATCCCGCGACCGCAATGGGTTGATTGTTCAGTGAATTATAAGTACTCTATTGCGAAGGTTTCTGACATTTTAGCATATTTTGAGCTATGGAGCTCGGATTGAGGCGATGTTTGAGGCTATTTTCACCACATGGATTGGGGTAAGTGTTTTATACTCGGTATTGATTTTATTCCGTGATTCCATCTTCATTTTTGGCATTTGATTGGTGATTTCAAAAGAGAAATTGAGGGTTTTTGTCTAAATTTCCCTAAAGTGAAGTTTTGAGTTTTGAACATTGACTCGGAGTCGGATTTGAGTGAAATTAGTATGGTTGGACTCGTAATTGAATAAGTTATCGGATTTTGTGAGTTTGGTTGGGTTTCGAGGTGCGGGATCGAGTTTCACTTTTTGGTTGACTTTGAGTTGTTGATTAAAGATTTAACCTTTATCATTTGGGATTGTTTCCTTGGGTACTATTTGAGGTTTTTGAGTTGCTTTTGCTAGTTTGCGAGTCGCTCGAAGGTTGATACGCGCGGGATGGCATTTCTAGAGTATTGTTTGGCTTGCTCGGTATTGTTTTGGATTGTTTGAGGTAAGTATCTTATCTAGACATGGTTGAGGCACTAGTTGCCTGGATTATTTGTGATAGCTACATGCTATGGGTGCACACATGTGTGGGGTTTTAGAACATGTGCTAACATGGGGGGTATTTATCCATTCTCGGGTTGTGCTAAGGCTATGATAAGCCTAGAATTGACTATTAAGCTTTATGCTATGATGTTTCTCTTGTAACATTGTGTGAACTATTTGAGCCGTGTTTGAGGATGGATAGAGGTTTAATCACCAAATGAACTTGATTAATGCTATTCTATGATTAAATTGCTGATCTGAACTATGATATCACACTTTGCACATGCATACACTTTACAATGTCATTTATAACAATCCAGGAGCATGGGATTTATTATTCATCACATACATGTATTCTTGTTTATTTGCTCCCGTGTGATATGATTTGGACTAGGTTCCTGTGACCACGTCGGGCGGATTGTGTTGATATGCGTGTGACCATGCCGGGCGAATTGTGTTGATATGCGTGTGACCACGCCGAGTGGATTGTTTTGATATGCCTGTGACCTTACCGGGCGGATTATGATATAGCCTGTGACCACGCCGAGCGGATCCATCACATTGAGCCTGTGACAATGCCGGGCAGATTATGATATTGAGCCTGCGACCACGCCAGGCTGGTAGCACGTTGAATTGGTCGTGCTTGCATGTGGATTATCATCCATCCCCCTAGGGTCACCCTCTCATGTTTCTCTCTTGATGGTGTACACTCAAATTGGGAGAAACCGACGGGTTTCTTGTAGATGTGAGCTCTGGGAGAGATGGTTACTGTTATTGGATCGGGTTATACGCCGCAACAGGCCTTATTGGCTAATGGGTATTGGATCGGGTTGAGTCGGGTCCTTGCTTGCATGGTTTCTCGGCCTTCTTTATATGAGCGTATTAGAGAGCGTCAATATGACGAACCCTATTTGCTTGTCCTTAAGGACATGGTACAGCACGATGATGCCAAGGAGGTTTCTATTGGAGATGACAGAGTGTTGTAGATGCAGGGCCGGTTATGTATGCCCAATGTGGAGGGGTTGCTTGAGTTGATCCTTGAGGAGACCCACAGTTCGCGATACTCCATTCGTCCAGGTTCCGCCAAGTTGTATCAGGATTTGAGCCAATACTATTGGTGGAGGAAAATGACGAAAGATATAGTGGAATATGTGGCTCGGTGCCTAAACTGTCAGTAGGTGAAGTACGAGCATCAGAGGTCGGGCAGATTGCTTTAGAGAATTGAGATTCCTGAGTGGAAGTGGGAGTGTGTTACCATGGATTTCGTTGTTGGGCTCCCATGGACATTGAATAAATTTGACATAGTGTGGGTGATTGTGGATAGGTTGACCAAGTCGGCTCATATTATTCTAGTAGTGACTACATATTCTTCCGAGCAGTTGGCTCTGATCTATATTTGTGACATTATTCATCGCCACGGTGTGCCGGTATCCATTATCTTCGATCGAGGTACACAGTTCACATCGCATTACTGGAGAGCCGTGCAGCATGAGTTAGGCACACGGGTTATTTTGAGTACAACATTTCACCTCCCCCCGATGGACGGGCAGTCCGAGCGCACTATTTAGATCTTGGAGGATATACTACACGCTTGTGTTATGGATTTTGGGGATTCTTGGGATCATTTCTTGCCGCTTGCAGTGTTCGCCTACAACAACAATTACAAATCATATATTTAGATGGCTCCTTATGAGGCCTTATATTCGAGGCGGTGTCATTCTCTAGTTGGTTGGTTTGATTTGGGTGAGGCTAGGTCGTTGGACACTAATTTGGTTCGGGATGCCATGGAGAAAGTCAAGTCGATTCAAGATCGCCTTCGTACAGCACAGTCTAGACAGAAGAGTTTTGTTGATCGGATGGCTCGTTATCTAGATTTTATGGTGGGAGAGCTTTAGGTGTCACCCATGAAGGGGTTATTGTATTTCATATTTACTTATAATTTCCTTGACTATTTACCTGATTTACTTGCATATCTTTCTTATATGCTGCATTGTTGATTGGTCAGATCACTTTAAAACAAAGAATTGTGAGCATAAAAGTGGGTTTACCTGAGATTTCCTGATTTGATCACATATTTGGTCTATACTTGTTGAAATTATTAACTGCACAGGTTTTAGTGAGTATCATCTATAGTTCTTGCTTCTTTTACCTCGCCGAGGTTAGTTAGGATACTTATTGAGTACATGGGGTCGGTTGTACTCATACTACACTTCTGCACCATGCATACAGATCTTGGAGTTGTTGCTGTTGTATATGGCGTGAACTGGCATTGAAGATGTAACCGCGTTCCAGTTATGGTTATCACTAGTCCTTGGTAGCTTTAGATTCTAATTCTATTCATGTACAATCCAAACAGATATTGTAATTATTTCACTTCAGTTTTGTGTAAAAATCTAAGTCTTAGTGGCTTATGACTTGTACTACCAGTCCTTGGGGAGTTGTATAAAATCCAGTTGTTTCATTTTTTACTCATATCATTGTCATTATATTATGTTTTATTGTTATTTGGCTTACCTAGCAGGTTGGGTTAGGTGCCATCACAACGGGTTGGATTTGGATCGTGACATTGTTCCTTTAACTCCTTCAACTCCGCTAGTGCCATACGATTTGGTGGAATAGAAATGGGCTGAGTGCCCAGCACCACGTCAATACAAAAAACGATATCTCTATCGGGTGGCATGCCCTGAAGGTCAGTTGGAAACACATCAGGGAAATTTCTCACTACTGAACTGACTCAACGGTAGGAGTATCAGCACTAAAATCCCTCACAAAGGCTAGATTTGCCTCACACCCCTTCTCATCCATCCGATGTGCCATGAGGAAGGACACAACCCTGCTAGGAATGCAATCCAATGTACCCCTCCACTCTAACCGTGGCAAACCAGGCATAGCTAGTGTCACAGTCTTGGCGTGACAATCCAAAATAGCGTGATAGGTCGATAACCAGTCCATGCCCAAGATCACATCAAAGTCTACCATATTGAGTAACAGTAGATCAACTTTGGTCTCAAAACCACCAATAACAACTAAACACGATTGATACACACGGTCTATAATAATATAATCTCCTACAAACGTGGACACATATACAAAAGAACTCAAAGAATCATGAGATATATCAAAATACGGAGCAAAGTAAGATGACACATATGAATAAGTGGATCCCGAACCAAATAAGACTGATGCATCCCTATGACAAACCAGAACCATACCTGTGATGACAAACATCCAATGCAACAACCTCTTTCCTACCCGAAAGAGCATAGAATATAGCCTGGCCTCCCCCTATAGGGCAACCTCTACCCGCCTGACCTCCACCCCTAGCTGGCTGTGCATGTGGAGCGGCAACTAGAGCAGCAACCATGGCCTGTGAAGTCTGTGGACCAGGTGGAATCCGGGGAGTCTTAGTAGTATATGGAGGTGCACCCTTCCTAAGCCGGGGACAATCCCACACCCTGTGTCTGGTATCATCAAACTTAAAGCAAGCTCTCGGTGGATGTGGCTGCTGAAACTGACCCTGGCCTGGTCAGTTACACTGACTGCTGAAGGCACCCCATGCAGGAGGTGCACTAGAAAGTGGCTGAGCAAAGTGGGAAACCTTGGACCTCGGAATAGCAAAAGTACTACTAGTAGCTGGAAGTGCTGAATAAATTGGGCGGCTCACATAGCCTCTACCGTGACGAGTTGCAGCTGGGGCGCGGGCACCACTACATCCTCCAGAATCTTTATGCCTCTAGGCCTCCCTGTCCTATCTCTCAAGGCCCTGCATACCCTCCAACCTCTGCGCGATCTGTACAATCTGCTGATACGGAGTATCCGTCTCCAACTCTTAAGCCATGCTGAATCTAATACCATAGTTGAGCCCCTTGATGAATCTATGGACTCTCTCTTTGACTCTAGAAACCAAGGCATGTCGGGACAACTCACTGAATCTGATAGCATACTCTGACACTAACATGGTACCCTGGTGCAATTGCTCAAACTCTATGCGCCACGCATCCCGAAGGGTCTGGGAACAAACTCTCTCAAGAACATCTCTGAAAACTGAGCCCAAGTGAGCAAAGCTGCATCGGCTAGGCTACCCTCCACGTAAGTCTGCCACAACTGATACGCTGCTCCTGACAGCTCGAATGTAGTAAAACCAACTCCGCTCGTCTCCACAATACCCATGGTGCGGAGAATACGGTGGCATTTCCCTAGAAAACCATGCGCATCCTCGGTAGCTAGGCCATTGTAAATAGGAGGATGATACTTCTTGAACCTCTTAAGTCTCAGCTGCTCCTCCTCAGATGCTACTTCCCTAGCCTCAAGCTGAACCGGAACAACAGGCTGCACTGGCATAACTCCCGGGGCCTATCAACCTGGACCTGCTGCTGTGAAGTACGGGTTGCAGGAGTCTAGGCTACTCCTCTGACCTGAGATGTAGCTGGTGCGAGGGGAATCAATCCCACCTGAGCTAGAGCGTTGAACATGCTCATAAATTGTGATAGGGTCTCCAGAAGTGTAGGGGTGACAACATGCGCCTCGGGTGCCTGTCCCCCAACTAGAGCTACTGGTGGCTCCTCAGTCGCTGCTCGGGTAGGTGCTCTAACTGCACCATGTGCCCCTCCCCGGCCTCTGCCCCTGCCCCGACCTCTCGCTGCTCTAGCAGGTGTTGCGGATGCCTGATCGTCGAATCCAGTAGTGTGTGTTCTAACCATCAGTGAGAGAATACAAATACAAATATTCAGATTTCGAAGTCAACATTTTCGCACGATAAGGAATCAAATAAGTGGAATTTCCTAACAGTTCTGTAGCCTCTCGAAGATAAGTACAAATATCTCTATACCGATCCGCAAGACTCTACAAAACTTGCTTATGACTTATAACACAAATGAACATAGAGCTCTGATACTAACTTGTCACGACTACAATTTCCCACCTTAGGATGTCGTGATGGCACCTAGTCTCTAAGACTAGGTAAGCCTAACATGCATTGAGAAATAGTAGAAATAATAATAAAACTTCAAATTAAACAATTTAAACTATCATCATAGAACTCAACAGTACAGCTTCCAACAACTCCCCAAAACATGGTGGAATAGAGTCATAAGCTCTACAAGAATGTGCTAATAGTTTCGGAATACAATACTGTTTTGGAACAAGAAATAAATAGTAGAATATCCAAAAATGGAAGGTGACTTCAGGTCTATGAACGTCGAGAAGGTATACCTTGAAGCCTCCAAAAGCAGGTAATCAATTAATCACTGGCGTCCAGCATGGGCAGACGTACCTGGATCTACAAACAAATACGCAAAAGCGTAGTATGAGTACACCACAACGGTACTTAGTAAGTATCAAGCCTAACCTCGGTAGAGTAGTGACGAAGCCAAGTCAAGACACCTACTAGAGGAAAAGAACCAGACAGAATATAGCATAATCTAAATATGAGAAACGAGGAAGTAAATAACAAGTAAACAGTTCAACAATGTAAGCTAGCAACAAAAACTTAAGTAGTAAAGGCAACTAGGAGTAAACACATGATAAAACAACAAGAAGAAAAATGCGGATATTGACAAGTAAATCAATGAATTAACAACAAGAGCTGTTCAACCAACAAGCCTTTTCAACATGGAAAGTTCAACAAGAATCACAACTGAGGTACCGCCTCGTATTCACATTTCACAATTTCAATCACAATCTTTCCTACCACCGTGTGAGCCTTACATTTAGTTTGAAAATCATTTTGCCGAAATACCTACATGCGGTTTAGCCCACCTTATCTCACCGCGTGGCTTCAAGTAGTTCCTCTACTAGCAACATGCGTATCTAGCCCACCTTATCTCACCACATGCGTATCAATTCCTAGCCTTATACCACCGCATATGTATCAATATCATAACACAATCACAACTCGCACCACAAGTGCCCATATGCCACAACTTGCCAAAAAGTCAACAATACTAATGCTTCTACAACAAATAGCCCATGGCTCAATCACAATGTTTACAATAATCTCAATAACAACAGGATTAATGAAGAATACTCAACAAGGTAAGATCCTCAACAATTAACAACTTCACCTCAAAATGATAATGGCTTTTACAACTTCAACACCAATAACTCAACAAGAAGATATTCAACGATTAACAACTTCAAATAAGAGTAATTCAACAATAAAGGGTTAACAAGATAATAAGGATAGTAATAACTTCAACTAAAACATATGAGAGCAAATATAACAAGTAAGAGGTAGAACAAGTGCTAACAACGTTTAATAAATCATGCAAGAGTAGAATAATCATGAAATATAGTTGGAAATTGATTTCCCAACAACTCAATTCTTCATTTTTCAAAAACTTGACAAAATTCCCTAATTTTCCTCTTTGAATATCATAAATTTGATGTTAAATCTAAGATATAATCATGAAATATAGTTGGAAATTGATTAGAATCACTTACCCAATATTTGTAGATTAAAATCTGCTCTCCAAATTGCCTCCTACCGAATCTAGGGTTCTAAAATATGAAAATGAGACTAAAATCCTGACTTTCTAACCTTTTATTCAGTTTCAGATGTCGCAATTGTGACATCGGGTTCGCAATTGCAAACCCTCGCAATTGCGAAAACTTTATCGCAAATGTGGCAACTGTCTAGCCCAGGAGGTATTGAAAATGCGACACAGACCTCGCAATTGCAAAGTCTGCCCTCCTCACTATTTCGACCAATTCATCGCAATAGCGAACTGCCGATCCCAGGCCACCTTCGCAATTGTGAACATTGTTCATTATTGCGAAACTTTAGAAACCCCCCCCCCCCCCCCCCCCCGCTATGTTCGCAAATGCGAGGCCGGTGCTCGCAATTGCGACATCAGAGCACCAGCACACCAGAAATTCTTGTTTCAGTTTAAACCATTCCGAAACACGTCCGAAACTCATCCAAGCCCTCGGGGCTCCAAACCAAAATCCACCCAAGTCTATAAACATCATACGAACGCGCTCGCGCGATCAAGCCACAAATATAACATCTAGAGCTACGAATCAGATATCAAAATGCATGAATTTCAAAGAAAAGTTCAAGAACTTCTAGAATTGCAACCATGCATCCGAATACTATCAAATTAACTCCAAATGATACCAAATTTTGCAGACAAGTTCTAAATAGCATAACTGACCTATTCCAAGTCCCAAAACAATATTCTGAACCCGATAGCCAAAAGTCAACATACGGTCAAACTTCTAAACCTCAAATTTCAATTTTTTGGCAAAACAATACAAATCAACCTACGGACTTCCGAATACGATTCTGGGAAAATGCCCAAGTCCAAAATCACGATACGAACCTATCAGAGTCATCAAAACACCATTTCGGTATCGTTTCCACAAAAGTCAAAGTTTGATCAACATATCTAACTTAGGCTTCCAAGCCAAGAACCAAAGTGTCTGAATCAGCCCGAATTCTTCTCAGAACGAAACTAGCCAACCTCGTAAGTCATAAACCATAAACACACATGTGTGAAACATCAAAAGGGGAAACAAAGCACAATTACACAAAATGACCATTCCGGTCGTTGCACTCTCAACCTTCCAAACTTTCAACATTCCAACTTTCGCAAAAAGTATCAAATCAACATACGGACCTCCAAATCTAAATCCAGGCATATGCCTAAGTCCAAAATCACCATACAAAGATATTGGAATCATCAAAACACCATATATTCCGGAGTCATCTACACAAAAGTCAAACTCAGGTAAACTCTCACCAGTTAAGCTTCTAAAACAAGAATCATTCTTCCGAATCAATCCCGAATCTCCCGAAAACCAAAATTAGCCATACATGCAAGTCATACAACACGAATATTCTCAAGACCTTAAACCACCAAACGGAATACTAAAGCTCAAAACGACCGGTCGGGTCGTTACATTCTCCCTCTGTTAAACAAATGTTCGTCCTCAAACGTGCCAAGAATCATTCCAAAGACGTCAAATCACTAAATGAACTCACCATACATGTACATGCAAGTGATCCCACGCCATCCCAGTCCACATAATCCCGACAACACCATCTTAGCTGAAGATTATTCCTTCCACCTATACCGATAGGCCTTAGAACCAAATTTTCAACATCTGATCATTTCCCCAAACACCCGATTCCCACATAAACACACCGTATCAATGTCAACCAGTTGCAACAACACATGCATGCACCCACAAGGTATAACCACATGACGTCACATGATCCATATGCCCAAAGCAATAACTCTGACTGCGATAACTATCCATTACCAAACTCGATACCGGTAAATAGCCTCATATCGACTAGAACCTTGTTCCAAACATTCACAACACTGACAATGATGCAAGAAACATGAAGATCTCATAACCACTCACCCAAATCAACAATCCGCATCCAACACTACCTAGGCACAAACCTCGCAATCTAAACTCACAAGCACAATTCGAATATGTCTGAATATGGAAAGAGAAACACATGATAGAATTATCGAACAAGTCCAACAGGTAAAACTCCCCATTGGTATCATACTACAAATCCATTCCACCAAGTTGAAACAAAACATATGAACTAATCACAGGGATCTCATGCTAATATAACTCCACTGCGGCAAGTAGCCAAACTCAAACATATCAAACCACAAAGAACACCAGGTTCCCATCCACCACTCAGAATTATAATAAGAATAGACATCACACCAACCAAAAACCTTTCACTAACTAAACTCCGCAGAACAAAATCATAACACGAAATGGACTTTCCATACCGGTAGAGTACCCAAATCACAATTCGTAACCCAACCATCCAGAAATTGCATCAAAACATACTATAATCAGTAACAGAAAGATCATCATAGTCTCATAACTCTTAATAGTATACAAACCAAAATGATAGACACGGGCTACCACTATACAATATCCCAACAGGGGTAAACACATAAGCATAGTACAAGAATCACGAAACACATCCATACATGAGGCAAGATAGGAGGGCTCATACCGATAAAATAGGACCAAATCAAAATAAGATTGATGCTCCTATATGACAAACCAAAACCATACATGTAATGACCTTATATGGTGCAGTGGCCTCATCCCTACCATGGAAATCATATCAACGGGTCGGGCCTCCCCTTCTAGGATGCCCTCTACCCTCCTGTCCTCCACCCTAGCTGATCGTGTAGGTGGAGTAGAACCTGGAATGGAGCCCATAGCCCGAGTGCACTGATGAAATCCACCTTTCTCGAGTCTAGGACAATCCCTCATGATGTGCCTAGTATCGCCACACTCATAACAACCCATCTGTGGGCATGACTGCTGGTACTGAGTCTGTGCCGGATAATTAGAATAACTACTGTAGCAACCTCATGCAGCTGGTACACTAAAATATGACCGCCCCATAGAGTACCCTGAGGTCCCTGACTAGCTAAAGCACCACGAGTAGTCTAAAGTGCAGACTGGACTGGCCAACTAACTGAGCCTCCGCCGTGATATGTCATATTTGAATAGTATAATCCACTGAATCTTCCAGAACCTTGAGACCTCTTGGCCTCCTTATCCTCCCTCTCCATACCCCAAATATGCTCTAACCTCCTGGCAATCTCCACAACCTGCTGAAATGGAGTATCAATCTCCAACTCCAAAGCTATGCTGAATCTAAGACTATAACCATGCCCCTCGATAAATCTACGGACCCACTCTATAATGGTAGGAACCAAAGTAGGTGCATGGTGGGATAAATCACTGAACCTGATGGCATACTCTGACACCGTCATAGTTCCTTGATGTAGCTGCTTGAACTCGGTGCGCCATGCATATCTGAGGGTCTGGGAACAAACTCCCTCAAAAACATCTCTGAAAACTGAGTCCAAGTGAGTGGTGCTGCATCATCTGGCCTACCCTCCTCATAAGCCTGCCGGCACTGATACGTTGCTCCTGACTGTTGAAATTTAGTAAAGCGACTCTGCTCATCTCCACAATACCCATAGTGCAGAGAATACGGTGACACTTGTCCAGAAAACCCTACGCATTCTCAGTCACTGCGCCACTGTAAGTAGGAGGGTCATACTTCTTGAACCTTTCAAGCCTCTTCTGTTCCTCCTTTGATGACTCTGGCCTGACCTCAGGCTGAATCGTGATAACGGGATATACTGGCACCACACCCGGAGTATGACCAACATGAGCCTGCTGATTTGGAGTATGGGCGGCGAGAATCTGAGCTCCTCCCCCAATCTGTGAAGTAGCTGGTGCAACTGGAATCAATCTTGCTTGAGCCAACGTACCAAACAAGCTCAGGAACTGCACTAAAGTCTCCTGATGTTTGGAATTGACAACAGGCGCCTCCGGTGCCTGTCCTGCAAATGGAGCTACTTGTGGCTAATCAACTTCTACTCTGATAGGTGCTCTAGCTGCTGCACGTGTCCCTCCTCATCCTCTACCCCGGCCCCGGCCCCGGCCCTAGCCTCTCCCGACTCTAGCAGGGGGAAGGTTCCTGCTCGGCTGATCCGGTAGTGCGTGTCCACACCATCTGTAAGAGAATACAGATTCAAAGGTTCAAACTTCGAAATCAACAAATCCGCACAACAGGAATGTAAGATGTGGAATTTTCCTAATAGTTCTGTAGCCTTTCGAAGATAAGTATAGATGTCTCGTAGAACTTATGAACCTAGAGCTCTAATACCAACTTGTCATGACCCAAAATACCACCTTAGGTGTCGTGATGGCACCTAGTCTATAAGACTAGGTAAGCCAATTACTTACCATAGTTAAACTAGTTAAACATGATATTTTAAAGCAGAGTTTAATATAAATACCAAAATAAATGTGACATAAGCCTACGCGGCAATAATCACAACAATCCCCCCAAGACTAAGTAATACATAGTCACGAACTCTAGCTGAATATATAGAAATATCTCAAAAACAAAATACATACTGTTCGGTTTTGTCACGACCCAAATCGGAGGGCCGCGATGGGCACTCGGTGCCTTACTCAACTGAGTACCAATGTAACGTATCTTTATTATTACACCATTATGGGTAAATGGGCCAGAAGGGCCATCATAAGATAACCTGAATAAAACATACGGGAATACTCGACATAGGACAACCCAACATGATATAAAAACTTATACATGCGACATACGGGCCTACCGGATCGAAATGATCATTTGTACACTCAAAACATAGGCCGACAAGGCCATACAATCATCCATATACATGAAATGTGTCTACAAGACTCTAAGAGTACATAAATGTCATAAAGTCCGGGACAGGGCCCCGCCATACCAATCCATACTTTTCCAAATCATACTGACCAAATAGGCAACTCCGAAGAAAGTGGAGTCCACCAACACCTTCCGCTAACCTTAACATACCATAACTCGATTGATTACTTAATACCTTCCAAGCAATTCTTCAAATAACTCAACTCAATCTACCATAGCATAAGAGATTCAAAATCAGTGTTGAGTAAAGGCTAAGTCCGCAACTTAAACTAGTAGCTCGCTTATATAAATTTGGGCAGCATCTCCCCTGTAACAATAGCCTCCTACAATACCATATACCAACAAAAATGACCATAGCAATCCATAAATACATAATTATCAATAACAAGACACCATATAACAACAACAAGTCACAACTACTTCTTGACGAGCGGCAACCTCCGATTGAAACCTGTATACCCCATATCACCCCTTATAGACTTCTTAATTTAAGTTACTGTATCATTAACATGATAATGAAGTCATTCATCAATGATTCCAGCCTTATACCATATATTCATAAAAAAGAAAATAATCCATAACTCCATTTATCCTCAATTAGCAACTTTATTCACTAGTTCATGTCTAGCCCATCCATTTAACTTAATCAATATCAAGATAACCTTAAGAACATGCAAGAACACAATATAATTACATCCTACAGTGGATTCAAGTCGAAATTCATGTTATATTTAGCTTACAACATCCCAACACACCCCAATCACTTCATACCCAAAACGACAACTATAGTAGTGTCAAACACCCCGAAAATATTACAAAGAACGACTAATCCACCATTTCGCCATTATGTGGTGTTTCTCCACACAATTTCTCTTCCAAAACTCTATTAAACAGTAGCAAAATAGAAAGCCCCAAAAAAACACGAAACAACCCACAAAATAGTCCACTACAAGTCAAATAACTCAAACTCACAGCTTCCGATCAATGTCCCGTGAGTTCTAACTATTAGGAAACGAATTTATCAGCCTTACTTGATATTTAAAATCTTAAATACAGAAAGTAGGCATTTTATTAACTATTAAATACCTTCCAAAACTCAAACTACAAAGAAAAAGAGAGGCGATATAGCGATACTTACATCGTAGGGATCGTTCTAATGTTATCGCTTCTTGATTTCGTACCCGGGATATTAATCTTCTTTGAAACCCTAGAAGAGAGCTTAAGGATATGTTTATGGGTGTTCTTTGGTCGTGTTCTATGGAAAAATGAAGATAATGACGACCTAAGACCTATATATATATCAACTTTTGAAAAGTCAAAGAGGTGCTAGCTTGGCTCCCTAGCATTAGCCCATCTTTCGACGCTTATATACTTTTATCCGTATGTCGTATGAACAAACGGTTAATAGCATTGGAAACTAAATTCCAAGACTTTCAATTTGGTATATAATATGTCCCAAGAAGACCTCATATAACACACAAAAAGTATTTCTCAAAAAGCTTAAGTGACACACCTAGACAAACGGTTTAATGATTTAGAAACTAGTGTAGATCTTCAATTTGATATGTAGATCATTCTGTAATTCCAAGTATATTAGGAGAAAAGCTCTGCTACATTTGACCTAATATTCAGCACATTATGAATCTAACTTGTGATGACCTTTTGTTCCACAACTCACTTGACTTAAAAATATAACACACGACTAAAATAACTCATTACATAACCTCCTTATTAAGTTAAGAACCCTAGTATAATCCCAAAAGTACATGTTATAACATTCTCAACTTGTCGACATTCGATGAAACTTATTTCCTTCAATTTGTTTAGATTCTAATCCTTTCAACCCTCTTGGTACTTGTTATCCATGATTTTAAATATTTGTAACCTCAAAGGTAAAATGATTAACTTACTTTATGTACCTTGAAAGATAATCTCATTTCTGAGCTTACATCAATTGACTTATGATGTATTCTCACTTATAAAAATATGGGGTGTAACATTTAGAGACTGGGAGTTCTCGGAGGCAGATTATTTCTTGATTTCGGACCATGAAAGTATGGTCAGAGTTACACAACGAATAGTATGTGTTATGGTTAGGCTATGCTGGACTTGTGAAGGGTTATTTATCTATTGGTGGATGATCGAAATGGATTTGGGGGCCCATTGGTAGGCCTAATGAGGACGCGTATTCTACATCGGGTCGGATTGTGGACTCGACAGTTTTATTGTTGAGGGGTGTGTCATTTGGTTAGAGTTGAAATTGTTCGTGTTTTGATCTGTTCTATGTGTTACTCTTCTATGCTACGGTGAGTTGTGATCTATTGGTTATTTGCACACATGATGCATTTCTTCTTTAGGTCTTGTGGCGAAATTCGAGCGAGATGGTAATTGGGGTGTTGAATGGCTGATTGCACCTTGATTATGGTCTTTCCCATTTGTGGTATATTGTGCATCAGTTTCTCCATGGCTATGGTCATGCACTTTGTGTGTTTGTTGTTGCTTTATGTATGGATGTTGATTTTGAGCATTATGGCTTGAGGTATTTCATGTGGAACGGTGTTTGGATTGGGTCACACACTGCAGCAAAGTTATGTTAGGATATTATCCTTTGTTTTGATTTCATGTGTTTTGTCTCTCCTTTGTGTGATGAGTTCATAGCATTGCGCTTGTGGTGGTACCTGTTGAGCTTACGGGACGATTCTCTCATTTGATTCTCTTTCCGTCCTTGGGAACACTCGAGTTGTTGCTTGTATGGTGCATATATTGCACGGTCTACGGCTTTAGGTGGTATTGGTGTGGCATGTTGGTAGAGCAGCTTGTACTGGATGTGGTGAGGTTATTTGACCTGGAATCAGTGTTATCGATCTTGATTAAGGTATGTTGGAAGGATAATGTCACTAGTCATCTTAGATTTCGGCTAAGGTTCTTGTCATGCAAGAGAGCCCCACGACTTGTTAATCTAATGAGTGGTTATAAATTTATGTGTGTTTCCTCCATCATTGGTAGTTTACGAAGGTTTAGAATAAGGTTTTATTTGATATGAGGTTTGTTACCGGTACCGGACTTGTCATTGAGCAGCTATTATGGTTGGAAGCTACCTCTATGAGTATCATAGTTATGTGGTATATCATGTGATTACATTCTGGGTTGTGACTACGACTTGATTTGGCTTGTTCAAACTTACACATCGTATAGATGTGAGAATTAGGTCTTGTAATGTATTCCAGATATATTTGACTCTAAGGTTTATGGGCTAAGGTTGCAGTAAGGATCTTCAGCTAGGTTGTGTTGTTAGACTTATATAGGTTGACTTGATGTGGGTTCACTCTTTTGTATGTGTATGGCAAGTTTATACATAGATTTGATGGCTTTGAAACAACTCTTGGCACGTTTGAGGACGAACGAATGTTTAAGTGGGAGAGAATGTAACGACCCGATCGGTTGTTTAGAGCTTTAGCGTTCCATTTGGTGATTTAAGACTTTGATTAGCTTCATATTATGTAATATGACTTGCGTGTACGGTTGGTTTCGATTTTCGAGCGGTTCGAGATTGATTTGGAAGAATGATTCTCGTTTTAGAAGCTTTAAGTTGGAAGAGTTGACCAAGTTTTGACTTTTGGGCAAACGGACTCGGAATCAGGTTTTGATTGTTACGATAGGTTCGTATGATGATTTTGGATTTGTACGTATGTTCGGATTTGGTTTCGGAGGTTCTTAGAAGAATTCGACACTATATGTCGAAAGTTGGCAATTTGAAGAACTTAAGAGTTCATAAGTTTGACCAAGAGTTGACTTTGATGTTATTGGACTCCAATTGGTGTTCTGATAATTTGGATAGGTCTATGTAGTTGAATTGAACTTGTATGTAAAGTTTGAAAGTAATCCAAGGTGTTTAAGTGTGATTCGGACACTCTTTTGAAAGAGTGAAGATTTAAGAACTTAAGAGAAATTTTATTCAGTTTGAGCCTCAATTCTTTGTTGTAATGTTCTCGTAGGTGTTTTAGACTTTGGATAAGTCTGGATGATGTATTTGTACCTGTTGGTATGATTGGATGGGGTTTTGAGGGCCTCGGGTGTATTCTGGATCATTGGTTGAGAAACTAGTTAAGTTAAGAATTTGAAGTTTGACCCCGGTAAATATCGGGTCAAGATGACCTCTTTTCCGGGTTTTGAGTGCGCGAGTAGGTTTGTAGCATATTTTATGATTGAAATGCATATATGGTTTGTATCCGGGAGGTTCCAAATGAGTTTTGGGTGCTAAAAAGAAGATTGTTTTTATTGTTGTTTTTTTTCTGGTGTAAGTAATTACGAAAATGCCATTTATGTCGCTGAAATTTTCAGATTTCTTTTAACACTTCAAAACATCATATCTCCCTCATTTTAAGGCTAAATTGGATGTTTCAAGAGGCTATCTTGGGTGTAATCTCGCAAAATCATGTTGGGCTTATCAAACGTGAGTTTCAGAATCATTAGGACTTGATGCAAGCTGGGACAACTGCTGCATTTGTTTTTCTTGTTTTGGAATTTAATTACTTTTTCTCACCAGGTTTGGAGCTCGTTTTTGGGCCATTTTAGAGGGGATTTTTACTACTTTGATTGGGGGTAAGTATTTTTGACTTTGATTTGTTATTATTTCATAATTCCAACCTCGATTTTAGTATTTGATTAATGATTTGAATTGGAGAAATTGGAAATTTTAGTAAAAATTTTCTAAAATAATAATTGATGGTTTGAAGGCCGATTTGAGGTCGGAATTGAATGATTTTTATATGGTTGGACTCGTATCGGAATGAGTATTCAGAATTTGTGAGTTTTTTCAGGTTTCGAGGTACGAGTCCAGGGTTGACCTTTTTGGGTTGACTTTTTAATTTCAGTTAAAGATCAAATCTTTATTATCTAAAATTATTTTCTATGACTTTTATTTATGATATTAAGTTATTTTAGCTAGATTCGAGCCATCCGAAAGTGGATTTGCACTAGAAGAGCTTATTAGTAGATTGATTTAGCTTGTTTGAGTTAAGTATCTTGCCTAACTTTGTGGGGGGAGGGGAGGGGGGGAACTACCCCTTAGGATTTGGGTTGTTTGTATTATTTAAATTATGTGGGAGACGTGAACATGAGGTGATGAGTGTGTACACGGGCTCATATATGGTATTTTGAACGGTTTAGACTCTTAGGCTTCTTTCATGCATTTAATTAAAATTGTCATATCATGTTATATCTTCCATTGCTTAGTTTACTCTTACATGCCTTGTTTGATGTTGTTAGTACATGTTCTATCTCTTATTGACAAATTTGCTCTTATATGCCTTAATTGAATATGTTACCTCTCTTATTGTCATGTTACCTCCTTTATTGTTGAGTTATTCTTATTTGGAGTTGTTATTATATGAGGTCTGTTCGTGTTGAGTTATTCTCATGCATTTAGACGTAGTTACTATTTCATACTATCTTTTTCATTGTTAAGCTTATGTTATACATTTGAATTGAAAATTGTCATTTCACGGGAATACCTTCATTTTGAGTTTTTGAAGTTGAAGTCGTGAAAGCTATTAGCACATTGAGGTTGAGGTTGTTGATTATTAAGATATCTTTCCTTGTTGAGTATTTCTCATTCATTTATTTATTTTGAGATTGTTGTATATATTGTGGTTGAGTCGTGGGCTATGTGTTACGGTAACATTGATATTGTTGATTTTTGGTAGTTGTGGTATATGGGAACGTGTGGTGCGAGATGTTATTGTGTTGTTATATTGATGCGCATGCGGCGGTATAAGGATAGGGGTTGATGTGCATGTAGTGACATAAGGTGGGATTTATGTACGTGCTGCTAATTAGGGAATTACTTGAAGCCACGCGGCGACATAAGGGGGCTAAAGCGCGTTAGCTATTTCGGAAAAAATATTTTCAAAAATCTAAATGTAAGGCTCACGTGGCGATATAAGGAAAGATTGTGATTATGATATGTGAAATGTGAATATGAGGTGTGGTACCTCAGTGTGAATTTGTTGTACATTCTACATTTGAAAGGCATGTTAATTTGAACAGTTATGGTTTTTCCTTAAATCACCTCACATGTATTTTGATTGTATTTGGTTATTTGTTGTTATTTTGTTTGGGAACGATTGTGACTTCTTACATGAGTCATGCATTCTACGTGATTTGTTGTGTTGCTTTAATGTGTCAATCTGTGCCTTCGTATTACTTGGTGAATTGAGTTTCTAGATGAATTTGCTTGCATGGAGTCATTATATCAAACTCTATTGAATTGTTGGTAACATAACGGTTTTAAATAAAAGAATTATTGTCACGACCCAAATATCATTATAAGTCGTGATGGTGCCCAACGTCGCCGCTAGGCAAGTTAACAGTGAACTATCCATCTAATTGTTTATTTTAATATTTTTAAAGTCATTGATTTTATTTAATAAGAAGCGATTAGTAGGTGACCGTAATGATGTAAGCATGAAATAAACAAAAGAGTGAAGTAGTGAATTTAATAATCAAAATCCATGAAATATCTACAAGAATTTTTCAAAACCCGATGTCACAAGTGCACGAGCAAACTAGTAGAATATACAAAACCTCCTATACAACAAGAGTACGCGCCTAACTGGCCACCAGATGCACCTGCCTCAAATCCTGCATAATTAGTACAGAAGTGTAGCGTGAGTACATAAACAACATATACCCAATAAGTATCTAGGCTAACCTTGAAGAAGTAGTGATGAGGGGTCGACATCGACACTTACTAAGGGTCAATAAACAAAATATAGAAATCATGAGCAGGCATGAAATACAACAATAATAGTGAGATAAGAAACATAAATTTATAATTCTTCAACATAATATTAATTTAAAGTCTCAAACTATCACATGCCAAGTATTTAACATATAAAAACCACCAAGTAATTTTCTAGTCTCAGATCAAGAATGAATATCAAGTATAATCGGACTCCAAGCAATATCATATATGAATTATGCCAAGGTCATACGACTCGATCCAGAATAGTGTGTACACTACCGAGGGTCGACCGACGCGAACTATAGATTCATCTATTATACTGCTGAGGCGTTCGGCCCGATCCACAGGAATAAAGAATACTCTACAAACTCCGATTAATGACTACTGCATAAGAATAATACTCAAAGAAGGCATAAATTCCGCTAACAATTAAGTATTCCGCCAAAACTCAAAGTAATGAAACTTAGTCTTTACAAATACTTTATCCCATTTCAATTATAAATTTAGGTAATTAAACTAACAAGTTGGGTCTAAATAATACAAGTAATACATGGTAGAGTCCTAAAACTACCCGGACATAAGCATGATTTTAGCAACTTACGAAATCTCGTCACATTGTGCGCACGTGACACCAAAAATTAATAGAAAATAACCATTTATAACACCTACGGGGATAATTCTCTCTTACCAGGTTAGGCAAGAGACTTACCTCATTTCCAAGTCCTCTTCCCGATCCACAATCCACACTAAAAGCCTCAAATCAGTGCCATGCAATCTGAAACTAGCCAAATATTTTACAAACTAAATCAATATATGCTCAAAGGTTTATAATTTAACTATTAGAGTAGTTACCCAAACCCAAATTGGAAGATTCCTAAAAGAATTTCCCGGGCCCACGTGCCCGGATTCCAGAAATTTTCGTAAATAAATGTTACCCATAACCTCACGAACACAAATATACAATTTCTACCCAATTCTATAATCATCTTCGTGGTCTAATCCCATTTTTATCAAAACCTAGGTTTTTGAACAAACTCCTAAAATTTCCACATTTTACATGTTAAAATCTACTCATTATCTATGTATTTAACTTACATTAGGTAGAAATCACTCACTTTATAATGCTTGATGAAAACCCCTCCCCAAGAAGCTCCGAATTCGGCCAACACAATGGGAAATGGGAAAAATAAGCCTAAGTCCCCACTTTAAATCAAGACACTGCCCAGCGATCCTTCTTCGCGATTACGGAAGATGCCTCGCGATCGCAAAGGTGAAGCTTGCCCAGGCCCAGGAAGTCTTCATCGCGAACGCGAGGGAAGACACGCGATCGCGAAGTCTTGCCCAGCATGAGCTTCGCGAACGTGGTCAGCTCTTTGTGAATGCGAAGAGCCAAGGTGGCTGAACCCCCCCCCCCCCCCAGGCCCCTTTCTTCTACGCAAACGAAGGCCCGTCTACGCGAAGAATACTGGTCCCAGACCTTCGCGAACATGACTTGTTGATCGTGAAAGCGTAAAGCAAAATGCCCAGTCCCCCAATT
This sequence comes from Nicotiana tabacum, assembly GCF_000715075.1. NCBI lineage: Eukaryota > Viridiplantae > Streptophyta > Magnoliopsida > Solanales > Solanaceae > Nicotiana > Nicotiana tabacum. The sequence continues at coordinate 57,485,598 of NC_134093.1, forward strand.
CCTTCTCCGCGAACGCGACTCCACCTCCACGTTCGCGAAGAAGGAAACCAGAACCACCAACAACAAAATTTGAAATTTAGCTCCGGGTGGTCCGAAATTCACCCGAGCCACCTGGGACCCCGTCCAATTGCACCAACAAGTCCATAAACATAATATGGACCTGCTCGAACCCTCTGAAAACATGTAAAACAACATCGAAACTAACAATCACACCCCAAAACCAAATTAAATCAACTTATGAACTTCAAACTTTTCAACTAGCTCCGAATGCGTCGAATCTTACTTAGACAACTCGGAACAACATAAATTTTTATGTAAAAGTCGTTAATCACCATACATATCTATTCCCTGGCTCGAAATCCCAAACGGACCTCGATAACTTTGAAGTCTACTTCAAACAAAATTTAAAGAACTTGAAAACTTTCAATGCGCCAACTTTCAACATTAAGCGTTGAAATGCTCCCGGATCACCCGAAACTCGATCCGAACACACGCCCAAGTCCAAAATCACCATGCGAACCTATTGGAACCATCAAATCTAGATTCCAAGGTCATTTACTCAAAATGTTGACTCAAGTCAAACTTGGCCATCTTAGCCACTATTAAGGAACCAAGTGTTCTGATTTAACCCGAACCCTTCCAAACCCAAACCAACCATCCCCGCAAGTCACAAAATAGTAAAAGAACATACGGGGAGTCTTAATTAGGGGAACATGGATCTAGAAAACAAAACGACCGGTCGGGTCGTTAAATTCTCCACCTCTTAAATGCATGTTCTTCCTCGAACAAGTCTAGAATCATACCTGGAGTGCTGAATAAGTGTGGATATCTGATCCACATGTCCTATTCGGTCTCCCAAGTTGCCTCTTTGACTGGTTGATCCCTCCATTGGACCATTACCGCAGAAATCTTCTTAGATCTCAACTGGCGAACCTGCTTGTCAACAATGGAAGCTGGCTCCTCCTCATAACCCAAGCTCTCATCTAGCTGAACCGTGTTGTAATCTAACACATTCGACCTGTCGGCATTGTACTTCCAAAGCATAGACACATGGAAAACCGGATGAACGCCCGATAGACTGGGAGGCAAAGCAAGCTCATAAGCAACCTCCCTAACTTGCCTTAACACCTCAAATGAGCCAATAAACCTTGGGCTCACCTTGACCTTCTTCCCGAACCTCATGATACCCTTCATCGGCAAGACTTTAAAGAGAACCTTCTCCCACCATAAATGATAAATCACGCGCCTTCTGATCTGCGTAACTCTTCTGTCTGGACTGTGTTGTGCGAAGTCGCTCCTGAATCAACTTTACCTTCTCCAAGTCATCCTTCACTAAATCAGTGCCAAATAACCTAGCCTCGCCAGGCTCAAACCAATCGATGGGCGAACGGCATCGCCGGCCATATAAAGCCTAAAATGGAGCCATCTCGATGCTGGACTGATAATTGTTATTATAGTCAAACTCAGCCGAAGGCAAGAATCGATTCCACTGCTCTTCGAAGTAAATCACACACGCTCTGAGCATATCTTCTAGAATCTGGACTGTCCGCTCTGACTGACCATCGGCCTACAGATGAAAGGTTGTGTTGAGCTCTACCTGGGTACCTAACTCGCTCTGTATTGCTCTACAGAAATGCGAAGTGAATTGAGGGCCTCTATCTGAAATGATGGAAATAGGCACACCATACAACCAAACAATCTCTTAAATGTATATCTAGGCCAATCTCTCTGAAGAGTACGTAGTCATCACTGAATAAAGTGTGCCGACTTGGTCAGCCTGTCGGCAATGACCCAAACAACATTAAACTTCCTCAATGTCTACGGCAACCCAACTACGAAGTCCATAGTGATACGCTCTCATTTCCACTCTGGTATAACCATCTGCTGAAGTAGGCCACCTAGCCTCTGGTGCTCATACTTAACCTGCTAGCAATTTAGGCATCTCACTACATACGCAACTATGTCCTTCTTCATCCGCCCCCACCAATAATGCTGCCTCAGGTCGCAATACATCTTTGTAGCACCTAGATGAATAGAATACTGAGAACTGTGTGCCTCCTCTAGAATCTTCTCCCTCAGGCAATCAATATTAGGAACGCATAGGAAACCTGGATTCGCAGAACACCATCCTCATCGATAGTAACCTCCTCGGAACCACTCTATAGTACCATCTCTCTAAGAACTAGCAAGTGCGGATCATCGTACTGACGAGGCTTGATCCACTCAAATAATGAAGGCTGAACTACAACATATGCAAGAACTAGACTGGGCTCTAAAATATCCAACCTCACAAGTATGTTAGCTAAGGACTGAATGTCCCAAGCCAATGGCCTCTCCTCTACTGGTATGAATGGCAAACTACCCATACCTCAAACTTATACTCAAGGCATCCACAACCACAATTGCCTTGCCCGGATGGTAAAGGATGGTAATATCATGTTCCTTCAGTAACTCAAGCGACCTGCGCTGCCTCAAATTTAGGTCCCTCTGCTTAAACAAATACTGCAAGCTACGATGATCAGTGTAAACCTCACAAGACATCCCATAAAGATAATGCCTCCAGATCTTGAGAGCATGAACTATCACGGCTAACTCCAAATCATGTACGGGGTAATTCTTCTCGTGGGTCTTCAGCTGACGTGAAATATATGAAATAACTCGCCCCTCTTGCATCAATAAACAACCCAGGCCAACGCGTGATGCGTCGCAATACACAATATACATCCCTGAATCGGAAGGTAACACTAACACCGATGCTGTAGTCAATGCGGTCTTGAGCTTTTAAAAGCTCGCCTCGCAATCATCGGACCATATGAATGGAGCACTCTTCTATGTCAATCTAGTGAAAGGTGCTGCAATAGATGAGAAGCCCTCCACAAACCGACAATAATAACCTACTAACCCCAAGAAACTCCTGATCTCGATCGCTGTGGAAGGATGAGGCCAACTCTCGACTGACTCGATCTTCCTAGGATCTACCTTAATACCCTCACCTGATACGACATGTCTCGAGAATGCCACAAAATCTAACCAGAACTCGCACTTGGAGAAATTAGCATATAGCTTCTATTCCCGCAAGGTCTGAAGTACAGCTCTCAAATGCTGATCGTGCTCCTCCATACTACGCGAGTAGATCATTATGTCATCAATGAAGACAATGAAAAATGAGTCAAGATATGGCCTGAACACCCGATTCATCAAATCCATAAATGCCAGCGGGGCATTGGTCAAGCCGAAGGACATCACTAAATACTCATAGTGGCCATATCTAGCCCGTAAAGCTGTCATCGGAACATCCAAAGCACGAATCTTCAGCTGATGATACCTAGATCTCAAGTCAATCTTAGAGAACACCGTGGCACCCTGCAACTAGTCAAACAAATCATCAATACGTGGCAACGGGTACTTGTTCATAATGGTAAATTTGTTCAACTGGCAGTAATCAATGCACATCCGCATACTCCCATCCTTCTTTATCACAAACAATACTGGTGCACCTCAAGGAGACACACTCAGCCTGACGAACCCCTTCGCTAGCAACTCCTCCAGCTATTCCTTCAACTCCTTCAACTCTTTTGAAGCCATGTAGTACGGTGGAATAGAGATAGGCTTGCTACCTGGAGCCAAATCAATACTGAAATCGATACCACAATTTGGTGGCATGCCTGGTAGATAAGAAGGAAACACATAGGAGAACTCCCGCACCATGGGTACTGAATCAATCGTGGGGGCCTCTACAACAGTATCCCGAACATAAGCCAGACAAGCCTAACAACCCTTCTCGACCATATGTCAAGCCTTCAATAAAAAGATAACCATGCTAGATGTACTGATAGATGAACCCCTCCACTCCAATGTAGGAAACTCTGGCATCGCCAAGGTAACAGTCTTGGCATGGCAATCAAGAACGGCATGGTACAGAGACAACCAGTCCATGCCCAGGATGACCTCAAAGTCCATCATGTCGAGCAACAAAAGATCTGTTCTGGTCTCATAACAGCAGAAAGTCATATAACAGGACTGGTAAATCTGATCCATAATAACAGAATTGCCCACTATCGTGGACACATATACCGGAGCACCCTAGGACTCATAAAAAGACCAATTAATGAGCAAATTGAGATGAAACATATGAATATGTAGACCCTGGATCAAATAGTACCGAAACATCTCTACCGCAGATAGAAATAATACCTATGATCACACCGTCTGAGGCTACTACATCTGGTCTGGCTGGGAAAACATAGAACCTAGATGGAGCGCCACCTGACTAGCCTACACCTCTAAGGCTACCCCTACCCACCTGCCCTCCGCCTCTGGTTAGTCAGACGACTGGTGTGGCTGCTGGTGCGGTGATCATAGGCTGATGGCCCTGCTGTACTGCCTTGACTCGAAGCCTGAGGCAGAATCTCCTCACATGACCAAGCTCCCCGCACTCATAACTACTTCTTGGTGCAGAAGATGACTGAACCTAAGTCTGACCCTGGGTACCCGAACACCTACTGGAAGAACACTGAATAGCCGGTGAACGATAGGAGCTCTCTGGAATGGCGCTAAAATAGGGCCGCACTGGAGCACCTTGAAAAGGTGGTGGTGCTGAATATGTGGACATGCTAGACTGGCCCTCACAAAATGACCTCTTCTCCTAGACGGAGCACCACTGAACCCTCTAGAAAATCGAGGCCGCTTGTCCCTCAGCGTATTCTCTCGGCCCTGCTGACGGATACCCTCGATCCTCCGAGCTATCTCCACAACCTGGCCGTAAGGAGTCTCCATCTCAATCTCTCGGGCCATAGTAACCTGGATACCATAGTGCAAGCCCACAATAAACCTTCGCACTCTCTCTGCATTTGTGGGGAGTATCGTAAATGCATTGCGAGACAACTCAGAGAATCTTGCCTCATAATCGGTCACAGACATGTGAACCTGCTAGATCCGCTCGAACTGACCCCGTCACTCTTCCCCCTAAGAGGGTGGAATATATTTCTCTATAAAGAGACGTGTGAACTGGTCCCAATTCAAGGGAGAAGAATCTGTCGGTCTGCTGAGAAGATAGGACTGCCACTATCTACAGTGCCCTCCAACTGAAATCTAGTGAAGTCCACCCTATGGAACTCCAATACTCTCATGTTATGCAGTCTGTCCCTACAACGGTCGATAAAGTCCTGGGGGTCCTCATGTCGCTCACCACCAAAAGCAGGAGGATGTAGCCTGGTCCATATATCCAATAGCTTCTGTGGCTCACCGTTCGCGGCTGGTCTGGACTCTGGTATAGTCGCTGCAATTGGCTGAGCCCCGCCCATAGGTAGTGCACCTGGGGTATGATATACAGAAGCAGATGCCTTGGAGCCAGAGCGGTAGGGGTCTGTGCTCCCCCTCCCGCCTGAGATGTGGCTGAGTCCGCTGGAAATAAACCAGCCTGTGTCATAGAGTTCATGAACCGCAGCAGATGGCCCATGACCTCCTGAAATCCTGGTGCAGACATGATATCTGCCAGGGCCGGCTCAGCTACAGGTACCTCATCCTGCTACTCAATAATAGGATCCTCCACTGGATCCGCCGGTGGCACAACGGGTGCAACTCTAGGGCTCCCTCATCCTCTAGCAGGAGTTGGAGCCCTCCCTCAGCCTCTAACAACAGGGGGAGCAGCTCCTCCACCGTCGGGTACATCTGCCACGCACGTTCTCTCCATCTGTGAGAGAATAAGAGAAAGATATTTAGCACAACATCAATTTTATGATAGGAGATGAAGAAAGAGAAGTTTCCTAACACCCTATAGCCTCTCGAAAATAAGTACGGACATCTCTGCACCAATCCGCAAGACTCTATTAGGCCCGCTCGTGACTTGTGAGACATATGTGAACCTAGAGCTCTGATACCAAACTGTCATGACCCAATTCCCACTATATGCCGTGATAGCACCCAACATCACCGCTAGGAAAGCCAACGGTGAACTATCCATTTAATTGTTCATTTTAATATTTTTAAAGTCATTGATTTTATTTAATAAGGAAACAATTAGTAGGTGACCGTAATAATGTAAAGAAAGAAATAAACGAAAGAGTGAAATAGTGAATTTAATAAATAAAATCCATGAAATATATAATAGAATTTCCCAATACCCGGTGTCACAAGTGCACAAGAAAACTAGTAGAATATACAAAACCTCCTATACTACTGTCTGGAGTTAGACAAAAAATAAATGCAACAAGGAAGAGACTCCGGGTGCTGCAAAACAGAGCATAGGAAGCAGCTCACCACTAAGTCTTCAGGTAGCGGGGGTACGCACCTAACTGGCCACCAGATGCACCTGCCTTAGATCTTGCACGATTAGTGCAGAAGTGTAGCGTGAGTACATAAACAACATGTACCCAGTAAAATCTAGTCTAATGTCGAAGAAGTAGTGATGAGGGGTCGACATTGACACTTACTAAGGGTCAATAAATAAAATATAGAAATCATGAGTAGGCCTGAAATATAGAAATAATGGTGAGAAAAGAAACATAAATTTATAATTCTTAAACATAATATTAATTTAAAGTCTCCAACTATCACATGCCAATTATTTAACACATAAGAACCACCAAGTAATTTTCTAGTCTCAGATCAAGAAGGAATATCAAGTATAATCGGATCCGAGCATTATGACGCACGATTTATGCCGAGGTTGACCGGCGCGAACCATAGATGCATCTATTATACTGCTGAGACGTTTGGCCCGATCAACAGGAATGGAGAATACCCTACAAACTCCAATAAATAACTACTACATAAGAATAATATTCAAAGAAGGCATAAATTCCGCTATAAATCAAGTATTCCGCCAAAACACAAAGTAATGAAGATAAGACTTAAAAAATCCTTTATCCAATTTCAATTATAAATTTAGGTAATTAAACTAACAAGTTGGGTGCAAATAATACAATTAATACATGGTAAAGTCCTAAGTCTACCTGGACATAAGCATGATTTTAGCTAAGTACGGACTCTCGTCACATAGTGCATACGTAACACCCACAATTATTAGCAAATAGCTATTTAAAACACCTACGGGGATAATTTCCTCGTACAATGTTAGGCAAGAGACTTACCTCATTTCCAAGTCCTCTTCCCGGTCCATAATTCACATTAAAAGCCTCAAATATGTGCCACGCAATCCGAAACTAGCCAAATATTGTACAAACTAATCAATATATGTTCAAAAGTTTATAATTTAACTATTAGAGTAGTTACCCAAACCAAAATTAGAAGATTCCTAATGTCACGGCCCAAAATCTTGGTGCTGGGAAAGACAGAATATGTTATGTTGTGGTTGTATTATTTGTCCATTTGAGACTTTAAAAATGATGAGACTATTGGAAATGAATTGGTATTGTAGACATGAACACCTTTATATCTAATTTAGTGAAAATATATATTATCTCCATTCGTGGATGAGTTTGGGTAGAAGAAAATCTAACAGGCTTGCTCTGTCGGGTTCACTCGATTGAGCACCGGTCCCGCTCCTCGGATTTTGGGGCGTGACAAACTTGGTATCAAAGCCTAAGGTTTTAAAGTGTCCCAGGATGTCTCGAAGCCGTGTCTAGTGGAGTCTTTATTATCGGTATGTTGTCGACCACATCTATAATTAGGATGCTACATGGGTATTTAGGAATAATACCTTTCTTTCATGTTGTTGATCGTTCGATAAAGCTGGTTGTAAGATTGTTCCTCCTTTAACTCCTGAGTTTCTCTAATTTTCAGCATATGGCACCTAAGAAGAAGGCAAGAACTGGCCAAAGAGCCAATGTCACCCCAGGAGTGGAAGTTGATCCTATATTTGATGATGCGGGTGAGCACCCGAGGGGTGAGGATATTCCCTCAGTTACTACGCTACCTGATTCTACCACGTCCGATCAGACTGCACCTGTCCCTACACCTACTGAAGGTGCAATAGTTCCTCTGACTGATATTCCAGTTCCCCCTCCAGCTCTAGCTTCCGATTCTGGTGTGTATTATATTGATCTTAGGGGAGCCATACAAATGTTGACACAGATAGTGGCTTCTCAGGCCTAGAGATCGAGTGTTGGGTCTACTTCTTCCAATCATCCAGGGGAATCTGCTAGTTCCAGGGTGAATAAGTTCCTTCAGTTAGATCTCTAGTGTTTACGGGTACTGATCCCGAGGAGGACCCCTTGGACTTCATTCATGAGATGCACAAAACTCTTCGGGTTAAGCATGCTATAGAGACAGAGGGAGTAGAGTTGTCCTCCTACCGCCTAAAAGGGGTGGCCTATTCTTGGTTTGAGTTGTGGGAGGAATCCCGTGAGGAGGGAAGCCCTCCGGCAAGATAGAGTGCGCCGGTTTGTATAGGGCCTTAACCCCTTAGTTATTAATGAGGCCTCTACAGCTGCCTTGAATTCCGATATGAACTATGGTAAGATGGTGGCATTTTCTCAAGCCACAGAGACCCGTAAATTGAAGAATAGAATGGAGCGTCAAAGTAGTAGCAAGGCCCAGTCTGCGGGCAACTTTGGTGGTTCTTCCGGTGGTGGTGGTGGTAGGTCGGCTTTCAAGGGAGGGTCATCAGGGCCATCCTAATCATTTTCTTAGTCTTTGAAGGGTGCATAGTCATCTGGACCCAGTTAGGGCAATAAGGGACCCCACCAGCAGGGTCGGCCCGATAGAAGGTTTCAGCAACGAAGGCTTCCATGCTCTAAGTGTGGGAGAATGCACTTTGGGTCCTGCTTCATGGACCTACCAGTATGCTATAGGTGTGGTGTGAGGGGTCACAATCAGAGAGATTGCCGCTCGTCCCGCCAAAATATGGGCAAAGGTGCGGCACAACCAGCTAATTCTGCAGCTACTACATCCACAACACCTCCAGCTCGAGGCACCCCAGCACCTGCAGGGTATGGTGCAGCTAGGGGTGGTGCACAGAATTCGGGAGGACCCAGCAGATTGTATGCTATGCGGAGGTGTTGGAAGTCATAGGCTTCTCCAGATGTTGTCCCAAGTATATTGTCTGTTCAATCCAATGATGTATATGCTCTTATTGATCCTGGTTCCACTTTGTCACATGTCACTCCTTATGTTGCTATGGAAATTGGGATAGAACCAGAGTTGTCCGTGCAGATCCAGATATTGATACTATAACACGTGAGTTGTCTGTGCAGCATGTGAGTTGTCCGTGTAGATCCAGATATTGATACTATAGCACGTGAGTTGTCCGTGCAGATTATAGCACTTGGGATGAAGGAGCCCCTCCGGATTCTGCACACACCCCTAGTGAGCGCAGGTACCTATTGAGTGCGAGTGCGAGTGCCGTGAGATTGGGAGGTCTGAGTGGATTGATACTCTGAGAGTATGCATATGGTAGTTCACTATGTTGCATTGCATTAACATTCACATTTGGCATACAGTCATAGAGATGCATTTTGCTCATGCTATACGATATTGCATCATTCATGACTTCACATACACATCGACATGTAGGCATAGAGATGTACTTTTTCTCGTGCCATTTGATAATTAAACAATTACCTGTTGAATAGTCTTGGAAGGAAAAATCACGATTTTGCAAACTTAATCATATTTTTGGTGCTTTCGGTAAAAGATTTGGGTTTTCACTGATATACTTAAAAAGCATGCCTATTTTCTGGAATTGTGAACGAGTTGAACATTATATTTCTGACTTATTTTCCTGTACCACTTTTTATTATATTGTTATGAGCTGTTGTTGGCTATTGGTGTTGGGTTTTGACTTGTGTACCCGCTCGTCGCTATTTTCAACCTAAGGTTAGATTTGTTACTTATTGAGTACATGGGGTTAGTTGTACTCATACTACACTTCTGCACCTTGCATGCAGGTATTGGATATTGATGTTGTTGTGATTGAGGAGAGCTGGATTGGAAGATGTACCTGTGTTCCGGTCGTAGCTGCCTCTTATTCATGGTAGCCTTAGATTTATAAAAATCTGTTTATGTACATTTCGAATAGATGATGTATTTATTTCATACCAGCTTTGTAAATTCTAATCTTAGAAGCTCATGATTTTTACTACTAGTCTTTGGGAAGTTCTTGTATAAAAGCGATTGTAATTTCATTTCTTTTCATAATAAATCTCATTTGAATTGGTTAGTTGTTAATTGGCTTACCTGACGGGTTGAGTTAGGTGCCATCATGACTAGGTGGATTTTGGGTCGTGTAAGGTGGTATCAGAGCTCTAGGTTCATAGGTTCTACAAGTCATGAGCAAGTGTCTAGTAGTGTCTTACAGATCGGTATGATGACGTCCACACCTATCTTCGAGAGGCTACAGGGCATTTAGGATAAATTTTCCATCTTTCTTTCCTTATCGTGCGAAATTGATTTAGCTTGAAACACAACTCTTTGAATTCCATCCACACATTCGTGTGCGCATGTGAGCGCTCGGTATCAGTTGTGCATCGTTGGCTTATGATTCCATGGATGAGGTGTAAGATGTGGTTTCTGTGTGCTGATGAGGGTCCAGTCTGGAGGACTTGAGGCCGGGGTTTGACCTTAGCTTGAGCATGGGGATTTCGGTTGTGTGAACACATTTTTTTTAACTTATATTCCGTTAGTGTGGCTCGATGAGTGGCTGGATGGCTATACGATGAGTATGATATGACTACGGGGTGTGTTCCGATGGTTTGATTGTGATGAGAAGAGTTTGCTTGGGATATAAAAAGGATTATGGGGGGCTAGATTACTGTCTTGAAATGACGCATAGCCTCAAGTTATGAGTGTGTTGAAAGATTTTTCGTGTTGATTAATTATGGAGCGAAGTAGATTTTCATGTCTTGTTGCGAGTTCAGACTCAGGAAAATTCAGTGATGGCATAGTAATCGTGGTTGCGAAAGGGTATAGCAAAATATCCGTTTAAGGCTAAGCAGGTGGGTTATCTCCTATGGGGTGATCTACGGAGGTGTGCTCCTTATGATGTTATATGGAGGCTTTCTTTTCTACCATTAAGTATAGGCGTTGTGATTTAAGTTTGGATTGGTTGTGAAAGTTGACCTGACTGTCACAAGGATGTATGCGAGCTTAGTAGATGATGGGAGGTACTATACGGTTTATGTTATGTGAAATTATGAAGGATTTAGTTGAATCTCACTGCAGTATTATGGTAGTAATAGAGTATGAGTGTTACGAGTTGTCAGAGGTTTTATTCTATGGCATTGAGCTAAGTGGGGGAGTCTGCTATCAACGATTTGATTTCATGGTTACGTATTGTATTGGTTTTGGTCTGAAGCATACTCGAGGATCGGTTATGACTTGCAGAAGTTGAGATCGAGGATGACTCGAGTAAAGAAATTTCTGGATCGGGTTATGTTACACCTTATGGGGATATGGAAATCATGGAATGATTGAGTTGTTATCCATGAAAGATGTAGTGCACGCGTAGTAGGAAATTTCTCGGTTGCTTGAAGGTGTGGATTACTTCTTTAGGTGTTGTTATACTAATGGGGCACTGGCCGTTCAGCCCGTTGATCAGTGAAATTGAGATTTGAGTGGAGTGGATGACTCTCGAAAAGGGTCAAAGGGACTCAAGATATATATGTAGCAATTGAGGATTTGCGGATCGGTATATGGCTAGAAACTGAGATTTACATTGGATTCACAAAAGATCTTTATAGAGTGAGTGTCTTGGTTGTGGTACTTTTGAGGTGCTTGAGAGGGAATACAATGGCTTATGGGCCTTAGCGTGAGGTTTTATGCTAGGATCTCTTGTGGTGAGCATTGGGTGAGGATCCTGGTATTCTAACAAGGAGGAGTGTCAGCTTGAGAGCAATTCAGAAGGGACTCAGAGAAATAGTACAGCTTGGTAGTAGGTTGGATCAGCAAGGTAATAGATACGATTGGTTCCTTGGGGTACTAATGATGTTGTGAGTCTTTACAGGTGTTTCGTGGTTATGCTCTTGGGTTTTGGCGACATGCGTGGCGTGGTTAAGTTAGAGGGACTCAGTTCTAATGGCTGGGTTATGGGCAAATAGATGTCAAAGTGTTCTCAATAGTTTCTACCACGGTTCGAGGTGTATATTCCTGTTGGTGTGGGGAGCGTGTTGCGTGTTGTCAGTTTCTCCTAGATGAGATCAATGGAAGGTTCCTGGCTAATTGAGTATTAATTTTTGCTGGACTCAGAGTTGATTATGAGATTCTCGTACTTTTCATATGATGGCATGATAATGGTGGTGTGTTGTGTAGGATTGAGATTTGTATGTGCAAGGGCGCGGTTCAGTTTTGAAGGGGAGGTCATGAATTCTTAGGCAGTACGGACGGTTTCTGAGGTTTAGATGAATGCTATAACTATTTGGTATTGCCTGAGGAGAGTGTACATTTCAGAAGGTGCACCATGTTTTGACTTACGAATGCTTCATTGATATTGTGGTACTCGCCTGGTTGATCGGCTGCTGATATCTAGATTTTGTTATGTGGCACGGAAGAATTTTAGAAGCATTCCTCGTGGGATGGTCGTATATAAGAGACGTGTTAGACATTCAGGCAGTGGAGTTGGGATAAGATATGGTGATTCATGGGCTCGACGTATTTGGAGACCAGGGGTTCTCAGAAGCGGATTGATTCGTGGTTGTGGACTGTGAAAACATGGCCAAAGCTAGCCAGATGATAGTATATGTTGTTGTTAGGTTATTATGGACTTTTGGAGAATTATTTTCTATTTATGGATGACCAGAGTAGATTTGGGGCCCATTGGTAGGCCCAACAAGGATGTGTATTCTACACAGAGTCAGATTGGTCGACTCCGTACTGCTATTATTGGGGATGTGCCATTCGATTAGAGTGGAGCTTATCCGTGCCCTGATATGATCTGTGTGTTACTCCTCTACGCTACGAGGGGTTGTAATTTGTTGGTTATAAGCACACATGGTGCGGTTCTGTTTGGACCTTATAGCAAAATTTGAGCGAGATGAGTATTTGGGTGTGGTATGACTGATTACGCATTGGTTATGTTCTTTCGAGTTTGTGTGGCATTGTGTCGTTTGCTTCTCCGTAGGTATGGTCATGCATCTTGGGTATTTGATATCGAATTGCGTGTAGTTGTTGATTTTGAGTATGGTGGCTTGAGGTATTCCATATAGACCCGTGTCTGGATGGGGTCATGCATTGATGCTGGGCTATGCCATAATATGATCCTTTGTGTTAGATTCGGGTGTCTTGGTTTTACTATGTAAGATGGGTTTGTAACATTGTGGTTGTGGTGGTGCTTGTTGAACTTGCGGGATGGTTCTCTCATTTGAAGCACGTTGTCCATCGCAGATGCGGCCAAGCGTGGGGTGGGGCTGTGATCGTAGAAGTGGGCAGGTGGACCGCAGAAGCGGGTCGCACCTGCGGGAGTTTGATCGCAGAAGCGCAAGGGCGCTTGGTGAGGCAGCTCCATAGAAGTGGACTAAGCCTCGCAAATGCGAGCCCGCAGAAGCGGCTTCTGAGGCGCAGAAGCAGAGGCAGTGAAGGCCTTGTCAACCCACGGAAGCAGTTGGTTTCTCGTACCTGCGAGACCGCAGAAGCGGCTAAGTAAGTCGCAGGTGCGGAACCCCTAGGCAGTATACATTTCGAAGGGGTTCCGAGTGTTTGCCATTTTTGGACATTTCCAACACAGTTTTGGGGCGATATTCAGAGAGAATTCACGGGAAAACTTGAGGTAAGTCACTTGTGATCATTCTTAGTCAATAATATTGGATTATCATTGAGTATTACGACTAGATTACGTGTTTTTGAGGTGAAATTAGAGGATTTGGGCCTAGGGATTGGAAAATGAAATTTGGGGATTTTAAGGTCGAGTTGTTGTCGGAATTTGGTAAATTTGGTATGGTTGGACTCGTGGTTGAATGGGCGTTCATATTTTGTAACTTTTGTCGAGTTCCGAGACATGGGCCCCACTGGCAATTTTTGAGTGTAATTTCAGATTTTTATAGGAAAATTAGTATTTTGACATGGAATTAATTCCTATAATTTGTGTTGACTGAATCGAATTAATTGTGACTAGATTTGAGTTGTTCGGATGTCGATACGCGCAAAATGGAATTTCTGGAGCATTGTTTAGCTTGCTCGATATTGGACTCAGCTTGTTCGAGGTAAGTAACTCTTCTAATCTTGAAGATGAAGGTATGAACCCTGATTATACGTGTTATGTGTTGGTGTTGAGGTAACACACATGCTAGGTGATGGGCGTGTGGCGTGCACCGTGTGAACTGTGACTCTGTTATTTCTGTGGTACTGTGTAGTTACCTAAACTTATCTGAAATCATGAAATCTCCACATACTAGAGTTATCGAGCTATGATTCATGTTAGAAATTATGTCTAGACTATATATACTTATCCTGTTGGGACCCACTGTGGTCATTACTGTTGTTGAGTTATTTTCTTACATTGCAATTTCATAGTCAGTCATGTTCATCCGTTGCATATCATATCTCTGTCTCTATTGTTATTTATTAATACATCATATCATCATTTTGGGCTAGTTTCATGACATTGTGAGCCCGAGAGACTCGAGAGATTGATGACTGAGTGAGGTCGAGGGCGTGATTTTGAGATATTGATACTATAGCACGTGAGTTGTCCGTGCAGATCCAGATATTGATACTATAGCACGTGAGTTGTTCGTGCAGCACGTGAGTTGTCCGTGTGGATCAAGATATTGTTACTATAACACATGAGTTGTCCGTGCAGCACGTGAGTTGTCCGTGCAGATTACAGTGCTAGGGATGATGGAGCCTCTCCGGAGTCTGCACACACCCCCAGTGAGCACAGGTACCTATTGAGTGCGAGTGCGAGTGACGTGTGATTGGTAGGACTGAGTGGATTGATACTCTGAGAGTATGCATATGGTTGTTCACTATATTGCATTGCATTGACATGCATACTTGGCATACAGTCATAGAGATGCATTTTCCTCATGCTATACGATATTGCGTGATTCATGACTTCACATGCACATCAACATGTAGGCATAGAGATGTACTTTTCCTCATACCATTTGATAATGAAACAATTACCTGTAGAACAGTTTTTTAAGGAAAATTCACGATTTTGCAAACTTACTCATATTTTTGGTACTTTCGGTAAAAGATTTGGGTTTTCACAAATATAATTGAAAAGCATGCCTATTTTCTGGAATTGTGAACGAGTTGAACATTATATTTCTGAGTTATTTCCTGTACCACTTTTTATTATATTGTTACGAGTTGTTGTTGGCTATTGGTGTTGGGTTTTGACTTGTGTACCCGCTCGTCACTACTTTCAACCTAAGGTTAGGTTTGTTACTTATTGAGTACATGGGGTCGTTTGTACTCATACTACACTTCTGCTCCTTGCGTGCATATATTGGATGATGATGTTGTTGTGATCGACAAGAGCTGGATTTGAAGATGTACCTGTGTTTCGGTCGTAGCTGCCTCTTGTTCATGGTAGGCTTAGATTTATAAAAATCTGTTTATGTACATTTCGAATAGATGATGTATTTATTTCATACCAGCTTTGTAAATTCTAATCTTAGAAGCTCATGATTTATACTACTAGTCATTGGGAAGTTCTTGTATAAAAGTGGTTGTAATTGCATTTCTTTTCATAATAAATCTCATTTGAATTGGTTAGTTGTTAATTGGCTTACCTGACGGGTTGAGTTAGGTGCCATCACGACTAGGTGGATTTTGGGTCGTGACATTTCCATTGCTAGCTTTATGTTAATATCTTGCACAAGTTTTATGTCTAGTGAGTGTCTCGACTTACCTCGTCAATACTCCACAGAGGTTAGTCATGATATTTACTGGGTTCCGCTGTGGTGTACTCATGCTACGCTTTTGCACATTTTTATGCAGACCCAAGTACTTCTGATCGTGTTGGTTCTTAAGAGTTGTGTCTGCGTGGTCGGAGACTTCAAGATATACCTGCTTAATGTTCGCAGGCCTCGGAGTCACCTTCGGATATTATCTTTACTATTGTTTATCTTCATTTCAGAACACTATTATATTTAGAAATTCTAGTGTATGTCGGTAGAGCTTATGACTCTGTACTATCGGTTCTGGGGATTGTATAACATTTGTACAGTTTTAGTTACGTTATCTCATTTATCAGTTTAAGTTTTATATAGTTAAGATGGTTATCTCTGTTAGATCTCCTCATATGTTTGGCTTACCTAGTCTTAGAGACTAGGTGCCATTACGATTCCTAAGGTGGAATTTTGTGTTGTGACACCTGAACAACAAGCATATAGTTTACCCTCAAAATTGGATAACAATTAAACTTATAATGTGGATTTAAGGATACGTGATTTCACTTAATACCAATTGATAAATATGAAGATTAAAGATAGAATTGAACTATAAGGCAAATCAAACCAGTGTTTGAATAGAACTCATCCCTTGAGTTGGAATACGCTCGAACTGGTTGACGCAAGAACAATAAAAATATGATAAGCTGAAGAACAAGAGCATGAGCGAGAAAGAAAATTATATGTCTTTTTTTTATCAGTCCGCCTACAAATGGTTAGAAACCCCTTTATATAGTAAAGGAATTCTATATATGATACAATTCTAATTACAGAAGAAAATCCCATGATTAACTAAACAATCGTTCTTGATTCGATTCGTTCCGAGATTTCCGCCATGATCTTTGACCAGTCACGGATATCTTGCTTTTCCATTATTATGCTATCTTCAGTATTGCTCGATGTCTGTCTCGTTTGGTCTCGATTGTTGTCGGCCTCGATCTTGGCAGGTGCCTCGAATCTCAATCTCGGTACCTTTTCATCGTACCTCGGTCCGATCCACTTCGGATTCGTCCTTTGATGCCAACTCCCGGTCTTGGTCAAACAGTAAAATCGGATGGGCCCAGTTTTAACTGCATACAGATAGTCCCCTCATTGTTTTGGAGTGTAATGACAAGAAACGAATTTAGCCTTCGATTTTCTACCTCGACCTGTCATGATATCATCATTGTGACGTAAGCGACAAAAATGACTGAAACGTCCCATCTGTACAGTTTCCTAGTCATTAAATGCGCGTCGGTCGATGGTCGGCCACTACCAATATTGAACCGTCGTTGTGAAATTTATAAATAGCCCCTCTATCTACCATTTCAAACTTTTACTTTCAGATTCTTAATCTCCAAAGCTTTTTATATCTTCTAACTTCTTCATCTGCAAATCCACAATTTTCACTGCTACCATCTTCTCAAAACACCATCTTCATCTATTTTTAACTTCAAATCTATACAAAAATGGCAAAACATCAAAGACTGTTCCTCAAAAGGAAAACGCTTCTTCATCGCGGCCGGCCGGCGACAAAACATCGGTGGAGCCATGACCTGAAGAGTGTGTTCCCGGGGGGTGTGTTATCACTTCTAACTTTAAAACCGATAAAGCCTCATCGATTTCTGGTCGATGCGAGCCAGTGTCGACGTACATATGCTCAATAACTAAAGGGTACCTTAAGCAGGTAAGGAAAGACTGCAACTGGAAAGGCAAAGAAGTGGTGATCCTGACCCCGGAAGAAGACATTACCACCCATGTAGAAGGGTTTTTAAGTGTTTACACTTGCCCTTTCATGTTGGGCCCCCTCGACCCCGTCGTCATTAATTTTGTCGTATGTACCAAATAACCCTAGGCCAAATCCATCCTTCTTTCTGGCGAATTGTTATTCTGCTCCGATTCTTCATGAGCAAAGTTGAGGGGATGCCTTTCACCCTCGACCACCTCATCAGGTTATACAGCCCCCGCCTTTATCGAGGCAGGTTAATAAAACTCCAACGTCGGGCCACCAAAGTGTTGTTCTCGAGCATAGACGAGGACAAGGACCGAGGCTGGATGGGCCGGTTCGTTAGAGTGAGGACTTCCGACCTAATCCCGGCCGAGAAGATGCCATTTCCTAAGAAATGGAATATGAAGCGTAAGTATAATCCCACTGTTAGTTATTATTTACGGTTTGTCCTCTTTGCTTCTTCTTATCGATATCCTTTTTCGTGATGTAGCGGTCGCTTGGATGCCCGGTGAAATTCCTAACCTCAAGAGCTGGGTTCGGGACCTAGCCTTGACCTCTACGTACGCTAAGCGCACATGGCGCGATTTATCAAAGGGCCGATGGGAGGCCAAAACTCATGATAAGCCCCTTTCCCATGTCTTTGATGATTCGATCAAAATGTCATTCTTATACTTAACCAATTTTCTTGCGTGTAGGCCTGGGCAAAGATGCTGTCATGAGGCGTCTGGTGAGGAAGAGACTTCGGCCCCGGTTCCGAAACCGGCGAAGGACAACAAGAGAAAAAGGGCCTCGGCTTCCGAGGATCCTAAACTTAAGACAAGGACGACTCGTAAGCTGAGAAAGAACACCATCCCTCTTACCGAGGAATCCGTTCGGCGTCTAAGGGATAAAGACGAAGAAGAAGAAAACGAAGGCTCCATACTGCTGGTCCGAGTGAAGAAAACCATCAATGCCGCAAAGACAGTTGGATCGATGGTTGTTTATGAGGCTCCGCCTCGAACTGAGGGGGTATCGAAGAAGGACTCGGGCAAAGTCCTCGAGTCGTTTGAGATCGAGGATGCCTCCCACTGAAGTGAACAAACGGTGGGTATATCTGAAGGGACTGGCCCTGAAACTCTTCGAACTGAGGAGAACGCCCCAAGTGACTCGCTTGGGGCAATAGTAATCGGAGACTCGCCCACTCTCCCTGCTTTTTCTGAAGGGCGATTCAGGAAGCCCGAGCTTCGGGGACCCTCGAGATAGATGGAGCTCATGAGGGAGAGGATCCCTTCCGTGATTTGTTTATAGGTATCGTGGACGCTGCCGGCCCGAGTGATGCATCGGGTCTTTTCTTCGAGGCTCGATTCCCTTTGTTGATGTCATATTCTTCCATTTTCGGCCTAACTTTTTCTCTTTTTCATATAGGCTTTAGCTCTTCATCAGGAGGCATTTTCCAAGTCTCGGGTAGAGCAGAGCCGATGTGAGGCTGACTTCCGAGGGCTTTCGGAGGAGAGAAATGCCCTCAAACTTCTTAGTGGGCAGAAAGAGGAAGAGATCAAAGATCTTCGAGCTGAGTTAGCCAAGGCTCACCAAGATCAGACAGACCTGATCGAGCAGGTAATGAAAATCTTAAAAGCTCATAGGCTCGATTTGGGAACGGTGGCTAACATTTCAATCTCACAGTTGCAGCAGAAGATCGAGAGGATCGAGCAGTTCCGTGAGGAGGTCGACACGATAAAGGCGGAGTCCTTGGGGTAGAAAGAAGGTATGGACCGCTTTGCTGCAGAAAAAGAGACTGCTCAAGCCCAATTATCATCGGTCGAAAGTCAACTTCAAAGCATGAAGGAGAAGAGCTCGGCTCAAGCAAGGACAATAGAGGTGCTTGAGGCTCGGTTGGCTTCCGAACTTGCCAAGGCCAAATCTGAAAATGCAAAGGCCGAGGCGGATGCGATCGTGGCCGTCTATCGGGCCGATACTGAAGCTGCTCAAGTCCAAGCAAGAGAGGCATCCGAGACCGCGCAAACTCGATCATATTGGATTGCTGAACTCGCCAAATGCCAATATCGGAGGGAAACCCTCGAGGAGATTCACGCTTGAGGTTTTGTTCTTACCAACGAGATAGCAAAGGCTAGAGAGCATGAAGCCGAAGCTGGAGCGTTAGCCACTTTCGATGATGATGATGATGATAGCAGCAAGAGCGGGTCCGAGAATGGGGAGGACCTCGATGTAGAAGAAGCTTCCCGGGAGGAGATCAGGAACCTTAGGATTTTTCACTTTTGCTCTTTTGTATAGGATCCTGATCGGACCTTGTAAATATTCATATATATAAAGATCTCTTTCCTTTCCGACTTGTCTTTATTTCTTTTATTCCTTGTGAAAGTTTTGTTCATAAGTTCGAGGCATAGGCATTTTGATCGAAACCGAACTAGTGTAGCTTTTATAATCGAGTGAGTACTTGCTTGAACTTGGAATAGGGTGACCCTTAGGTTTTAATTGAGTGAGGATGATTTCTTCGAACTCAAAAATAAACTGGCTCTTTAGGCTCTTGAATTAGGCCGATATAGCCATGGCAAAAAGAATGGCTTTCTCCCCTTTTAGGCTTGAAACGTTTATCGTTGCATCATATAAATTCTGTCGTGCCTTAACACGAAATAAAGGATTTGCTCGAGAATTCGAACGGTTCCATACCCATTAGGATTTTCAAGGGTCGATATTATTTCGTAATGCCTTAGCATAAAATAAAGGATTTATTCGAAAGTTCGAACGCCTTTGTATCCATTAAGGTTTTCGAGCGTCAATATTACTGAGACCCTTAGAAATTTAGCCGAGGGTTGACTTTTTAACCGGTTTGTGAAAATATTCAAAGGCCTGTTTAATAACGAAAATCGAACGTCTCTGAACATTGTTGATTTGGCCGTAGCCTTTAACTTGGGATTCTCCTTTTGCTCTTGTTCCCCTATTATACTTCGAACTTGTTCGAAGTATTAGTCCTCGAGTGGGGTGGCCGTGGCCTATAAAATTGAGGATTGCCTTTTGAGGTCTTACAATCTCGAGGTTTAGTGAATTGATCATGTGAATTTTTTGGGCGACAGTCCCCGAGTATCGGGTAAATTGTTTGAACTTCTAAATTTCCAAATTCGGCAACCGATGCCGAAACCAACCAAATCACGTCCGAATGACCTCAAATTTTGTACACACGTCACAAATGACATTACGAACCCACTCCAACTTCCGGAATTCCATTCTGACCCCAATATCAAATTTTCCACTGTCGACCGGAATTGCCAAATTTCTAATTTTGCCAATTCAAGCCTAATTCTACCACGGACCTCCAAATCACATTTCGGACGCACTCCTAAGTCCAAAATCACCTAACGAAGCTAACGGAATCATCAGAATTCAAATCCAAGATCGTTTACACATAAGTCAACATCCGGTTGACTTTTCAAACTTAAGTTTCTACTTAAGAGACTAAGTGTCTCAATTCACTCTGAAACCACTCTTGTCCCGAACCAACTAACCCGATATAACATAATATAGCTGAATAACACAAAAAGAAGTAGAAATGGGGAAAACGGGGCTATAACTCTTGAAACGATCTGCCGGGTTGTTACATTCTCCCCCTCTTAAACATTCGTCCTCAAATGAGTCTAACAGAAGAACATACCTGAAATCACAGCATCTGAAGCAATAACATCTGGCCTGGCTGGGAGGGCATAGAAATGGTCCTGACCAACCCCTGATCTGCCTCCCCCACTCGGGCAACCCATAGCTGACTGGGCTCTGCCCCTAGCTGGCAGAACTCCACCCCTAGCTGGCTGGGTGGTGAGTTAACTGGTGCTGAAGTCCGAGGCTGAGTACTCTGCTGCGGAGTCCCACCCAACATCCTAGGGCAATATCTTACAATGTGACCAAAATCCCGCACTCGAAACAACCCCTCCTCTAATGAAACTGTTGCTCCTGATGCCTAAAAGAATTACCCGACGATACCTGAGCGGGCGGGGCATAATGAGAACCCTGTGCTGGCAATGCACTGAATGATGACTGACTCTGCTGAAACTGGTCCTGCTGAAACTGACCTCCCCGAGGAGCACCACTGAAACAACCCTGACCACGAGGCCTCTTAGCCTCCCTCTCAGTCCTCTCCTGACCTCGAACTATCTCAATCTATCGAGCAATGTCGACAACCTCATGAAAGGTAACCCCAGATACTCTCTCCCTGGTCATAAGCAATCGAAGCTGGAAACCGAGGCCATCTATAAACCTCCTGATCCTCTCTTGGTCTGTAGGAACCAACCAGACCGCATGACGAGCTAACTCAAAGAACCGCATCTCATACTGTGTAACAGACATCTCACCCTGGCAAAGCTGCTCAAACTGCCTACGCAGCTCCTCTCTACGGGACTCAAGTACAACCTTCTCCAGAAAAAGAACAGAGAACTGCTACCAAGTAAGTGGTGCTGCGCCAACAGGCCTACGCCTCTCGTAAGTCTCCCACCATCTGAGTGCATCCCCAGAAAACTGAAAGGTAGTGAATGAGACCCCATAAGTCTCCAAAATACCAGCAGTACGGAGTATCCTCCGACACCTGTCCAAGAAGTCCTGAGCGTCCTCTCTCTCTGTACCACTAAAAGGAGGTGGCTGGAGTCTCCCAAACCTCTCCAACCTACGCTAATCATCCTCAGGCATAGCAGGAATGACATAATCCTATGCAGCTACAACGGGCTGGGCTGGTGGTGCCTCCGACGTCTGAAGTCACTGAATAACATGCTCAGGTGTGCGAGCGACAAGAGTCTGAGTGCCTCCCCCAGCCTGAGAAGTGGTTGCTGCCGTCGAAATAGAGACTGCCTGAGCAAGGCCAGTACACGCTGTCAGAATCTGAGCTAGGGCCTTCTGAAGGCCTGGAATCACAATAGGCACAGGTGGTGCCTGAGCTGGTGCATCAACAACTGTAACCTGGTCCTGATCTGGGACAACCGGTTGATCTGCAGGTACTGCCCCGAATATTGTACGGGCTGCACCTCTGCCCCTACCACGGCCTAAGCCTCTTGCGGCCTGAACTAGTGGCTGACCCTCTTGACCGGTAGCACGAGTCCTCATCATCTGTGAGAGAATGAAATACAGATGTTTAGTTACTAGAATACACCGAACGCACGATAAGAATCCAAGAATGTGAAATTTTCCTAAAGGTTCTGCAGCCTCTCAAAGATAAGTACAGACGTCTCCGTACCAATCCGCATGACTCTACTAAACCCGCTCATGACTAGTGAGACCTATGTAGCCGAGGCTCTAATACCAACTTGTCACGACCCAAAATCTAACCATGGTCGTGATGGCGCCTATCGTATTACAAGGCAAGCCTATTTTCCAAAATATTACTACTAAACCGATTATAAGAATTTAATAAAATATTTCAACATTTAAATTTTTCATAAACTAAATCAACTCTAAATATAATATAGAAAAATACGGAAACGAGCCCCAAACATTGGGGTGTCACTAAGTCATGAGAGTCTAAATCTATGAACTAAGAAATGAAACTGTCTAACTGTCAAGACAATCCAAAAGAAGAAATGATAAAAGGAGTAACAAGGTCTTGCATACTCTAGCAGCTACCTTGCAATCTCCACCGATAGTCGGCCTGAACTCAATGATCGCCGTGCTGTAACTCACTTGGATCTGCACATAAAGTGCAGGGTGTAGCATGAGTACAACCACCTCAACAAGTAACAGAAATAACTAAGGAATTGAGCAATAGTGACGAGCTAAGTAAAACGGTCCAATTATTTATTTTTCACAATTTAAAATATAAATAGAAATAAACAGGTAAATTCCATAACTCAGCAAATGCCACAAAGAAGTTTAATAGATAAATGCAGCAACAACACAAATAAATACAACCTCACAGTAGTGTCACTCCATCACTCATCACTCGCACTCAGCACTCAGCACTCAATACTCAAAACACTCAACACTTTGCGCTCACTGGGGGTGTGTACAGACTCCGGAGGGGCTCCCAAAGCCCAAGCGCTAAGCACGGACAACTCACGTGCCATCATATCAATACCTGGATCTGCACGGTCAACTCACGTGCTACGCGGACAACTCACATGCTATGGTATCAATACCTGGACCCGCACGGTCAACTCACATGCTACGCGGACAACTCACGCGCTATGGTATTAATATCCTCACAACCAGGTCCTCGGCCTCACTTAATCATGTACCTCACTAGCCTCACCATCATCAAGAATAAGGGAACACAACCCACATCAAGTATCCCCGCATATTAGCAATTAATAGAGACTGAGGTAAACATGTACAATAATTTCTATGAATGAGTACAAATAATATGAGCATGATCTCTAACATGAAGGCAAACAAGTTCAACAACAAATAAACACATAACCACAGATAATAGCCATTAGGCCTCACAGCCTCACGGGATGGACCGAGTCTTCAATCCCTCACGGTGCACACCCACACGCTCGTCACCTAGCATAGGTATCACTTCCAAACAGTCACACGATATCAAATTCTCTGGGTTTTTACCCTCAAAGCCAGAGTTAAAACTGTTACTTACCTTAACAGCGTAAAAATCCTATCTGGGATGCCCTTGTCTCTGGACTTGGTTTCCAAAAGCACCACATATAACCATAATCAGATTAATACCATCAACATAGGCTAACGAATTGAATTCCACAGTAAAAACTACAAAATATGCAAAAAAATCCGAATCGGCCAAACCCCGGCCCCCGGGCCCACATCTCGAAATCTGTAAAAAATGGAAGAGTAATAAACCTCGTCCTCTCCCGAGTCTAACCATATAAAATTTTTCAAAATCGGACTTCGTTTGGTCCCTCAAATCCTAAAATTAAACTCTTAAAAATTCCAAGCCCTAACCCCTCATTTTCACTAATTACAATGATTAAACAACGAAGCTCAAGTAACTTACCTTAACGAAATCCCCTTGATTCCCTCTTCAAATCTCTCCCAAAAGCTCCAAAAACTGAATAGAAATGGTGAAGAATGCACCAAAATCGCGAAGCGTTCTATTTATGGTTTCTGCCCAGGTTTCTCGCACCTGCGGCCATTTTCTTGCACCCGCGCCACCGCACATGGGGTCCAAGGAGCCGCACCTACACAACTCACTTAATTCCCCATCTTCGGCACCTGCGGACACCTTTCTCGCACCTGCAGATTCGCATCTGCGGTCCTTGGTGCGCATCTGTGAAACCAGCACAAAATCCTCATCTTCGCATCTGCGCTCAAGGCGTAGCACCTGTGGGCTTGCAGATGTGGCCAAATCTTCGCACCTGCATTCCCAGACTTGGCCCAGCATCACCCGCACCTGCGTACTCCCTACGCGCACCAGCGGCCTCACACCTGCGAGGCTTTCTTCAGCAGGTGCAAAAATAGCAGTAACAGCAGCTCTAGCTGCAAATTCTAACTTCGACAAATCCGTTAACCACCCGGAATCACCCCGAAGCCCTCGGGACCTCAACCAAAAATACAAACAAGTCATATATCAACATACCAACTTAGTCGAACCTTCGAATCACTCAAAACAACATCAAATCATCAAATTACCCTTGGATTCAAGCCTAAGAACTTCTAAATTTACAAATTCGGTAACCGATGCCGAAACCAACCAAACCACGTCCGAATGACCTCAAATTTTGCACACACGTCAAAAATGACACTACAAACCCACTCCAACTTCCGGAATTTCATTCTGACCCCGATATCAAATTTTCCACTGCCGACCGGAATCGCCAAATTTCCAATTATGCCAATTCAAGCCTAATTCTACCACGGACCTCCAAATCACATTCCGGACGCACTCCTAAGTCTAAAATCACCTAACGGAGCTAACAGAACCATCAGAATTCAAATCCAAGATCTTTTAAACATAGGTCAACATCCGGTTGATTTTTCCAACTTAAGTTTCTACTTAAGAGACTAAGTGTCTCAATTCACTCTAAACCACTCTGGTCCTAACCCAACTAACCCGATATAACATAATATAGCTGAATAACCCAAAAAGAAGTAGAAATGGGGAAAACGGGGCTATAACTCTCAAAATGACCGGCCAGGTCGTTACAATCTCCCCCTCTTAAACAAACGTTCGTCCTCGAACGAGTCTAACAAAAGAACATACCTGAAATCACAGCATCTGAAGCAATAGCGTCTGGACGAACGCATGATAAGAATCCAAGAATGTGAAATTTTCCTAAAGGTTCTGCAGTCTCTCGAAGATAAGTATAGACATCTCCGTACCGATCCGCAAGACTCTACTAAACCCGCTCATGACTAGCGAGACCTATGTAACCTAGGCTCTAATACCAACTTATCACGACCCAAAATCTAACCATGGTCGTGATGGCGCCTATCGTATTACAAGGAAAGCCTATTTTCCAAAATATTACTACTAAACTGATTATAAGAATTTAATAAAACAATTCAACATTTAAATTTTTCATAAACTAAATCAACTCTAAATATAATATAGAAAAATACGGAAACGAGCAACAAACATCGGGGTGTCACTAAGTCATGAGCGTCTAAATCTATGAACTAAGAAATGAAACTGTCTAACTGTCAATACAATCCAAAAGAAGAAATGATAAAAGGAGTAACAAGGTCTTGCATACTCTAGCAGCTACCTTGCGATCTCCACCGATAGCCGGCCTGAGCTCAACGATCGCCGTGATGTAACTCACTTGGATCTGCACATAAAGTGCATGGTGTAGAATGAGTACAACCACCTCAGCAAGTAACAGAAATAACTAAGGAACTGAGCAATAGTGACGAGCTAAGTAAAACAGTCCAATTATTTATTTTTCACAATTTAAAATATAAACAGAAATAAACTGGTAAATTCCATAACTCAGCAAATGCCACAAAGAAGTTTAATAGATAAATGTAGCAACAACACAAATAAATACAACCTCACAGCAGTGTCACTACATCACTCATCACTCGCACTCAGCACTCAATACTCAAAACACTCAACACTCTGCGCTCACTGGGGGTGTGTACAGACTCCGGAGGGGCTCCTAAAGCCCAAGCGCTAAGCACGGATAACTCATGTGCCATCATATCAATACCTGGATACGCACGGTCAATTCACGTGTTGCGCGAACAACTCACGCGCTATGGTATTAATATCCCCATAACCAGGCCCTCAGCCTCACTCAATCATGTACCTCACTAGCCTTACCATCATCAACAATAAGGGAACACAGCCCACATCAAGTATCACCGTATATTAGCAATTAATAGAGACTGAGGTAAACATGTACAATAATTTCTATGACTGAGTACAAATAATGTGAGCATGATCTCTAACGTGAAGGCAAACAAGTTCAACAACAAATAAACACATAACCACAGATAATAGCCATTAGGCCTCACGGGATGGACCAAGTCTCAATCCCTCGTGGTGCACACCCATACGCTCGTCGCCTAGCGTGGGTATCACTTCCAAACAGTCACACGATATCAAATTCTCCGGGTTTATACCCTCAAAGCCAGAGTTAAAACTGTTACTTACCTTAACAGCGTAAAAATCCTACTCTGGGATGCCCTCATCTCTGGACTTGGTTTCCAAAAGCTCTAAATCTAACCATAATCAGATTCATACTGTCAACATAGGCTAACGAATCGAATTCCACAATAAAAACTACAAACTATGCCAAAAATCCAAAATCAGCCAAAATCCGACCCCCGGTCCCATATCTCAAAATATGTCAAAAATGGTAGAATAATAAACCTCGTCCTCTCCCGAGTCTAACCATATAAAATTCGTCAAAATCGGACTCCGTTTGGTCCCTTAAATTCTTAAATTAAACTCTTAAAAATTTCAAGCCCTAATCCCTCATTTTCACTAATTACAATGATTAAACAACGGAGAATCACCATATATATAAGTATTAGGGCTCAAGTTACTTACCTCAATGAAATCCCCTTGATTCCTTCTTCAAATCTCTCACAAAATCTCCAAAAACCGAATAGAAATGGTGAAGAATGCACCAAAATCGCGAAGGGTTCTATTTATGGTTTCTGCCTAGGTTTTTCGCACCTGCGGCCATTTTCTCGCACCCGCGCCACCGCACATGCGGTCCAAGGAGCCGCACCTATGCAACTCAATCAATTCCCCAGCTTCCGCACCTGCGGACACCTTTCTTGCACCTGCGGACTCGCATCTGCGGTCCTTGGTGCGCATCTGCGAAACCAGCCCAAAATCCTCATCTCCGCATTTGCGCTCACGGCCTCGCACCTGCGGGCTCGCAGATGCGGCCAATTCTTTGCACCTGCATTCCTAGCCTTGGCCCAGCATCTCCTGCACCTATGCACTCCCTACGCGCACCAGCGGCCTCGCACCTGCGATGCTTTCTTCCTCAGGTGCAAAAATAGCAGTAGCAGCAGCTCCAGCTGCAAATTCCAACTTCGACAAATCCGTTAACCACCCGGAATCACCCCGAGGCCCTCGGGACCTCAACCAAAAGTACCAACGAGTCATATATCAACATACCAACTTAGTCAAACCTTCGAATCACTCAAAACAATATCAAATCATCATATTACCATCGGATTCAAGCCTAAGAACTTCTAAATTTCCAAATTCGGCAACTGATGCCGAAACTAACCAAACCACGTCCGAATGACATCAAATTTTTTACACACATCACAAATGACACTACAAACCTACTCCAACTTCCAAAATTCTATTCCGACCCCGATATCAAATTTTTCACTGCCGACCAGAATCGCCAAATTTCCAATTTCGCCAATTCAAGCCTAATTCTACCACGGACCTCCAAATCACATTCCGGACGCATACCTAAGTCCAAAATCTCCTAACGGAACTTATAGGATTCAAATCCGAGATCGTTTACATATAGGTCAACATCTAATTGACTTTTCCAACTTAAGTTTCTACTTAAGAGACTAAGTGTCTCAATTCACTCTGAAACTAATCAGGTCCCGAACCAACTAACCCGATATAACATAATATAGCTGAATAACACAGAAAGAAGTAGAAATGAGGAAGACAGGGCTATAACTCTCGAAATGACCGGCCGGGTCGTTACACCTCAAATTTACCCCCAGGCCCACGTGCTCGAATTCCGGAAATACTTATAAATAAATGTTACCCATAACCTCACAAACACACACCCACACACACACACACATATATATATATATATAATCTACCCAATTCCATAATCATTTTCGTGGTCTAATCTCAATTTTATCAAAACCTAGGTTTTCAACAAACTCCTAAATTTTTTACATTTTACATGTTAAAATCTACCCATAATCTATGTATTTAACTTACATTAGGTAGAAATCACTCACCTTATAATTCTTGATGAAAACCCCGCTCCAAGAAGCTCCAAATTCGAACAACACAATGGGAAATGGGAAAAATAAGCCTAAGTCCCGATTTTAAATCAAGACACTGCCCAACGATCCTTCTTCTCGATCGCAGTAGAAGCCTCGCGATCGCGAAGGCAAAGCTTTCCCAAGCCCAGGAAGTCTTAATCGCAAAAGCGAGGGAAGATACGCTACTATGAAGGCTTTCCCATCCTAAGCTTTGCGAATATGGTCAGCCCTTTGCGAATGTGAAGAGCAAAGGTGGCTGATCCCCCCAGTCCCCTCTCTTTTACGCGAACGCAGGCCCGTCTACCCGAACACTAAGAATACCGGTCCAGGACCTTCACGAACGCGACTTGTTGATCGCGAACACAAAGAGAAAAATGCACAGTCCCCCAATTCCTTCTCCATGAATATGACTCCACCTCCACGTTCGCGAAGAAGGAAACTAGAACTAGCACAACATAATTTCAGACTTAGCTCCGGGTGGTCCGAAATTCACCCGAGCCACCCGGGACCCCGTCCAATTTCACAAACAAGTCCATAAACATAATACAGACCTGCTCGAACCCTCAGAACATGTAAAAAAACATCGAGACTAAGAATTGCACCCCAAAGCCAAATTAAATCAACTTATGAACTTCAAACTTTTCAACTTGCTCCGAACGCGTCGAATCTTACTTAAACAACTCGGAATGACACCAAATTTTGTGTACAAGTCATAAATTACCATACAAACCTATTTTCAGAATCCCAAATGGACCTCAATAAAACTGAAGTCTACTTCAAACCAAATTTAAATAACTTTAAAACCTTCAATGCGTCAACATTCAACATTAAGCGTCGTAACGCTCCCGGATCACCCAAAACGCGACCCGAACACACTCCCAAGTCCAAAATTATTATACGAACCTATTGGAACCATCAAATCCTAGTTCCGAGGTCATTTACTCAAAATGTTGACTCAAGTCAAACTTGGCCATCTTTGGCCACTATTAAGGCAACTAAGTGTTCCGATTTCAACCCGAACCCTTCCAAATCCAAACCAACCATCCATGTAAGTTATAAAATAGTAAAAGTACATATGTGGAGTCTTAATTAGGGGAACGAGGATCTAGAAGGTAAAACGACCGATCGGGTCATTATAATTATTTACATGGTTTATTTTATGTGTCTCTTAAGATAGAACTCGTTATCTCACTCGGTACTTTGTTATTTTTAAAAGATTATCACATTTTACTTTAATTGGTTACTCAAAATAAACTCATTACCTTATTTGATGTGTACTTCACATGAAATTATTATCACACCTTACTTTAACGAATTCTATATTTAATTTGTTAACTTATTTGATATTTTTCTTAATTTAAAGACGCTATTTTAGTTTACCTTATTGATTTCTAAACTAAACTCATTTGATACTCTATTATCTTATAAATATTTCTTTATTTATTTTCTAAAATAAACCCATTATCTCATTTGACGCCTTACTTTATTAAAGATTGTTATTATGCCTTATTATATTAAATAAACATCTCAAACATTTTATTTGGCATTTGACATGGATACAATATAGATTGTAGAACATGGAATTTACCGTGCGAAGGTGATTGATAATGTGGGCACGAGGTGCCATGCTTGTAAGATTCAGAATTGTGGCTTATGATTTATGGTTAGGAGGTGTGGTGTCTCGGGGTAATTCTTATTGTAAGTCATGCGTTGGGAACAATTTGATTACTTGAGTTGTCATCTGTTTTCCAAATTTGAGTTCATTCATAATTGATCTATGTTCAGATTATGTTGCTGCTTTATTACCCGTTTACTTCTTGTTTCCAATTGTATTTCTATTATTCCTCTATTTGTTTTATATCAATAATCTTTACGTTGTTAGTCTTACATTGACGTTCTTTCCTGTGATGACCCGACCGGTCGTTTTGAGTGTTACAGCCTTGTTCCCCCATAAACTGTTTATCCTATGTTCAATAGTAATTATGCGACTCGTCAGTGAGGGTTCAGAATGAATTAGAACACTTAGTTCCAAGATTTAAAGCTTAAGTTAAAATAGTTGACCGGATGTTGACTTATGTGTAAATGACCCCAGAATAGAGTTTGATGATTCCAATAGCTCTGTATGGTGATTTTGGACTTAGGAGTGTGTCTGGATATTTATTTTGAAGTTCGTAGTTGAATTTGGCTTGAAATGGCGAAAATAGGAAATTTAAGTTTGGAAGTTTGACCGGGGAGTTGACTTTTTGATATCGAGGTCGGAATCCAGTTTTAAAAATTTTCTTAGATCCGCTATGTCATTTATGACTTGTGTGCAAAATTTGAGGTCAATCGGACATGATTTTATAGGTCTCGGCATCGAATGTAGAAGTTGAAAAATTCTTATTTTCATTAAGCTTGAATTGGGGTATGATTCATGGTTTTAGCGTTGTTTGATGTGATTTCAGGTTTCGACTAAGTTTGTATGATGTTTTAGGACTTGTTGGTATATTTGGTTGAGGTCTCGGGGGCCTCGGGTGAGTTTCAGATGGCTAACGGATCAAATTTGGACTTAGAGAAAATATGAGAATTCTGCCTTCTGGTGCAATCGCACTTGCGGACATTCTCTCGCAGGTGTGAGATCGCATAAGTGCATTTTCCATCGCAGATACAGCCAGGCGTGCGCTGGGGCTGTGATCGCAGAAGCGGGCGGGTGGACCGCAGAAGCGGGTCGCATCTACGGAAGATTGATCGCAGAAGCGCAAGGGCGCTTGTTGAGGCAGCTCCGCAGAAGCGGAATGAGCCTCGCAAATGCGAGCCCACAGAAGCGGATTCTAGGGCACAGGAGCGGAGGCGGTGAAGGCCTTGGAAAACCGCAAAAGCGGTTTGTTTCTCACAACCGCGAGACCGCAGAAGCTGCTAAGTGAGTCGCAGGTGCGGAACCCCTAGGCAGTATACATTTCAAAGGGGTTCCGAGTGTTTGCCATTTTTGGACATTTCCAACACGGTTTTGGGGCGATTTTCAGAGAGAATTCACGAGAAAACTTGAGGTAAGTCACTTGTGATCATTGTTAGTCAATAATATTGGATTATCATTGAGTATTCTGACTAGATTACGTGTTTTTGAGGTGAAATTAGAGGATTTGGGCCTAGGGATTTGAAAATGAGATTTGGGGATTTTAAGGTCGATATGTTGTCGGAATTTGGTAAATTTGGTATGGTTGGACTCGTGATTGAATGGGCGTTCATATTTTGTAACTTTTGGTTGGTTTCAAGACGTGGGCCCCACTGACAATTTTTGAGTGTAATTTTGGATTTTACTGAGAAAATTTGTATTTTGATATAGAATTAATTCTTATAATTTGTGCTGACTGAACCAAATTAATTGTGACTAGATTTTAGCCTTTCGGATGTCGATACACGCAGAATGGAATTTCTGGAGCATTGTTTAGCTTGCTCAATATTGGACTCAGCTGGTTCGAGGTAAGTAACTCTTGTAATCTTGGAGATGAGGGTATGAACCCTGATTATAGGTGTTATGTGTTGGTGTTGAGGTGGCGCACATGCTAGGTGATGGGTGTGTGGGCGTGCACCGTGTGAACTGTGATTCTGTTATTGATGACTGAGTGAGGTCGAGGGTTTGATTTTGAGATATTGATACTATAGCACGTGAGTTATCCGTGCAGCACGTGAGTTGTCCGTGCAGATCCAGATATTGATACTATAGCACGTGAGTTGTCTGTGTAGCATGTGAGTTGTCCGTGCAGATCCAGATATTGATACTATAGCACGTGAGTTGTCCGTGCAGCACGTGAGTTGTCCGTGCGGATTATAGCACTTGGGATGAAGGAGCCCCTCCGGATTCTACACACACCCCTAGTGAGCGCAGGTACCTATTGAGTGCGAGTGCGAGTACCGTGAGATTGGGACGTCTGAGTGGATTGATACTCTAAGAGTATGCATATGGTATTTCACTATGTTTCATTGCATTGACATTCACATTTGGCATACAATCATAGAGATGCATTTTGCTCATGCTATACGATATTGCGTTATTCATGACTTCACATACACATCGACATATAGGCATAGAGATGTACTTTTCCTCATGCCATTTGATAATGAAACAATTACCTGTTGAACAGTCTTGGAAGGAAAAATCATGATTTTGCAAACTTACTCATATTTTTGGTGCTTTCTGTAAAAGATTTGGGTTTTCACTGATATATTTGAAAAGCATGCCTATTTTCTGGAATTGTGAACGAGTTGAACATTATATTTCTGAGTTATTTTCCTGTACTACTTTTTATTATATTGTTATGAGCTGTTGTTGGCTATTGGTGTTGGGCTTTGACATGTGTACCCGCTCGTCACTATTTTCAACCTAAGGTTAGGTTTGTTACTTATTGAGTACATGGGGTTAGTTGTACTCATACTACACTTCTGCACCTTGCATGCAAGTATTGGATATTGATGTTTTTGTGATCGATGAGAGCTGGATTTGAAGATGTACCTGTGTTCCCGTCGTAGCTGCCTCTTGTTCATGGTAGCCTTAGATTTATAAAAATCTGTTTATGTACATTTTGAATAGATGATATATTTATTTCATACCAACTTTGTAAATTTTAATCTTAGAAGCTCATGATTTGTACTACCAGTCTTTGGGAAGTTCTTGTATAAAAGTGATTGTAATTTCATTTCTTTTTATAATAAATCTCATTTGAATTGGTTAGTTGTTAATTGTCTTACCTGACGGGTTGAGTTAGGTGCCATCATGACTAGGTGGATTTTGGATCGTGTAAGGTGGTATCAGAGCTCTAGGTTCATAGGTTCTACAAGTCATGAGCAAGTGTCTAGTAGTGTCTTACGGATTGGTATGATGATGTCCACACCTATCTTCGAGAGGCTACATGGCATTTAGGATAAATTTTCCATCTTTCTTTCCTTATCGTGCGAAATTGATTCAGCTTGAAACACAACTCTTTGAATTCCATCCACGCATTCGTGTGCGCATGTGAGCGCTCGATATCAACTGTGCATCGCCGGCTTATGATTCCATGGATGAGGTGTGAGATGTGGTTTCTGTGTGCTGATGAGAGGCCAGTCTGGAGGACTTGAGTCCGGGGTTTGACCGTAGCTTGAGCACGGGGATTTCGGTTGTGTGAACACATTTTATTTGACTTCTATTCCGTTAGTGTGGCTCGATGAGTGGCTGGATGGCTATACGATGAGTATGATATGACTACGGGGTATGTTTTGATGGTTTGATTATGATGAGAAGAGTTTGCTTGTGATATAAAAAGGATTATGGGGTGCTAGATTACTGTCTTGATATGACGCATAGCCTCAAGTTATGAGTGTGTTGAAAGATTTTTCGTGTTGATTAATTATGGAGCGAAGTAGATTTTCATGTCTTGTTGCGAGTTCAGACTCAGGAAAATTCAGTGATGGCATAGTAATCGTGGTTGCGAAAGGGTATAGCAAAATATCCGTTTAAGGCTAAGCAGGTGGGTTATCTCCTGTGGGGTGATCTACGGAGGTATGCTCCTTATGATGTTATGTGGAGGCTTGCTTTTCTACCATTAAGTATAGGCATTGTGATTTAAGTTTGGATTGGTTGTGAAAGTTGACCTGACTGTCATAAGGATGTATGCGAGCTTAGTAGATGATGGGAGGTACTATACGGTTTATGTTATGTGAAATTATGAAGGATTTAGTTGAATCTCACTGCAGTATTATGGTAGCAATAGAGTATGAGTGTTACGAGTTGTCAGAGGTTTTATTCTATGGCATTGAGCTAAGTGGGGAAGTCTGCTATCAACGATTTGATTTCATGGTTACGTATTGTATTGGTTTTGGTCTGAAGCATACTCGAGGATCGGTTATGACTTGTAGAAGTTGAGATTGAGGATGACTCGAGTAAAGAAATTTCTGGATCGGGTTATGTTACACCTTATGGGGATATGGAAATCATGGAATGATTGAGTTGTTATCCATGAAAGATGTAGTGCACGCGGAGTAAGAAATTACTCGGTTGCTTGAAGGTGTGGATTACTTCTTTGGTTGTTGTTGTACTAATGGGGCACAGGCCGTTCAGCCCGTTGATCAGTGAAATTGAGAATTGAGCGCAGTGGATGACTCTCGAAAAGGGTCGAAGGGACTCAAGATATATATGTAGCAATTGAGGATTTGCGGATTAGTATATGGCTAGAAACTGAGATTTACATTGGATGGTGTCGGAACTCATGGTATTTCTATATCATTATGGATTCTACATTCCAGTATCAGGAGGGTGAAGGAAACGACTTTGGATTCACAAAAGATCTTTATAGAGTAAGTGTCTTGGTTGTGGTACTTTTGGGGTGCTTGAGAGGGAATACAATGGCTTATGGGCCTTAGCGTGAGGTTTTATGCTAGGATCTCTTATGGTGAGCATTGGGTGAGGATCCTAGTATTCTAACAAGGAGTTGTGTCAGCTTGAGAGCGATTCAGAAGGGACTCAGTGAAATAGTACAGCTTGGTAGTAGGTTGAATCAGCAAGGTAATAGATATGATTTGTTCCTTGGGGTACTAATGATGTTATGAGTCTTTACAGGTGTTTCGTGGTAATGCTCTTGGGTTTTGGCGACCTGCGTGGCATGGTTGAGTTAGAGGGACTCAGTTCTGATGGCTGGGTTATGGGCAAATAGATGTCAAAGTGTTCTCAATGGTTTCTACCACGGTTCGAGGTGTATATTCCTATTGGCATGGGGAGCGCACATGTTGTGAGTTTCTCCTAGATGAGATCAATGGAAGGTTCCTGGCTAATTGAGTATGAATTTCTGCTGGACTCAGAGTTGATTATGAGATTCTCGTACTTTTTATATGATGGCATGATAATGGTAGTGTGTTGTGTAGGATGAGATTTGTATGTGCAAGGGCGCGGTTCAGTTTTGAAGGGGAGGTCATGAATTCTTAGGCAGTATGGACGGTTTTTTTAGGTTTAGATGAATGCTATAACTATTTGGTATTGCCTGAGGAGAGTGTACATTTCAGAAGGTGCACCGTGTTTTGACTTACGAATGCTTCATTGATATTGCGGTACTCGCCTGGTTGATCGGCTGCTGATATCCAGATTTTGTTATGTGGCACGGAAGAATTTTAGAAGCATTCCTCGTGGGATGGTCGTATATAAGAGACGTGTTAGACATTCAGGCAGTGGAGTTGTGATAAGATATGGTGATTCATGGGCTCGACGTATTTGGAGACCAGGGGTTCTCAGAAGCGGATTGATTCGTGGTTGTGGACTGTGAAAACATGGCCAAAGCTAGCCAGATGATAGTATATGTTGTGGTTAGGTTATTATGGACTTTTGGAGAATTATTTATCTATTTGTGGATGACCAGAGTTGATTTGGGGCCCATTGGTAGGCCCAACGAGGATGTGTATTCTACATCGAGTCGGATTGGTCAACTTCGTACTGCTATTATTGGGGATGTGCCATTCGGTTAGAGTGGAGCTTATTCGTGCCCTGATATGATCTATGTGTTACTCCTCTATGCTATGAGGGGTTGTGATTTGTTGGTTATAAGCACACATGGTGCGGTTCTATTTGGACCTTATAGCGAAATTTAAGCGAGATGAGTATTTGGGTGTGGCATGACTGATTATGCATTGGTTATGTTCTTTCGGGTTTGTGTGGCATTGTGTCATTTGCTTCTCCGTGGGTATGGTCATGCATCTTGGGTATTTGATATCGAATTGTGTGTAGTTGTTGATTTTGAGTATGGTGGCTTGAGGTATTCCATATAGACCCGTGTCTGGATGGGGTCATGCATTGATGCTGGGCTATGCCAGAATATGATCCTTTGTGTTAGATTCGGGTGTCTTGGTTTTACTATGTAAGATGGGTTTGTAACATTGTGGTTGTGGTGGTGCTTGTTGAACTTGCGGGATGGTTCTCTCATTTGAGTCATTTTCCATGATTGAGTACATTTGGATTGTTGCTTATTGGTGCACGGATTGCGTGGGTTGTGGTTTTAGGTTGTATTGATGTGGCATGTCACTAGAGTGGTTGTGTGGTGAGATTAGGTCATCAGACCTAGTATGGGTGCTATCGAATTTGTTTGTGGTATATTTGGAAGGACAATGTTGTTGATCAGCTTAGAATTTGCTATAGTTCCTGTCGAAGGAGAGGGAGCTTCATGACTTGTTGATCTGATAAGTGATTTTTAGTTTCTATGTGTTTCTTTCATCATTGGCAGTGTACGAAGGTTTTAGAACGAGGTTTTGTTTGATATGCGGTTCATTTCCATTATTGGGTGTGGTTTGAACAGTTGATGTGGTCAAAAGTTATTACTGTGAGCATCTGAGTTACGTGGTACATCATGTGATTATATCTTGGGTTATGGTTATGGCTCGATACAACTTATTCACACTTATATAGTGTGTAGGTGCGAGATTAAGATCTTATAAGAAATTCCGGATATTGGAAAGTAGATTCTGTGGTTTAAGGGCTAAGATTGAAGTAATGATCTTCAGTATATTGTGTTGTCGGGCCTATATGGAATAGGGTGACGTGGGATCACCCCCGGGTATGTGCATGGTAAGGTTACACGATGGTTTGATGGCTTGGGAACGACTCTTGGCACGTTTGAGGACAAACGTATGTTTAAGTGGAGGAGAATGTGATGACCCGACCGGTCGTTTTGGGTATTTTAGCCCTGTTACCCCATTTACTGCTTATCCTGTGTTTAATAGTAATTATGCGACTCGTCGGTGAGGGTTCATAATGAAGTGGAACACTTAGTTTAAAGATTTAATGCTTAAGTGGAAATAGTTGATCGGATGTTGACTTATGTGTAAACGACCCCCGAATAGAGTTCTGATGATTCCAATAGCTCTGTATGGTGATTTCGGACTTAGGAGTGTGTCTGGATATTTAATTTGAAGTACGTAGTTGAATTTGGCTTGAAATGGCGAAAATAGGAAATTTAAGTTTGGAAGTTTGACCGGAAGTTGACTTTCTGATATCGGGGTCAGAATCCAGTTCTGAAAATTTTCGTAGATCCGCTATGTCATTTATGACTTGTGTGCAAAATTTGAGGTCAATCGGACATGATTTGATAGGTCTCGGCATCAAATGTAGAAGTTGAAAAATTCTTAGTTTCATTAAGCTTGAATTGGGGTATGATTCATGATTTTAGTGTTGTTGATGTGATTGGAGGTTTTGACTAAGTTTGTATGATGTTTGAGGACTTGTTGGTATATTTGGTTGAGGTCCCGGGGGCCTCGGGTGAGTTTCGGATGGTTAACAGATCCAATTTGAACTTAGAGAAAATCTGAGAATTCTGCCTTCTGCTGCAATCGCACCTGCGGACATTCTCTCGCAGGTGCGAGCTCGCAGAAGCACGTTGTCCATCGTAGATACGGCCAGGCGTGGGGTGGGGCTGTGATCACAGAAGCGGGCAGGTGGACCGTAGAAGCGGGTCGCACCTGCGGGAATTTGATCGCAGAAGTGCAAGGGCGCTTGGTGAGGCAGCTCCGTAGAAGCGGACTAAGCCTCGCAAATGCGAGCCTGCAGAAGCAGAGGCAGTAAAGGCCTTGTCAACCCGTGGAAGCAGTTCGTTTCTCGTACCTGCGAGACCGCAGAAGCGGCTAAGTGAGTCACATGTGCGGAACCCCTAGGCAGTATACATTTCGAAGGGGTTCCGAGTGTTTGCCATTTTTGGACATTTCCAACACAGTTTTGGGGCAATTTTCAGAGAGAATTCATGGAAAAACTTGAGGTAAGTCACTTGTGATCATTCTTAGTCAATAATATTGGATTATCATTGAGTATTTCGACTAGATTACGTGTTTTTGCGGTGATATTAGAGGATTTGGGTCTAGGGATTGGAAAATGAAATTTGGGGATTTTAAGGTCGAGTTGTTGTCGGAATTTGGTAAATTTGGTATGGTTGGACTCGTGGTTGAATGGGCATTCATATTTTGTAACTTTTGTCGAGTTCTGAGACATGGGCCCCACTGGCAATTTTTGAGTGTAATTTCGAATTTTTATAGGAAAATTAGTATTTTGATATGGAATTAATTCCTATAATTTGTGTTGACTGAATCGAATTAATTGTGACTAGATTTGAGCTGTTCGGATGTCGATACGCACAAAATGGAGTTTCTGGAGCATTATTTAGCTTGCTCGATATTGGACTCAGCTTGTTCGAGGTAAGTAACACTTCTAATCTTGAAGATGAAGGTATGAACCCTGATTATACGTGTTATGTGTTGGTGTTGAGGTGACACACATGCTAGGTGATGGGCGTGTGGCGTGCACCGTGTGAACTGTGACTCTATTATTTCTGTGGTACTGTGTAGTTACCTGAACTTATCTGAAATCATGAAATCTCCACGTACTAGAGTTATCGAGCCGTGATTCATGTTAGAAATCATGTCTAGACTATATATACTTATCCTGTTGGGACCCACTGTGGTCATTACTGTAGTTGAGTTATTTGCTTACATTGCAATTTCATAGTCAGTCATGTTCATCCGTTGCATATCATATCTCTGTCTCTGTTGTTATTTATTGATACATCATATCATCATTTTGGGCTAGTTTCATGACATTGTGAGCCCGAGAGACTGGAGAGATTGATGACTGAGTGAGGTCGAGGGCGTGATTTTGAGATATTGATACTATAGCACGTGCGTTGTCCGTGCAGATCCAGATATTGATACTATAGCATGTGAGTTATTCGTGCAGCACGTGAGTCGTTCCTGCAGCACGTGAGTTGTCCGTGCGGATCAAGATATTGTTACTATAGCACGTGAGTTGTCCATGTCGCACATGAGTTGTCCATGCGGATTACGGCGCTAGGGATGAAGGAGCCTATCCGGAGTCTGCACACACCCCCAGTGAGCGCAGGTACCTATTGAGTGCGAGTGCGAGTGCCGTGTGATTGGTAGTACTGAGTGGATTGATACTCTGAGAGTATGCATATGGTTGTTCACTATATTGCATTGCATTGACATGCATACTTGGCATACAGTCATAGAGATGCATTTTCCTCATGCTATACGATATTGCGTGATTCATGACTTCACATGCACATCGACATGTAGGCATAGAGATGTACTTTTCCTCATGCCATTGGATAATGAAACAATTACCTGTAGAACAGTTTTTTAAGGAAAATTCACGATTTTGCAAACTTACTCATATTTTTGGTACTTTCGATAAAAGATTTGTGTTTTCACTGATATACTTGCAAAGCATGCCTATTTTCTGGAATTGTGAACGAGTTGAACATTATATTTCTGAGTTATTTCTTGTACCATTTTTTATTATATTGTTATGAGTTGTTGTTGGCTATTGGTGTTGGGTTTTGACTTGTGTACCAGCTCGTCACTACTTTCAACCTAAGGTTAGGTTTGTTACTTATTGAGTACATGGGGTCGGTTGTACTCATACTACACTTCTGCACCTTGCGTGCATATATTGGATGATGATGTTGTTGTGATCGACAGGAGCTGGATTTGAAGATGTACCTTTGTTTTGGTCGTAGCTGCCTCTTGTTCATGGTAGGCTTAGATTTATAAAAATCTATTTATGTACATTTCGAATAGATGATGTATTTATTTCATACTAGCTTTGTAAATTCTAATATTAGAAGCTCATGATTTGTACTACTAGTCATTAGGAAGTTCTTGTATAAAAGTGGTTGTAATTGCATTTCTTTTCATAATAAATCTCATTTGAATTTGTTAGTTGTTAATTGGCTTACCTAACATGTTTAGTTAGGTGCCATCACGACTAGGTGGATTTTGGGTCGTGACATTTCCATTGCTAGCTTTATGTTAATATCTTGCACAAGTTTTATGTCTAGTGAGTGTCTCGACTTACCTCATCAATACTCCACAGAGGTTAGTCTTGATATTTACTGGGTTCCGCTGTGGTGTACTCATGCTATGCTTTTGCACATTTTTGTGCAGATCCAAGCACTTCTGATCGTGTTGGTTCTTAAGAGTTGTGTCTGCGCGGTCGGAGACTTCAAGATATACCTGCTTAATGTTCGCAGGCCTCGGAGTCACCTTCGGATATTATCTTTACTATTGTTTATCTTCATTTCAGAACACTATTATATTTAGAAATTCTAGTGTATGTCGGTAGAGCTTATGACTCTATACTATCGGTTCTGGGGATTGTATAACATTTGTTCAGTTTTAGTTACGTTATCTCATTTATCAGTTTAAGTTTTATATAGTTAAGATGGTTATCTCTATTAGATCTCCTCATATGTTTGGCTTACCTAGTCTTAGAGACTAGGTGCCATTACGATTCCTAAGGTGGAATTTTGGGTTGTGACACCTGAACAACAAGCATATAGTTTACCCTCAAAATTGGATAACAATTAAACTTATAATGTGGATTTAAGGATACGTGATTTCACTTAATACCAATTGATAAATATGAAGATTAAAGACATAATTGAACTATAAGGCAAATCAAACCAGTGTTTGAAAAGAACTCAGCCCTTGAGTTGGAATACGCTCGAACTGGTTGACGCAAGGACAATAAAAATATGATAAGCTGAAGAACAAGAGCATGAGCGAGAAAGAAAATTATATGTCTTTTTTTTATCAGTCCGCCTACAAATGGTTAGAACCCCCCTTTATATAGTAAAGGAATTCTATATATGATACAATTCTAATTACAGAAGGAAATCCCATGATTAACTAAACAATCGTTCTTGATTTGATTCGTTCCGAGATTTCCGCCATGATCTTTGACCAGTCGCGGATATCTCACTTTTTCGTTATTATGCTATCTTCGGTATTGCTCGATGTCTGTCTTGTTTGGTCTCGATTGCTGTCGGCCTCGATCTTGGCAGGTCCTCGAATCTCAATCTCGGTACCTTTTCTTCGTGCCTCGGTCTGATCCACTTCGAATTCGTCCTTCGATGCAAACTCCCGATCTCGGTCAAACAGTAAAATCAGATGGGCCCGGTTTTAACTGCATACAGATAGTCCCCTCATTGTTTTGGAGTGTAATGACAAGAAACGAATTGAGCCTTCAATTTTCTATCTCGACCTGTCATGATATCATAATTGTGACGTAAGCGACGGAAATGACTGAAACGTCCCATCTGTACAGTTTTCTAGTCATTAAATGCGCGTCAGTCGATGGTCGGCCACTGCCAATATTGAACCGTCGTTGTGAAATTTATAAATAGCCCCTCTCTCTACCATTTCATACTTTTACTTTCAGATTCTTAATCTCCAAAGCTTTTTCTATCTTCTAACTTCTTCATTTGCAAATCCACGATTTTCACTGCTACCATCTTCTCAAAACACCAAATATTATCATCTTCATCTATTTTTAACTTCAAATCCATACAAAAATGGCAAAACATCAAA
The DNA here is from genome assembly GCF_000715075.1 of Nicotiana tabacum. Taxonomy (NCBI): domain Eukaryota; kingdom Viridiplantae; phylum Streptophyta; class Magnoliopsida; order Solanales; family Solanaceae; genus Nicotiana; species Nicotiana tabacum. The sequence goes on from NC_134093.1 coordinate 57,527,835, forward strand.
GACTGTTCCTCAAAAGGAAAATGCTTCTTCATCGCGGCCGGCCGGCAACAAAACATCGGTGGAGCCACGACCTGAAGAGTGTGTTCCCGGGGGGTGTGTTATCACTTCTAACTTTAAAACCGATAAAGCCTCATCGATTTCTGGTCGATGCGAGCCAGTGTCGACGTACATATGCTCGATAACTGAAGGGTACCTTAAGCAGGTAAGGAAAGACTGCAACTGGAAAGGCAAAGAAGTGGTGATCCTGACCCCGGAAGAAGACATTACCACCCATGTAGAAGGGTTTTTAAGTGTTTACACTTGCCCTTTCATGTTGGGCCCCCTCGACCCCGTCGTCATTAATTTTGTCGTATGTACCAAATAACCCTAGGCCAAATCCATCCTTCTTTCTGGCGAATTGTTATTCTGCTCCGATTCTTCATGAGCAAAGTTGAGGGGATGCCTTTCACCCTCGACCACCTCATCAGGTTATACAGCCCCCGCCTTTATCGAGGCGGGTTAATAAAACTCCAACGTCGGGCCACCAAAGTGTTGTTCTCGAGCATAGACAAGGACAAGGACCGAGGCTGGATGGGCCGGTTCGTTAGAGTGAGGACTTCCGACCTAATCCCAGCCGAGAAGATGCCATTTCCTGAGAAATGGAATATGAAGCGTAAGTATAATCCCACTGTTAGTTCTTATTTATTGTTTGTCCCCTTTGCTTCTTCTTATCGATATACTTTTTCGTGATGTAGCGGTCGCTTGGATGCCCGGTGAAATTCCTAACCTCAAGAGCTGGGTTCGGGACCTAGCCTCGACCTCTACATACGCTAAGCGCACTTGGCGCGATTTATCAAAGGGCCGATGGGAGGCCAAAACTCATGGTAAGCCTCTTTCCCATGTCTTTGATGATTCGATCAAAATGTCATTCTTATACTTAACCAATTTTCTTGCATGTAGGCCTGGGCAAAGATGATGTCATGAGGCATCTGGTGAGGAAGAGACTTCGGCCCCGGTTCCGAAACTGGCGAAGGACAACAAGAGAAAAAGGGCCTCGGCTTCCGAGGATCCTAAACATAAGACAAGGACGGCTCGTAAGATGAGGAAGAACACCATCCCTCTTACCAAAGAATCTGTTCGGCGTCTAAGGGATAAAGACGAAGAAGAAGAAAACGAAGGCTCCATACTGCTAGCCCGAGTGAAGAAAACCATCAATGCCCCAAAGACAGTTGGATCGATGGTGGTTTATGAGGCTCCGCCTCGAACTGAGGGGGTATCGGAGAAGGACTCAGGCAAAGTCCTCGAGTCATTTGAGATCGAGGATGCCTCCCACCGAAGTGAACAAATGGTGGGTATATCTGAAGGGACTGGCCCTGAAACTCTTCGAACTGAGGAGAACGCCCCAAGTGACTCGCTTGGGGCAATAGTAATCGGAGACTCGGCGATTCGGGAAGCCCAAAATTTGGGGACCCTCGAGGTAGATGGAGCTCATGAGGGAGAGGATCCCTTCCGTGATTTGTTTATAGGTATCGTGGACGCTGCCGGCCCGAGTGATGCATCGGGTCTTTTCTTCGAGGCTCGATTCCCTTTGTTGATGTCATATTCTTCCATTTTCGGCCTAACTTTTTCTCTTTTTCATATAGGCTTTAGCTCTTCATCAGGAGGCATTTTCCAAGTCTCGGGTAGAGCAGAGCCGATGTGAGGCTGACTTCCAAGGGCTTTCGGAGGAGAGAAATGCCCTCAAACTTCTTAGTGGGCAGAAAGAGGAAGAGATCAAAGATCTTCGAGCTGAGTTAGCCAAGGCTCACCAAGATCAGACAGACCTGATCGAGCAGGTAATGAAAATCTTAAAAGCTCATAGGCTCGATTTGGGAACGGTGGCTAACATTTCAATCTCACAGTTGCAGCAGAAGATCGAGAGGATCGAGCAGTTCCGTGAGGAGGTCGACACGATAAAGGCAGAGTCCTTAGGGTAGAAAGAAGGTATGGACCTCTTTGCTGCAGAAAAAGAGACTGCTCAAGCCCAATTATCATCGGTCGAAAGTCAACTTCAAGGCATGAAGGAGAAGAGCTCGGCTCAAGCAAGGAAAATAGAGGTGCTTGAGGCTCGGTTGGCTTCCGAACTTGCCAAGGCCAAATCTGAAGCCGAAAATGCAAAGGTCGAGGCGGATGCGATAGTGGCCGTCAATTGGGCCAATGCTGAAGCCGCTCAAGTCCAAGCGAGAGAGGCATCTGAGACCGCTCAAACTCGATCATATTAGATTGCTGAACTCGCCAAATGCCAATCTCGGAGGGAAACCCTCGAGGAGATTCACGCTCGAGATTTTGATCTTACCAATGAGATAGCAAAGGCTAGATGGCATGAAGCCGAAGCTGGAGCGTTAGCCACTTCCGATGATGATGATGATGACAACAGCAAGAGCGGGTCCGAGAATGGGGAGGACCTCGATGTAGAAGAAGCTGCCCCGGAGGAGATCAGGAACCTTAGGATTTTTCACTTTTGATCTTTTGTATAGGATCCTGATCGGACCTTGTAAATATTCATATATATAAAGATCTCTTTCCTTTCCGACTTTTCTTTATTTCTTTTATGCCTTGTGAATGTTTTGTTCATAAGTTCGAGGCTTAGGCATTTTGATCGAAATCAAACTAGTGTAGCTTTTATAATCGAGTGAGTACTTGCTTGAACTTGGAATAGGGTGACCCTTAGGTTTTAATTGAGTGAGGATGATTTCTTCGAACTCAAAAATAAACTGGCTCTTTAGGCTCTTGAATTAGGCCGATATAGCCATGGCAAAAAGAATGGCTTTCTCCCCTTTTCAGCTTGAAAAGTTTATCGTTTCATCATATAAATTCTGTCATGCCTTAACACAAAATAAAGGATTTGCTCGAGAATTCGAACGGTTCCATACCCATTAGGATTTTCAAGGGTCGATATTATCGAGACCCTTTATTTCGTAATGCCTTAACATAAAATAAAGGATTTATTCAAAAGTTCGAACGCCGTTGTATCCATTAAGGTTTTTGAGCGTCAATATTATCGAGAGCCGAGGGTTGCCTTTTTAACCGGTTTGTGAAAATATTCAAAGGCCTATTTAATAATGGAAATCGGACATCTCTGAACATTGTTGATTTGGCCGTAGACTTTAACTTGGGATTCGCCTTTTGGGCTTGTTCCCCTGTTATACTTCAAACTTGTTCGAAGTATCAGTCCCCGAGTGGGGTGGCCGTGGCCTATAAAATCGAGGATTGCCTTTTAAGGTCTTACAATCTCGAGATTTAGTGAATTGATCATGTTAATTTTTTGGGCGACAGTCCCCGAGTATCGGGTAAATTGTTTGCACTTCAGTTGTGATCGGCCCTTGAGCTAGTTTCCACCATAGATCATGTATAAAATTGTAAAGTATAGGTTTTTCTAAAGCATGGAGCATCTGGTAAGGAAAAAATACTTCTTCCAATATATTATACATGCATACATATTTTGCCATTTAGGGCTCGAGTAATCTACATGGACACGGTTCATTTGATCGTTTGGTCTTCTACAAAATTTACCTATCGACACGAACTATTTTCCTTATAGATATTCGAGGGTGATGCCCCATAGTATACGAGGTTGATTGTAAAAGAGCCTCGGATACTTTTGAATTTCTCTAAGTTAGCACAAACAATGGTTGCCTCGTTAAAAACCTTGCCGGAAAAACCCATTTGGGACAAAAACCGGTTGAAGGGAAAAAGAGTGCAACACGTGCTTTCAGACATAAGGGCTTCATGTTGAAGGATGCTACGATGTCTCCCATAGAATGCCTGTAATTGGTTAGCATAAAATTTTAATGAAAACGGAGAAGGTCATACCTTAGCAATAATATTGTTTGAAGAGTGACACGTTCCAATTATTTGACAATTGTTTGCCATTCATCGTGCCGAGCTTGTAAGATCCTTTTCCGATATGGTCCCTACCAATTTGGGTCGAGTTTTCCTTCGTTTGGGTCTCGAGTATTGAGGGTGACTTTTCTCAGTACTAAGTCCCCGATTCTAACGAGACTTGTACCAATTCGAGTTTTCCTTCGTGCGGCCATTCGAACGAGGGCGCTTTTCCATTTTTCATCTATCAATTCGAGACTTGTATTCATAGCCTCGTGATTCGACTCTTCCGTTGCATATCGAAACCTGCTGCTAGGTTCCCCGAATTCGACTGGGATTAGAGCTTTGGCGCCATATACTAAATAGAACGTTGTTGACCCCGTACTGGATTTTGACGTTGTTCAATACGCCTAAAGGACCTCGTGCAACATTTCTCTCAATTTTCCCTTAGCGTCGTTAAACATTTTCTTTAGATTTTGAATGATGGTTTTGTTCGTTGATTTTGCCTGTCCGTTCCCACTGGGGTGATATGGCGTTGACAAGATCCTTTGGATTTTGTGGTCTTCAAGAAACTTTTTTACTTTGCTGCCGATGAGTTGCTTTCAATTGTCACATACAATCTCGGCAGGCATTCCGAATCGACATATAATGTGATCCCAGATGAAGTCTATAACTTCATTTTCCCTGACTTTTTCGAAGGCCTATGCTTCAACCCATTTAGAGAAATAGTCAATCATAAATAAAATGAATTTAGCTTTACCGGGGGCCGATGGTAGAGGGCCGACGATATCCATTCCCTATTTCATGAACGGCCATAGGGATAGGACCGAATGGAGTTGCTCCCTGGGTTGGTGGATCATCGGCGCATATCTTTGACACTTGTCGCACTTTCGAACGAATTCCTTCGTATCTTTTTCCATATTAGCCTAGTAGTATCCTGCTCTGATGACTTTGTAAACCAATGATTCGGCACCGGAATAATTTCCGCAAGTTCCCTTGTAAATTTCCCGTAGGACGTAGTCGGTGTCTTCGGGACCCAAACATATTGCCAATGGTCCATTGAACATCCTTCTATATAGTGTTCCATCTTCGGCCAATGTGAATCATGCGGCCTTTATACGTAGAGTCCTCGATTTCTTAGGATCCGACGAAAGCTTTCCGTTCTTTAGGTACTCGATATATTTATTCCTCCAATCCCAGGTCAGACTTGTGGAGCTAATTTCGGCGTGGCCTTCTTCGACCACTGACCTCGAAAGTTGCACGATAGTCCCCGCGCTAATTTCATCGTCTTCGACCGACAACCCCAAATTTGCAAGGGCATCGGCTTCGCTGTTTTGCTCTCGAGGTACATACCGTAGGGTCCATTCTTGAAACCGATGTAGTGTCACCTGTAATTTATCCAAGTATCTCTGCATTCGATCATCTCGAACCTCAAAGGTTCCGTTGACTTGGTTTACCACAAGTAAGGAGTCACATTTGGCTTCGATGACCTCTACTTCCAAACTCTTAGCTAGCTCGAGACCTACAATCATGGCCTCACACTCGGCCTCATTGTTAGTTAACTTGGAAGTTTTGATAGACTGTCTAATTGCATTACCTGTTGGTGGATTCAAAATGATGCCAAGCCCAGACCCCTTCACATTCGAAGTGTCGTCTGTGAATAGGGTCCACACCCTGATGTTGTACCCGATTTTAACAATAGTTCTTTTTCGACCTCAGGTACGAGGGCTGGCGTAAAGTCGGTCATGAAGTCTGCTAATATTTGAGACTTTATGGCTGTTCGAGGTTGATACTCGATATCGTACCCGCTGATTTTGATGGCCCATTTGGCCAATCGACCCGAGAGTTTGGGCTTATGCAAAATATAGCGAAGAGGATAAGTGGTCACCACACAAATTGGGTGACATTGAATATATGGTTTTAATTTCCTAGAGGCGCTTATTAGGGCAAGCGCAAATTTTTCTAAGTGTGGGTACCGGGTCTCGGCCTCGCCTAGAGTTCGACTAACATAGTAAACAGGAAATTGCGTACCTTGCTCTTCTCAAACTTGGACTACACTTACCGCGATTTTCGAGACTGCTAATTATAAGTAGAGTTGCTCGTCTGCTTTCGTAGTATGAAGTAGTGGCGGGCTCGAGAGGTACCGCTTTAACTCTTCCAATGCTCATTGGCATTCCGGGGTCCATGCAAAATTGTTCTTCTTTTTGAGCAGCGAGAAGAACTTGTGACTTCTATCTGAAGACTTTGAGATGAATCGGCCTAGGGCGGCTATGCGCCCTGTTAATCTTTGTACGGCCTTAACATTATCCACGACTGTGATGTCTTCGATCGCCTTGATCTTATCGGGGTTGATTTTGATACCCCGATTTGATACCATAAAGCCGAGGAACTTGCCCGAGCCGACCCCGAATGCACACTTCTTCGTGTTGAGTTTCATGTTGTATTTCCTTAGTATATCGAAGGTCTCCTGCAAATATGTAACGACCCGGCCGGTCGTTTTGAGAGTTAGAGCCCCGATTTCCTCTTAACTGCTTCCCCCATAATTTTTTTCTGCTACTGTGACTTGCCGGTAAGCTTCATTTTTGTTTTTGGAAGTGTTTGGGACACTTAGTCCCTAAATGGAGGTTTAAGCCTTAGGATTGGCACCGTAGTCAGAACTGTGTGAAGACGACTCCGGAATGGAATTCTATCGATTCTGTTAGCTTCATTGTGTGATTTTGGGCTTAGGGGCGTGTCTGAATTGTGTTTTGGAGGTTCGTATCTCATTTAGGCTTGAAATGGCAAAAGTTAAATTTTTAGAGTTTTGGGCCGGTAGTGGAATTTTTGATATCGGGGTCAGATTCTGGTTCCGGAAGTTGGAGTAGGTCCATAGTGTTGATTATGACTTGTGTGCAAAATTTGGGGTCAATTGAACGTGGTTTGATAGGTTTCGGCATCGGTTGTAGACTTTTGAAGTTTCAAGTTATCTAAGTTTAAATTGGAGAGTGATTCATGATTTTAGCATTGTTTTATGTGATTTGAGGGCTCGACTAAGTTCGTATGGTGTTTTAGGATTGGTTAGTATGTTTGGTTGAGTTCCCGGGGCCCTCGGGTGAGTTTCGGGTGCTTAACTGACTAGTTTTGGACTTGAAAGATAGCATATTTCTTGTGTTTTTGTTGCAAAAAATCCTTAATCGCGTTCGCGAGAGAGGTCTCGCGATCGCGTAGAGCATCTGGGAAAGGCAGCTGAGTTGTTCTTTGTGTTTGCGATGTCGTTACCACATTCGCGAAGGTATGAAACACTAAGGCTACGTGTTCGCGATAAGGACCTCGCGTTCCCGTAGAGTCAACGGTCAGTTTGGTTCCAGGCATGATAGCCTACGCGTTCGCGATGAGTGTCCCGCATTCGCGTAGGGTCAGGCTAGTTGAGCTTCGTGTTCGCGACCAGTGCATCGCTTTCACGATGAGTATATTTTTGGTCTGAAGCAGCTTGTGCTTTGCGTATGCGAGGCTTTGACCGCGTTCGCGAAAAAGGGCATACCTGGGCAGAATTTAAAGTGTAAAAATGAGGGTTTTGAGTTCATATCACAAAATTGAATTGGGAGCTCGGTAGAAGACGAAATTTCGAGAGGTTTTCAGAGGAAGTCATTGGGTAATGATTCCTAACTCCTTTATGGTTATAACCCACTAATCTATCATTAATTTTATCATTTAATTTCGGATTTGGGGTAAAACATTTGGGGAAAATGGAGAAAAGTTCTTAGACCAAATTTTGGGGTTTTGATCGAAATTTTGGTATCGGATTTGAGTGAATTTGGTATGGTTAGACTTGTGGGTAAATGGGTGTTTGTATTTTGTGTTTTTTACTTGATTCTGAGATGTGGGCCCGGGGAGGCATTTTGAGCGATTTTTCAATTTCTTGCGTTAGCTTTGATTTCATTAGCTAGATTAGTTTCTTGTAGTTATATTTATGCTATGTAATTGATTTTGGCTAGATTTGGGCCACTCGCTACCGGATATTCGTGGGAAAGGTATTGTGAATGATTGATTGAGCTTGATTCGAGGTAAGTGGCTTGCCTAACCTTGCGTGGGGGAACTCCTCTTAGGATTTGGTACTGTTTGATATGTGAGTGCCGTGTACATGAGGTGACGAGTACGTACACTGGCTATTTGTTGTAAAACTCCATTTTGCACTAAGTCATAACTTGTTTTTTCCTCATTTGAAACACACTAGCATATGTAACTATCATGTTTAGACTAGAATAGCATGCCTACTTGTTTAACTGTCTATTTGAACTCCGTGCGACATGTTTAGTGAAATTTCCTGCTTTTCCTTGACTTGAACTTAGTCTAAACTGTAGGATTTCTTGTTGTAACTGTTATTTCGGTTGGTTGCGCTGCATATTTACTTTGGGACTACGAAACGGTATTCCAAGAGATCTCCCTGTACTGCATATTTACTTTGGGACTACAGGACGGTATTTCAGGAGATCCCCCTACTCAGCATATTTATTTTGGGACTACGGAACGGTATTCCGGGAGATCCCCTGCACATTTATGTTTGGGACTACGAAACGGTATCTCGGGAGATCCCCTATTGTTATCACTGTGTTCTGAGCTATTATCTTTCATTGATTCTATTCCTGTTAGATTTCCGTATTATTTTTACTGTGATATTTCATTCTGTCTTATTTCATTATATTTATACCAGTAGGGCCCTGACCTGATCTCGTCACTACTCGACCGAGGTTAGGCTTGGCACTTACTGGGTACCGTTGTGGTGTACTCACGCCCTTTCCTACACATGTTTTTCGTGTGCAGATCCAGGTTCATCTTACCAGCCTTATCACTAGTTGCAGTTGTTGCTGCTTATTGGAGACTTCAAGGTATATCTGCCCGCGTCCGTAGATCTTCGGAGTCCCCATCTATCCCCCTATGTTCATTTTGCCTTCTTTATGTAGAAATGATGTATAGAGTGGTTAAGACTTCTTAGTAGCTTGTGACTTACGGTATTTCGTGTTTTGGGAATTGTTTTGTACATTTTCAGAGGTGTTAATTGTATATGCCGAGTGGCATTCAGTTGGTTATTAGATATTTGTTACTGTTAGTAGTTAATGTTCATGCTTTTGTTTCATTTCCGCAAAGTGTTAGGCTTACCTAGTCGTAGAGACTAGGTGCCATCACGACAATTCACGGAGGGAGAAATTGGGTCGTGACAATATGTATCAAATGGTCCTCTGCTCGTAGGGACTTAACTAGCATATCATCAATATAAACTTCCATTGACTTACCTATTTGTTCTTCAAACATTTGATTTACTAAGCGTTAATAAGTGGCACCAGCATTTGTTAGTCCAAACGGCATTACATTATAACAATATGTGACGTACTTAGTGATGAACGAAGTCTTTTCCTGATCCTCCTGGTTCATTTGTATTTGATTGTACCCGGATTAGGCATCAAGAAAACTAAGGATCTCATGGCCGGCCGTGGTATCGATCATGCGATCGATATTCAGCAGAGGAAAAGAGCCTTTAGGACATGCTTTGTTTAAATCTTTATAATCTATGCACATCCTAAGTTTATTTCCCTTTTTAGGGACTATGGCTACGTTTGCTAACCATTCAGGATATTTTACCTCCCGAATGGATCCTATTTTGAGAAGTTTGGTTACCTCGTCCTTGATGAATGCATGTTTTACCTTGGACTGGGGTTTTTTCTTTTGTTTTATCGGGCGAAACTTCGGGTCCAAGCTCAGTCGATGTGTAGCGATTTCCGGTGGGATCCCTGTCATATCTAAATGGGACCAAGCAAAACAATCCATATTATTGATAAGAAATTTAATGAGTTTTTCCCAGAGCTCGGGGGTTAACCCCGTTCCCGGGTATACCTTTCGATCGGGTAGATGCCCGATCAATACGACCTGCTCCAGCTCCTCGACCGTCGATTTGGTGGCGTCGGAATCCTCGGGGATTATGAAGGATCGAGGGATCCAATAGTCATCATCCTCGTCCATTCCATGCTTCTCCGATTGAGTCGAGGTTGGCAGTTGTGGTTGCTATTTAGCTTTCTATTTTCCTTTGGACTCCGATCCTTTTATTGACGAAAGTGCCGATATTGGTATCACTTCGTCGACCGTGAACATCTCTTTGGCAGCGTGTTGTTCCCCGTACACCATTTTTACTCCATCCGGTGTTGAAAACTTCAGCATTTGGTGAAGTGTTGAAGGGACTGCCCTCATATTGTGAATCTTGGGTCTTCCGAACAGAGCGTTGTATCTCATATCGCCTTCGATCACATGGAACTTAGTTTCTTGAATAGTCCCAGCTATATTTACTAGTAAAATCATTTCTCCTTTAGTCATTTCTCTTGCCATGTTGAAACTATTGAGAATTCGAGCTGCGGGCACGATCTGATCTTATAGGCCGAGCTGCTCCACAACCCTTGATCGAATAATATTGGCCGAGCCTCCTCGATCAATTAAAACATGTTTAACCTGAATTTTATTCACAAGGATAGATATTACCAATGCATCTTTGTGGGGTTCTGAGATCCCTTCTCCTTCCTTATCGTTGAATGATGAAGTGCCTTCTGGTACATAGTCTCGAGTTCATTTTCCCCTGGTGATCGATACCTTAGTGCGTTTGAAAACGGGCCCTTGTGGAATATCGATCCCACCAACGATCATGTGAATCATGTGTTGTGGTTCTTTTTGCTCGTTTTTCCTATTTGCATCCCTGTCTCTAAAATGATTTTTAGCTCGGTCGCTCAAGAACTCTCGAAGGTGACCCTCACTGAATAGACGGGCCACCTCCTCCCTTAGTTGTCTGCAGTCTTCGGTTCTGCGACCATGCGTACCATGGTATTTACATATTTGATTGGGGTTCCTTTGGGATGGATCGGTCTGTAGAGGCCTGGGCCATCTAGTATCTTTGATTCTCCCAATGCCTGACACAATCCCTGATGCGTCGATGCTGAAGTTGTATTATGATAAATGTGGTGCCTCTGTGGGATCAGCACGTTTATCGAAATCTTTTTTGCTCATGAGCCCTCAAGAGCTTTGTCCTCGATCATTCCTTTGATCATTTCGGATAGGATTACATCCTGGGCCGCTGTTTCTACGATCTGCATTATATGGTTGATATCGGTCTCTGTTCGACTGAGGTTCTCTGTCGATATCTCTCTGAATTCTTCCAACGGGCCTGATCGGATAAGCGGAACCAGAAGGGGTCCCTAATTGATCATCCTCGACCCCGATCTTCGACTGGTATCGATTATGTACATCGGCCCAGGTTACCGCTAGATATTCAATTAAATTTTGCTTTAGCTGTCGTGAGGCCACCAAACTCCGATCGTTCAAACCTTGAGTAAAAGCTTGAACAGCTCAATCGTCTATGACTGGTGGTAGTTCCATGCGTTCCATCTGGAATCGAGATACGAACTTCCTCAATATTTCGTTATCTTTCTATTTTACCTTGAAGAGGTCAGACTTCCTAGTCGCAACCTTTATTGCTCTGGCATGTGCCTTTACGAAAGAGTCTGCAAGCATGGCGAAGGAATTAGGTGGCAAATTGTGATACCATATCATTGCCCCCTTCGATAGAGTTTCTCCAAATTTATTTAGTAGAACCGATTCGATCTCATCATCTTCTAAATCATTTCCTTTTATCGCACATGTATAGGAGGTGACATGCTCATTTGGATCGGTGGTCCCATTGTACTTGGAGATTTCCGGCATGCAGAATTTCTTTGGAATGGGCTTCGGAGCCGCTCTTGGGGGGGAACGGCTTCTGCACGAGCTTCTTCGAGTCCATACCTTTTAAAATTGGTGGAGCCCCCGGTATTTGGTCAACCCGGGAGTTATATGTCTCTATTTTCTTGTCATTTGCCTCGATTTTCTTTTCTTCCGTTTCAATTCGTTTAGTGAGCTCCTCGAGAATTTTTGTAATGACGGGGTCAGTCCCCGATTCATTGGCATTCGACCTTTCCGGCACTGGCTCGGTCCTATGGATGACTTTTGGTTCTACCCCACTTGGCGCTCGATGTTGATTTTGTAGTTGCGCTATAGAGGCTTGTTGAGCCTGTAATATTTCAAATATCAATTGGAGGCTGACTCCATCATCTCCTTCGCCCTGCGTACCTCGACCACCAGATCGACCTTCCCTGCGTATGCTATCTTCGGGATCAGTGCCCAAATTTGTATTTAGGGTGATATGTGAACTGACATCGATGGGGTTTGCAATTGGTACTCCCTCGAAATCAGCATGAGGCACCTCGATTCCTGGGGCGACTTTATTGTCGTTCTCCCCGTGAAATCCGAAACCGTTGTCACAATGTGCGGGTGTTGTTTGTGAGTTTGACATATTTTTTCTTGAAAACAAAAATACTTACAAGAACAAGCGTAAATTAGTGTGTGTTATCGGAATCAGTATTAAGCAATCACTATTATCCTTAGCCCTACGGTGGGCGCTAAACTGTTTACCCTCAAAATTGGATAACAAATAAACTTATAATTTGAATTTAAGGATACGTGATTTCACTTAATACCAACTGATAAATATGAAGATTAAAGACAGAATTGAACTATAAGGCAAATCAAACCAGTGTTTGAATATAACTCAGCCCTTGAGTTGGAATACCCTCGAACTGGTTGACGCAAGGATAATAAAAATACGATAAGCTGAACAACAAGAGCATGAGCGAGAAAGAAAATTATATGTCTTTTTTTTATCAGTCCGCCTACAAATGGTTAGAAACCCCCTTTATATAGTAGAGGAATTCTATATATGGTACAATTCTAATTATAGAAGAAAATCCCATGATTAACTAAACAACCGCTCTTGATTCGATTCGTTCCGAGATTTTCGCCAGGATCTTCGACCAGTCGCGGATATATCATTTTTCCGTTATTACGCTACCTTCGGTATTGCTCGATGTCTGTCTCGTGTGGTCTCGATTGCTGTCGGCCTCGATCTTGGCAGGTGCCTCGAATCTCGATCTCGGTACCTTGTCTTCGTGACTCGATCCAATCGACTTCGGAGTCGTCCTTCGATGCAAACTCCCGGTCTCGGTCAAACAGTAAAATCGGGTGGGGCCGATTTTAACCGTATACGTATATATATATATATATATATATATATATATATATATATATATATATATATATATATATATATATATATATAGAGAGAGAGAGAGAGAGAGAGAGAGAGAGAGAGAGAGGGAGAGAGAGAGAGAGAGAGAGAGAGAGAGAGAGAGAGAGAGAGAGAGAGAGAGAGAGAGAGAGAGAGAGAGAGAGAGAGAGACAAACCAAAAATAAGAGCTAGAAAGTAAATAGCCCCAACGACATGCTATTGGTCAAAGAAATAATTTAATGCTGATTTTCTATTGGTAATGTGGATTTTAGCATAGAATAAACGATATAATTCACGAATAGATTGCAAGACCCTTTTTGTGATTGCTTTTAAATAGGAACTTTGGAAGTGAAAAGGCAACTGATTTTTGATAATCTTTAACTTGAGTGATTTTGAGAAAGGAGCAGCGTGGTGCAACATAAAGAAGCTATAATGTTTCATCAGAATTCAACCTCGATCGGTAACAGAACGAAGGAAAGAGGAATCAAGAGAAATTTAATTTGGAATGAGTTTATGAAGAAGAGATGACGTTAGTTAATCTAAAAACATGACATCAAGTTTTGATTTGTGAATATCTCAATGAATCAATGAGCCTATATTAAGTACTTTTATTTATAATGTGAAGCACAATTATGAGATAAGTACATCGTCTCACGGGCTGATTTATAGCCCAATATATGGGCCACGTGAACCCATGGTCACTCCGTCAAATTAGGTATTTTATGTACATATTTTCTAGAATTGATCTAATACTATCTGGTGGCACTCATGCGTAAAAGAAACTAAATGGTGCACTTTGTTGAATGCTGAGTTATTTACGTAGAGGAGTCTAGACCAATTCCCACTTTATATTTTTTTTCCTTTCTTTAGTGGTGGGGGAGTGGGGGAGGGGGGGGCACTTCATTAACGGCTTGTTTTGTGTACAATAGAGTACCTTCAAAGAAGTTCAAGATTTCACCATATGAATTATTGAAAGAAAGAACGCCTAACTTAAATTTCTTAAGGGTATGGTGTTGTTTAGCCTATTATAGAATTTCAGATCCTAAAAGAACTAAGTTAAGACCTAGAGGAATTAAAAGGATATTTGTAGGATATGCTGAGAACTCAAAGGCATACAAGTTATTGGACATTGAGTCTAAATATGTTGTGGAATCTAAAGATATTGAGTTCTTGGAAGCAGAGTTTATTGTTAATTCTAATAATTAACACGAGGATACATAAATTACTAAACAAGATGATAATGCAGCAAGTATTGGTGATAATGCAGTAACTCTAGAAAATTGTGCAGAACTATTTCTTCTTCTATAAAATAAAAAAGGCAAATGAATCTCCTGTAGAACCAAGGAAAAGTCAAAGAGTTAGAAAGGAGAAAAATATAGGTGCTGATTTTATTTCTTCTCAACCACTAGTCTTTTTGGTAGAAGAAAGTAGAGATGTAGTATTAAATAAAATACCCATTATTTTAAATTTAAAAGAAGATCTTATAACTTATAGTGAGGCTATGACTAGTGGGATTGGCTTTAAAAAAGTTGTAAATGATGAAATGGATTCTCTTTTATCAAATGGTACATGTGTATTAGCATATTTACCTTATAATACTAAACCTATTTGATGTAAATGAGATTTTAGAAGAAAATACAATACTGATGGTTCTCTACAAACTTTTATAGCTAGACTAATAGCCAAAGGATTTAGACAAAAGGCAAGAGTAGATTATTTTGACACATAAGAGTATTGTTTGCTTTAGCATCGATATATGATCTAAATGTCCATCAAATGGATGTTAAAACGATATTCTTAAATGGTGATCTTGATAAAGAAGTTTATATGGAGTAACCTGAATGATTTGTACTTCCTGGAAATGAGAAAAAATTTATAAATTAGTTAAGTCCTTGTATGGATTAAAGCAAGCTCCAAAATAATGACATGAAAAATTTGATAGTATTATATTATCAAATGGTTTGAAACATAACTGAGCAGATAAATGCATTTATTCCAAATTCACAATGGATTATGGAGTGATAGTGTATTTTTATGTTGATGACATGCTAATCATAGGAACTAACATGCAAGGCATAAATGAAACTAAGAAGTATTTAACTTCTCAATTTAAAATAAATGATTTGGGAGAAGTTGATATTATCTTAGGTGTTAATGTGTGAGTCTCACTACATTGATAAGGAACTTTCCATGTTTAGTCATTTGAGTATTAAAGAATTTAATACTCCATTTGATGCTTCTAGCAAGATGGTTGAGAATTCTGGAAGATCTGTTAGTCAATTAGATTATAACAGTGCAACTGGTAGTTTAATATATGTTATGCACTGCACTAGGTTGGATATTGTTTTGCGGTTTGTAAATTGTCAAGATATACTCATAATTCAAGCAGTGATCACTGGAAAAGTATAGTGAGGATCCTTAGTTATCTAAAAAAGACAAAGTCTTATGCCTTGTATTATAACAAACTTCCTTCAGTATTTGAAGGATATTGTGATGCTAGTTGGATAACTAGTATTGGTGATAACAAGTCACATCTGGATAGGTTTTCATTTTGGGTGGAGGAACGATTTCATGGGCTTCTAAAAAACAGACGTCTATTACCCATTCCACAATGAAATCCGAATTTATTGCTTTAGCAGCTGCAGGATGAGAGGTGGAATGGCTGAGAAATTTATTGTTAGATATAGAGTTGCGGCCACAACCAATAGCAGTTGTTCTCTTGCACTGTGATAGTGAAATATACAATAAAAAATCTAGACATATTTCTTTGAAACATGAGTACATAAGACAACTAATTTCAGATGGTATTATTATAGTTGTGTACATTAAGTCTAAGGACAACAAGAATATATATATAGACACGAACCAAAAATAGGGGCCAGATTAAATAATCCCAACTACACCCTATTGGACATAGAAATAATTTCATGCTGATTTTCTTTTGGTGATGTGGATTTTAGAAAAGAATAAGCGATAGAATTCACAAATAGATTGCAAGACCCTTTTTGTGACCGCTTTTAAATACGAACTTAGGATGTGCAAAGGCAACTGACTTTTGATACTCTTTAACTTGAGAGTTTTTGAGAAAGGAGCAGCGTGGTGCAACATAAAGGAGCTATAATGTTTCATGAGAATTCAACGTCGGTAACAGAATGAAGGAAAGAGAAATCAAGAGAAATTTAATTTGGACTGAGTTTCTGAAGAGATGACGGTAGTTTATCTAAAAACATGACATCGAGTATTTGATTTGTGAATGTATCAATGAATCAATGAGCCTATATTATGTACTTTTATTTATAATGTAAAGTATAAATATGAGATAAGTACATCGTCTCGGAGCAGATTTATAGCCCAATATATGGGGCACATGAATCCATGGTCTCTCCGTCAAATCAAGTATTTTATGTATATATTTTCTAAAATTGATCTAATACTATCTACTGCCACTTGTGCTTCAAAGAAACTAAATGGTGCACTTGGTTGAATGCTGGATTATTTACCAAGAGGAGCAGGGATCAATTCTCACTATTTCTTTTTTTCTTTCTTTAGTGGTGCACCCATGTTATAAAAATTTTAGATCCGCCTCTACATCATCTAACATTAGATCAGGTTATCCCCTACCTATGATAAGAATAATAGCCCGTTTGGCCAAGCTGGAAAAATCAACTTATTTTGAGAAGTACTTTTTTTCAGAAGCACTTTTGGTGAGAAGCAGTTTGTGTTTGACTAATTAATTTAAAAAGTACTTCTAAGCAGCAATTAGTATTTGGCCAAGCTTTTAAAAAGTGCTTCTAACTGTATGTTTCTCAAAAGTTCTTCTAGGAAGAGACATGGTGTATTGATAAATTGATTAGGGATTTGACTCTTGACAATTGCTTGAATTAATTGATGGAGTTTTGAATTGTATTTTGAAGGCGTTTATTATTCAGCTTAATCGAAAGAGGAGCTTTATATTGCATTTATTTACATCATATACTCCAGTTTAAATTCGTGATTCAACTGAATTATTAATCGAACTAGAAAATAAGAAAATATTCGGGAGAAGTTACCCTTTAAGCTAAAACCATCATTATGTTCATAGAAAGTACTCACACTGTTTCAATTGGATTATTTCTGGGAATTAACGTTTAATCGAAAGAGGAACCTTAACTTCAAGTATAATCCAATTATCTGGTGAATTCGCAAGAATCAACAGTATTATAGAGTGAACTACTTCAAGAATTGGATCTCGAGTCAAGTATCTTGCACCTGTCTAGTCAATTACCCTTATTTATTTTACTTGTATTTTTGGTATTGCTCAACTCTTGTCTTCCGTGATCAATTGATAATTGCTTAAATTTTAGTTGTTAATTGTAGTTGATAATCATTCCAATCAAGTGTTGATTTTCCTGGAGAGTAATTAACTAAAGATTATTTGAACAGTGTTTAAATCCGATCCTTGTGGAGATGATAATTGAACTATACTATATTTGACTAGTGAGCAAAAATTTCATGTTGTGTTTTGCGCTCTTCAAATTTTGGCGCCGTTGCCGGGGATTGGCAATCAATAGTGTTCAAAGTAATTTCTGGCGCTAATTCAAGAACAAATTTTATTTTTTTGTATTCACATTTTCTCACTTGTGTGTAGGAAACAAGATTAACCTCTCTAGTGTATGACTCAATCATTTTCAAAGGAAGTGATACCTTACAAACTGGAGTTGGAGAAACACATGCGACAACTGAGAAAAGAAAGGGGATTCATCGAAAATTTCTTGGGGCAATCTTCAACCCAAGAACATATGAAAAAGAACGGTGATGATGGAGAGGATTAGGCTGCAAGAGAAACAGCCCAACGAACAGAAGCAGCTTCATAGGCAGCTGTTGACACAGCTCCGGTAGATGATGAAACTGTTAATGGGAATGGAGGATAGAGATTCAACCTGAACCGGCCTCTTGCAAAAGATGATTTCAAAAGTATGGGTCCCAAAGCAGGTAGATCATTGGTTCGCTATGCCAGACGGTTCTATAATCAATGCCAGTCCAGTGTGATACCCCCACCCATTGATGCTAGCAATTTTGAACTCAAGCAGGGAGTCATCCCGTAATGACCCAACCGGTTGTTTTAAACTTTTGTATTCCATTCAGTTGTTTGAAGTCTTGAGTAGCTTTATATGTTGTATTATGACTTGTGTAAATTATCGATTTTGGTTTTTAGGTGATTCGGGATTGATTCAAAAGAATGATTCTCAGCTAGGAAGATTTATGTTGGAAGAGTTGATCGAATTTGATTTTTGTATGTTTGACCTCGGATTAGAGTTTTGCTGGTTCCGTTGGGTCTGGATGGTAATTTTGGACTTGAGCGTATATCCAAATTTGCATTTGGATATTTTTAGAAGGTTTCGACACTATTTGGCGAAACTCGAAAATTTAAAGGTTTGGAATATTCATAATTTTGACCAAGAGTTGACTTTGATGTTATCGGGTTCGGATTGCTATTCCGGGTATTGGACTAGGTCCGTTATGCTATTTGGAGTTTGTGTGCAAAATTTGAAGTTATTTTGAGTTGATTTGATACGGTTCAGCATGAGTTTTGAAAGTTGAAAGATCAAATGTTCATTAAGTTTGATTCGTGGTACTGTTACACTCCATACTTTTAGGTTATGTCTTGGACCGCTCAACGTATGTAGGTAAACTCGAGCCCAAGGAATTTTCTTGTAACAACCTATATCTTTTACGTTAGAACGTGTCATAGTTGATCCATATGAACTCGGAGGATTACGATCATTCGTAAAGTTATAGTATGATTTACCCGGTGAGTTTGGACCCTTGTTAGTATATACAAGAATATACCAAGTGAAAGTAAATTATAGGAGTTGGCTAAATAATATAGTAATGAAGAACAAAACTTGTATAATTTAGAGAGTTAATAGAAATTTGTTATGATTTATTATATGACATATAGGTACATGTATTTATACCACAACTCATATTATTAACATTAAACAAATTCAATAATTATTAGAGATAAGTTCTAGGTGTTCATGTATATATATAGTCTTTTAAATTATCTTCTATCAAGTAAAGACAAAGCTTGCCTCCTCCGCCATCCAAGCTATTTTGTCCATACAAATTGATACGTATCAATAATATCAACTATCCAAAGTTAAGGTACTCATTTCTAGGTAAGTGTTGTCCACCAACTTATACAAATAGAGATAAGATGTGACTTTGTCATTCAAAAGCTCCTCTATAAGAACCCTTACGGCCAACCCTTTGTATAAGTTCATGATCTTGCAAATCCTATTTTTTGGGGATGTTTTACTTGCACAAGCTTAGTGAGAATTCACTCTAGCTCATCTTCTTCTTCTTCTTCTTCAAGAAATAGGTAAGAATTAAACAAACCCTTCTAGTTTAGTTTGTCTTCAACTTGGAAGATTTCACCTTGAGTTCTTCTTGATTTAGAAGTGAAGTTTCGTGTGGTGTGAGCAAGTTAAGGATCTAATTCTCCATTTATTGAGGTAATATTTTTGCCCTAGCTTCATCTACTAGTTCAGATGAGCGATTCTAGTATTTGTATTGACAAAGGACTTACAGGACGATGATCGGAAGCCGTGAATCAAAGTTATTGTTGTTGTTACAAAATTGTCCGACTATTTGGATTGTTGTAGTGTATTTAAGGATCACTACAAAAAAACTGGAATTAGCTACGAATGTCGTCGCTAATCTGTCGCTAAAATGCTCGTAGCTAGCAGAATTTTTTGATAATCCATTGCTAATCCTTAAATGATATTAGCGACGGATTTTTCTATTTAGCTACAGAATTTGTCCGTCGCTAAAACCTGATTTTTTAGTAGTGGATGTTCTTGTTATGTTGAATGGCTAGAAATATGGTGATAAGCATGTAGGTATATTATTGTGGTTGTTGTTGTTGTTGTAGATGTCAGCTTTAGAGAGAGGAAGGGCGGAGGAGAAATTTCATTTAGTTAGTTGTAAAGTGAGCTTGCCGCTCAACGTATTGTTATACGTGCTTCGTTAGTTTGACCTTAGAATTATTGTTATTATTGTAGATTAAGGTGTTGAGTGGACTGAGTTCTTCGTTTCATTGAGTGAAGCGACAAAGGTATGTAATGGCAGTCCCTTCTTTCGTAACATGATTCCGAACGAATATCGTCTTCCCAAACGAAGTATCTAAATGAGTATTCTATTCTTGTACTTGGTTGTCCCTTATTGGGAGTATATTTGTTTCATAAGTTATCTCTCATCACTAATTGGCATATTAGATGTTATTCCGTGCTGGTTGTACATCTTGTTCCCCCAAATAGAGAGTATCCAAAGTGTTAATTCAACGAGTCGATCAAATTTTGTATTAAGAATAAAAAGGAAGAGCCTTACAAGTTAAATGGGCAAAGAGTGCTATTAATATTAAAGTATATATGTTATAAACACCACCGAACGAATATCGGTTGGGCGCTGGATGTAGATATGCATAAACACCACCGAACGATTATCGGTTGGGCGATGGATACATGTAAACACTACAGAGATATAATCGGCCTGATAAACTGAAATGCCACACAGGGCGAACAATGCAAAATATACTGTACTAAATATATATATATATATATATATATATATATATTAGTACAATTCCAGAGTTACATTGTTCGCCCCGTGTGGCATTTCAGTTTATCAGGCCGATTATATGCCCTGTTTACAACTTATGCTTTCATATTGCTTCTTATGCCTTACATACCAGTACATTTCATTCGTACTAACACCCCTTTTTCCGGGGGCACTGCATTTCATGCTGCAGGTTCAGGTAGAGGCCCAGATAGACCTCTCTAGTAGGATCTTGTTGAATTCAGTTATTAGATGGTAAGCTTTGCTTGTTTCGGAGCTACCGAGTCTGATGTTTTGAGTTGTGTCTTAGGTATATACAGATGAAGGGTAGGTCGGGACCCTGTCTCGACCATATGACATTTATGTTGATCTTAGAGGCTTGTAGACTTAGTTGGGTTGTCTATATGTTATGTATGTCCTTGTCGGCCTTGTTGTTGGTCTGTAAACCTATGTTGTGGCCTTGTCAGCTTTGTATATAGGTATATATGTTTTGGGTTATCTACCTTGTTCAAATTGAGATGTCCAGATGACATCCCATGGTCACGAATTGTGGCCTTGTCAGCCTATATGTATGTTGATTGTATCTCCATACAGATTATGGTTTGTTAAGGCCTAGTCGGTCAAAGTTTCTATATGTTCATGTGATTTTCTTTTCAGAGTGGTACGTTCGGGAAAGGGAGGCACAGAGTGCCGGCCACACCTCCCCAGATTGGGGTGTGACAGGTGTAATCTATCGTTTCAATGTTATTATGTATGATTTGAGGTCTCGAATAGGTCCGTGTTATGTTTTAGAACTTGTTGGTATGTTTAAACGGGGTCTCGAGGGGCTTGGGAAAGTTTCAGACGTGGTTCAGATCATTTTGGAACTTATTGGTTAATGCTGGTTTTGGCTAAGTTCTGGTATGACCGCATCTGCGAAAATATAGGCATAGGTGCAAAGCCGCAGATGCGGCATCATAGCACATAAGCACAAATGGAGCTGGGAGCAGGAGTTCGCAGAAGTCGGAATTGGAGTGCATCAGCAGTAGCACAAAAGCGGTAGCTGTGATCGCAGAAGCAAAGAAGTGTGCAAAAGTGTGGTTTGGTGTCGCACCTGCGTTTGCGTAGAAACATGGCTTTTTATGCAGGTGCGAAAAGGTGGACTTTTAGTGGTTTTCGCAGAAGCAGTCTATTTATCGCAGAAGCGACGCTGCCGAAGCAGCCTTATGTTCGTAAATGGGAAATGTCTGGGCAGAAGCTTGTAATATCGAGGGCTTGTTCATTTGGTCATATTTGAGCTGGGACTTCAGATTTAAGCAGTTTTGGAGAGGATTTTTATCATGGATTGGGGTAAGTATTTTCTACTCGGTTTTGATTATATTCGATGATTCCATCTTCGTTTTTGGCATTTGATTGATGATTTCAAAAGAGAAATTGGGGTTTTTTGTCAAAACTTTCCTAAAGTGAATTTTTGAGTTTAGAACATCGATTCAGAGTCAGATTTGAGTGAAATTTGTATGGTTGGACTCGTAATCGGAATTTGTGAGTTGTATCGGGTTTCGAGATACGAGCCAGAGTTTGACTTTTTGGCTGACTTTGAGTAATTCAGTAATGATTTAACCTTTATCATTTGGGTTTGTTTCCTTTGCCATTATTTGATAATCTTGAGATGCTTTTGGCTAGTTTTGAGTCGTTCAGAGGTTGATTTGCGTGGGATGGCATTTCTAGAGTTTCGGTTGGCTTGCTCGGTATTTGATTTAGCTTGTATGAGGTAAGTAACTTATCTAAACTTGGATGTGAGGGTAAATATCCCTGAGAACTATGATAACTGAGATGGATTGGGGGTGACACACATGCCAGGTGACGGGCGCGGGTGCGTGCACCGAGGTATTCATGATCTAGTTAGTTTGTAGGCTATTATATGCCTTGTTTTTCTATCATGCTTCTTTGATTTCATGTTTTCTCCATTTATGTAACTACGTGGGATATTATTCATGTTAGAAATTATGTTTAGGCCACCTGCTTAATTGTTTGAGACATGATAGGGCTATTTTTGCTATGTTGAGCTATTTGCCTTAACTGTAGTCATACTCTACAATCACGATAGTTACATCCGCATGTTATATGCCTGTCTCTGAGCACTTTTGATATACTTTCTCACATGTTATCAGTGTATTTGCATGTGACACAAATTTAGACTATATCTGAGGCATATGGTGATATTCTATGTTATATAGATTTGTTATGTTTCTGTGAGATAGCTGTATTTATATTGGCATTTGGATCAGGTTGCACTACGCAATAGTTATATTAATTTTGAGTGACGAGTATGCCAGGCCCCATATTAGCCTAAGCTGTACTGATTTGAGACTACACGGGCACCGGGCCCTACTACTTGGGTTAAGTGATTATGATTAGCGCTTGGGTAGGATCCGCCCCTCCGGAGTCTGACATGCCAGTGGTGAGTGCATGCACGGTATTTCATATACGTGATTTGATGATAGGCAGTTATGTCAGGCACCCGTACAGTGTTAAGTGTGATTATTTTGATGGATCCATGGTAACGTTGTTGGGCCATTTGAGCCAGGCACCTGGAGTGTGTGTACTTAATGATTTCATTGTGAAACTGAGTTCTTTACATGTTTATTTGACATATAGGCATAATGATGTACCTTCCTCATGCAAGACATTGACATGACATTTGATTACTTGACATGTATACCTGACATGTAGGCATAGAGATGCATTTTGCTCATGCTAGACAATAATGTGATATTTATGATTTGACATGTAAGCATGGAGATGTATATGCCTCATGCTAATTGGTAATGGAAATTTTTATCTGGTGTTGTGAATTGGGAGTACAATTCCTTTGATAAACTCATGTTTAGTTGTTTCTCAGTGGTGAGATTTGGAATTGACTCTTTTACTTGAAAAACACGCCTACTTTTCCGTAATAGTGATCAAGCTGAGCATATATCTCCTGAGTCATATACCTTTACTAACTTTACTATACTGTTATGAATTGTTATTGGCTATTGATGTTGGTCACCGACCTTCTTCTGAGCTCATAAATATTTTCAACCTAAGGTTAGGTTTGTTACTTATTGAGTACATGTGATCGGTTGTACTCATACTATATTTCCGCATCTTGCGTGCCGATTTTGGAGCTGATGTTGCTGTATATGGCGGGAGCTGGCATTGAAGATGTACCTGCGTTCCGTTTATAGCTGCCACTTGTCCTTGGTAGCTCTAGATTTTCAAATTTATTTATGTATATTTCGAACAGATGATGTACTTATTTTATACCAGCTTTATAAATTCTACGTCTTAGAAGCTCATGATTTGTGCTACCATTCCTTGAGATTTTTTATGGAAGTTAAGTTATTTTATTCTTTGGCTCTTATGTTTCTTATTTGATATGTGTAGACTGTTAATTGGCTTACCTAAAGGGTTGGAATAGGTTCCATCACGACTAGTTGGATTTTTGGTCGTGACAAGTTGATATCAGAGCTCTAGGTTCATAGGTTCTTCGAGTCATGAGCAAGTGTCTAGTAGAGTCTTGCGGATTGATACATAACGTCCATACCTATCTTCGAGAGGCTACAGGGCATCTAGGATAAATTTCCCATATTTCTTTCCTTATCGTGCGACATTGATTCAGCTTGAAATGTATCTCCTTAAATTCCTTCCACTCACTCATGAGCGTATGTGAGCGCTCGGTATCAGTCGTGCATCGACGGCTTGTGATTCCATGGATGAGGTGCGATATGTGTTTTTTGCTTTCTGGTGATGGGCCAGTATGGAGGACTTGAGGCTAGGGTTGAGCCGTAGCTTGGGCTCGGTTGATTCAGTTGTGTAAACATGTGCTTTTGGGCTTATATTTTCGGTGGTAACCCTAGAAGCGTGATTTATGGTTCGGTGAGTGGTTGGATAGCTATATGATGAATATGAGATGACTACGGGATGTGTTCATATGGCTTTGAGGTGACGAGAAGGGTTGCTTGGGATGTGAAAAAGGACTATTGGATGCTTGATCTCTGTCTTGATGTGTTGTACAGTCTCGAGTTATGAGCGTATTGAGGGATCTTTCATGTTGTTCATTATGGGATGAAGTAGATTCTTATGTCTTGTTGGCGAGTTTAGACTCGGGAAGATTTAGTTATTGCATGATGGTTGTGGCCATGGTAGGGCGGAGTGAAATGCCAATTTGAGGCTAAATAGGTGGGTTATCTCCTGCAGGGTGATCTATGGATGTGTGATCCTTATGCTGTTGTGTGGAGAGATTCTTTCTACCAGTGGGTTATATGTGTTGAGATTTGAGTTTGGATCGATTGAGGAAGTTGACTTTACTGTCACGAGGATGAATGCGAGCTTAGCAGATGATTTGAGGCATTTTATGGTTTGTGTTGCATGAGCGTATGAAGGATTTAGTTGAATTTCACTGCAGGATTATGGCAGTAATAGAGTATGGGTATTATGAGTTATATGATGTATTGTTATATGGATTTGAGCCAAATGGGCGAGCCTACTATCGACGATCAGATTGCATAGTTATGTGTTGTATTGATTTCGGTCTGAGGTATGTTAATGGATCAACTATGACTTGCAGAGGTTGAGATCGAAGATGACTCAAGTAAGGAAATTTTTGGATATCGGATATATTACACTGTATGGGTATATGGAAATCATGGAATGATTTGAGTTTGTTATTAGTGATGGATGTAGTGTGCATGGAGTAGGGATTTAGTCGGTTGTCTTAAGATGGGGCACAGGCCGTTCAGCTCATTTTTGTGATGCATTGAGATTTTAATAGGGTGGATGACTCTCGATAAGGTTCCGATGATTTAAGATTCATAGGTGGTATTTGAGAAATTTTCAGATTTGTAAAAAGCTAAGATCTGAGATAGCATTGGATGGTGTTGGGTCTCGTGCTACTTCTATATCATTATGGATTCTACATTTCAGTATCATAGAGGTTAAGGAAACAACTTCAAATCCACATAAGGTCTCTTTAGAGTGGGAGTCTCATTTTGTGGTACTTTTGGGGTGCTTAAGAGGGAATACTGTAGTTTATAGACTTCAGGGTGACATGGATTCATGCTTTTATCTCTTATGGTGAGCTTTGGTTAAAGATCGAAGTGTACTGGCAAGGAGGAGTGTTTACTTGAAGGCAATTCGGAAGGAGCTCGGAGAAATAGGACAACTTGGTGGTAGATCATATCAGCGTGGTAATGGATATGATCGGCTCTTTTAGATCTTATGATGTGGTGAGGCTTTATGGGTGTTACGTGGCAATATAATTGGGCTTGGCGACTTGCGTGACTTGGTTGAGTTAGAGTGGATCAGTTCTGATGGCTTGGTTATGTGCAAATGGGTTTTGAAGTGCTCTCGATGATTTCTACTATGACTTGGATGGATATTTTCTACAGGTATGAGGGGTATGTTGCGTGTTGTAATTTTCTCTTGGATGAGAGTCAAGTAATAGGTTTCTGATTGATTGAGTATGTACTCTGACTTGTGGCTTAGAGTTGATAACTAGATCTTCATATTTTATTTGATGGTATGATAGATGCGATGCGTCGTGTGGGATTGGCATTTGCATGTACTAGTTTGTGGTTCAGTTTGGAAAGGAAGGTCATGAGTTCTAGACAGCATGGACAGTTTCAGGTATTTGAAAGAATGCTAGCACTATTTGGTATCACCTGAGAATACTGTGTATTTCAGAAGAGCGCCTTGTGTTTTAACTTACGGATGCTTCATTGGTAATGCGATACTCACCTGGTTGATCGACTGCTGATGTTCGGATTTCGCTATGTGGCATGGAATAATTATGGAAGTATTTCTCATGGAAGGATTATGTACGAAGGCTTTTCAGTTATTTATGTGGTGGAGGTGGGATCAGATCTAGTGATTCTTCTGTATTCTTGCAGTTTGGAGACGGGGAGTCTCAGAGACATATTTGTTTCTTGGTTACAAACTGCAAAGATATGGCCAAGTTAGCCAGCTAATAGTATGTGTTATGGTTAGGTTATTGTGGACTTTTGGAGGGTTATTTATCTAATTGTGGATGACCGGAGTTGATTTGGGGGCCGATTTGTAGGCCCAATGAGGATGTGTATTCTACACCGTGTCGGATTTGTTGACTCAGCACTGTTACTGTTGAGGTGTGTATCATTTAGTTGGATTTGAGCTTGTCCATGTTCTGAAATGTTCTATGTGTTACTCTTCTATGCTATGATTGTTTGTGAGACTGTTGATTGTTCGCACACATGATGCGTTTCTGTTTGGGCCTTGCAACGAAATTCGAGTGAGATGGTTCTAGGGGTGTTGAATGGATGATTGCGCCTTAGTTAAGGTCTTTCCTATTTATGGTATATTGTGCCATCCATTTCTCCATGGCTATGGTCATGCGCTTTGTGTATTTGTTGTTTATATGCGCATGGATGTTGATTTTGAGCATTATAGATCGAGGTATTTCATGTGGACCGGTGCTTGGTTTGGGTCATGCACTGCGGCGAAGTTATGTTAGGATATGATCCTTTGTGTTATTATCGTGTTTTTTGGTTCTCCTTCGTGTGAGGGGTTTATGGCATTGCGCTTGTGGTAGTACCTATTGAGCTTGAGGAACGGTTCTCTCATCTGAGTTATTTTCCATTTTTGGGTACATTTGTGGTTGCTTATTAGTACACGGATTGAACGGTTTGTGGAGCTAGATAGTATTGGTGTGGCATGTCAGAAGAGCAGCTTGTATTTGATGAGACAAGGTTATTAGACTTGGAATGAGTACTATCAGATTTGATTGCGGTATATTTTGAAGGATAATGTCACTGGTCGGCTTAGAATTTGGCTATGGTTCTTGTCTGACGAGAGAGAGCTCCATGACTTGTCGATCTAATAAGTAGTAATGAGTTTCTACGTATTTCAATCACCATTGGAAGTGTACGAAGGTTTGGAACAAGGTTTTTGTTGATATGAGGTTTATTACCGGTACGGGGGTTTGTTTTTGAGTAGCTACTGTGGCCGGAAGTTATTGCTGTGAGTATCTGAGTCATGTGGTATATCGTGTGTTTACATTCTGGGTTGTGGTTACAATTTGTTCATAATTATACAATGTGTAGATGTGAGAATCGGGTCTTGTAATGGATTCCAGACGTTGGAGATTTGATTCCAAGGTTTATGGGCTAAGGTTGAAGAAAGGATCTTCAGTTAGGTTGTGTTATCAAACTTATATTGATTGGGGTAACAAGGGATCACCCACGGGCATGTGCTTGTTGAGTTTTCACAGTGATTGGTTGACTTTGGAATGACTCTTGGCACATTCGAGAACGAACATATGTTTAAGTGGGGGAGAATGTAACGACCCAACCGGTCGTTTTGAGTATTTGCATTTCGTTCAGCTGTTTGAAGTCTTGTGTACGTAGTTTCATACGATGTATTATGACTTGTGTGAATCATCGATTTTTGTTTTTAGGTGATTCGAGATTGATTTGGAAGAATGATTCTCAACGAGAAAGTTTTCCGTTAGAAGAGTTGACCGAGTTTGATTTTGTGTATTTTGAGCTCGGATCGGAGTTTTGATGGTTCTGTTGGGTCTGGATGGTGATTTTGGACTTGGGCGTATGCCCGGATTTGCATTTGGAAGTTTTTAGAAGGTTTCAACACTATTTGGCGAATGTTGGGAACTTGAAGGTTTGGAATATTCATAAGTATGACCAAGATTTAATTTTGATGTTATCGGGTTCAGATTATTGTTCCGGGAGTTGGACTAGGTCCGTTATTCTATTTGGAGCTTATGTGCAAAATTTGAATTAATTCCGAGTTGATTTGATATGGTTCGACACGAGTTTTGGAAGTTGAAAGTTCAAAAGTTCATTATGATTGATTTGAGGTGCGATCCGTCGTTTCGATGTTGTTATGTGTGATTTGAGGTCTCGAGTAGGTCCGTGTTATGTTTTAGAACTTGTTGGTATGTTAGGATGGGTCCCGAGGGGCTTGGGCGAGTTTCAGACGTGGTTCGGGTCATTTTGGAACTTATTGGCTAATGCTGGTTTTGGCTAAGTTTTAGTGTGACCGCGCCTGTGGAAATATGGGCGCAGGTGCGGAGCCGCAGATGCGGCAGTCATAGCGCAGAAGTGCAAAAGGATCTGGGATAGGAGTTTGCATAAATGGGAATTGGAGCACATTTGCGGTAGCATAGAAGCGGTAGCTATGATCGCAGAAGCAAAGAAGTGCGCAAAAGCGGGGTTTGGTGTCGCACTTGCATTTGCGCAGAGCGGGGCTTTTTACACTGGTGCGTAAAGGAGGAATTTTAGTGGTTTCTGCAAAAGCGGGCTATTTGTCGCAGAAGCGACGCTGCAGAAGTGGCCTAATGTTCGCAATGCGAAATATCTGGGCAGAAGCTTATAATATCGAGGGTTTATTCATTTGGTCATATTTTGAGTTGGGGACTTCAGATTTAAGCGATTTTGGAGAGGATTTTCATCAAATGGATTAGGGTAATTGTTTTCTACTCAATTTTGATTATATTCTGTGATTCCATCTTCGTTTTTGGCATTTCATTGATGATTTCAAAAGAGAAATTGGGATTTTTGTCTAAACTTTCCTAAAGTGAATTTTTGAGTTTTGAACATCGATTCAGAGTCGAATTTGAGTGAAATTTGTATGGTTGGACTCGTAATTGAATGGGTTGTCAGAATTTGTGAGTTGTGTCGGGTTCCGTGATGCGAGCTTGGGTTTGACGTTTTTGTTGACTTTGAGTAATTGAGTAAAGATTCGACATTTATCATTTGAGTTTGTTTCTTTTTGCATTATTTGATGATGTTGAGTTGCTCTTGGCTAGTTTCGAACCGTTCGGAGATTGATTTGCACAAGATGGTGTTTTTAGAGTATTGGTTAGCTTGCTCGGTTTTTGATTTGGCTTGCTTGAGGTAAGTAACTTATCTAAACTTGGATTTGAGGGCAAATATCACTGAGAAATATGATAACTGAGATGGATTGGGGGTGACGCACGTTCCAGGTGACGGGTGCTGGTGCGTGCACCGAGGTATTCATGATTCAAGTAGTTTGTAGGCTATTATATGCCTTGTTTTGGTATCACGCTTCTTTGATTTCATGTTATCTCCATTTATGTGACTACGTTGGAAATTATTCATGCTAGAAATCTTGGCTTGGCCACCTGCTTAATTTTTGAGACATGATTGGTCTATTTTTGTCATGTTGAGCTATTTTCCTTAGCCGTAGTCATACTGTACAGTCACGATAGTTACATCCGCATGTTATATATCTGTCTTTGAGCACTTTTGATATGTTGTCGCACATGTTATCAGTGTCTTTGCACGTGACACAAGTTTGGATTGTTATTGAGGCATATGGTGATATTCCATGTTATATAGATGTGTTATGTTTCTGTGAGATGTTTGCATATTGAGACTTGAGCGGATAGATGACTGATGTGGGCCATAGAGCTGTATTTATATTGACATTTGGATCGGGTTGCACTCCACAACGGTTATACTGATATTGAGTGACGCGTATGCTAGGCCCCATATTGGGCTAGCTATACTGATTTGAAGCTACGCGGGCACCAAGCCCCACCACTTGTGCTAAGTGATTATGATTAGTACTTGGGTAGTATCCGCCCCTCTGGAGTCTGACATGCCAGCAGTGAGCGCAGGAACATTATTTCATATACGTGCTTTGATGATGGGAAATTATGCCAGATAGTCGTACAATGCTAAGTGTGATTATTTTGATGGATCTATGGTAACGTTGATATGGCATTTGAGCTATGCACCTGGAGTGTGTTAAGATTGTGTGTCTTAATGATTTCATTGTAAAACTGAGTTCTTGACATGTTTATTTGACATTTAGGCATAGAGATGTACCTTCCTCATGCTATACATTGACATAGCATTTGATTGCTAGACATATATACCTGGCATGTAGGCATAGAGATGCATTTTCCTCAAGCTAGGCTGTAATGTGACATTTATGATTTGACATGTATATTTGACAGGTAGGCATAGAGATGTATATTCCTCATGCTAATTGGTAACAAAAATCCATATCTGGTGTTGTGAATTGGGAATCCAGTTCTTTTGATAACTCATGTTTAGCTGTTTCTCAGCGGTGAGATTTGGAATTGACTATTTTACTTGAAAAGCATGCCTAGTTTTTCGTACATGTGATAAAGCTGAGCATATATCTCCTGAGTCATATACCTTTATTGGCTTCACTATACTGCTATGAACTGTTATTGGTTATTGATGTTGGTCACCGACCTTCTTCTAAGCTCATCGATGCTTTCAACCTAAGGTTATGTTTGTTACTTATTGAATACATGGAGTCGGTTGTACTCATACTACACTTCTACACTTTGCATGCAGATTTTGGAGCTGATGTTGCTGTATATGGCATGAGCTGGCATTGAATAGGTACCTGCGTTCCGGTTATAGCTGCCACTTATCCTTGGTAGCTCTATATTTTCAAATCTATTTATGTATATTTTGAACAGATGATGTACTTATTTCATACCAGCTTTGTAAATTATAAGTCTTAGAAGCTCATGATTTGTACTACCAATCCTTGGGATTTTGTATAGAAGTTCAGTTATTTTATTCATTGGCTCTTATGTTTCTTATTTGAGATGTGTAGTCTGTTAATTGGCTTACCTTGCGGGTTGGGTTATATGCCATCACGACTAGTTAGATTTTGGATCGTGACCCATCCAGACCATTCAGAATAATTGTATCTTCAGAGGAAAACCCAACGAAGATCCTAACAATCATCTCATGGACTTTGATGAGGTCATGAACACATTCAACTATGATGGAGCATCACACGATGCTATCTAACTCAGAGCATTTCCTTTCTCACTAAAGGATGATGCAAAACGGTGGCTACAGAATCTACCTACAGGGTCTATCTGTACGTGGGAAGAGATGGCTACTAAATTTCTAGACACGTACTTCTCTGCTGCTAAGAATGAAAAGATGTGAATGGAGATTCACAATTTTAGTTCTGGTGAAGGAGAAATTGCATTCGATGCTTGGGAACAGTTTAAGGAGCTTCTATGATGATGCCCTCATAATGGGATGGAGGAATGGATGCAACTCCAGGATTTCTGGGATGACTTAACTCCTGCATCAAGAAGGGTACTAAATAGTGCAGTGGGAGGCCCACTTATGAAGAAAACTCCAGAAGCGTTTGTCACTCTTCTGAATGAACTATCTAAAGATGCAGATCAATGGCCTACTGACCAAGGTGATCGAAGAAGGTCAACATGTGTGCACTAAGTAGAATCATCTGTTGCAATGCATGCCCAGATAGCAGCTATGGCTAAAGACATCAAGAATCTGAAACTGGCCCAGATACAGGGTCAACCACAGTCAGGATGTGATATTTGTGGAATGGGACACCCAACACATGAGTGTCAGGCCTTCGTTGCAGAGGAAGAAGTGAATGCAGTAGGAAACTTCAGCAATGGTAGCTATCAAGGAGGTAATAACTTCAATTCCATAGGATAGAGACATCCAGGTTTCTCGTGGAGCTCTTCAAGTGGTAGTCTAAATTCATGGCAACAGCAAAATCCTAGAGCACCAGGGCAAGGACCTCCTGGTATTCAAAATCAGCAAAGGCAACAGTACTAGACTCAACAACCTAACTACTCGAGTCTAGAGGATCTAATGAAGGTGTTCATCAACAAATAAGATGAGAAATTTGAGACACTAGACACAACCATTCGGGAACAGGGCACAACCATCGGGAACTTAGAAAGACAGATTGGACAGATTGCAAACATGTTATCTGAGAGGGCTTTGGGACTCTACTCTTTGACACAGAGAAGAACCCGAAGGAAACAATCAAAGTTGTATCTCTGAGAAGTGATAAAACATTGGTTGATCCAGTTATGAAAACTAGATCCGAGGTGGTGAGCAACCAGACTGATACACTAGAGGAGCAAAATAGTGAAGAACAGAGTAGTAGGGTACTTAAGGAGATTGAAGAAAGCAGTCACATGATAGCCCTACCATTCCCTTAAAAGATAAAGCGGGAGAAATTAGACAAGTTCTTTAGGAGGTTATTGGAGATGCTCAAGCAACTATATGTGAACATTCCCTTCACAGAGGTTCTTACTCCGAGGCCTGTTTATGCTAAATTCTTGAAGGAAATCTTGTCCAGCAAAAGGAAGTTAGAGGTGACAACAATGGTCAAGCTGAATGCCTACTACAGTGCATACAAAATTAAATTCCTCAAAAGTGTGGGGACCCAGGAAGCTTTACCATACCATGCTCGTTGGGGAGTGAGAAATTCGACAAGGACCTATGTGACTTTGGTGCCTCTATAAATATAATGCCTTTGTCTGTGTTCAAGAAACTTGAAGGTGAGCTTGGAGTGAGCAGGAGGTGCCTCTGGCTGACCAGACCACCATTTTTCCTGAAGAAATCATCGACAATATTCTAGTACTGGTGGACAAGTTTATGTTCCCCGTAGACTTTATTGTAGTGAACATGGAAGTGAACAAGGAGGTGCTTCTAATTCTAAGGAGGCTTTTTTTTGTACATGTAGAGCAATTCTTAATATCCATGAGGGGAATATTATGCTCAGAGTGGGTAACGCGAAAGTGATGTTCCAAATGAAGAGAACGATGAAATACACCAGTGATGAGACATCTGCCTACTCGTGTTTCAAAATTGATGTTGTTGTGGAATTGGCTGAAAATTATAAACTTGATAAGCTTGTGGGGGACACTATAGAGAGGTGTATTACGCAGTCTAGCATAGTGGAGGATGAAGATCCTTAAGTAAAGAAAGAGGTTGAAGCTCTTAAGACTGAGGATCAAGTGGTTCATGAGGAATAACTCAAAAAGAAGGAGTCTAAGCCTAGTGTGGAATTGAAAGTCCTCCATACTCACTTGAAATATGCTATTCTTGAAACTAAAATTTTTTTTGTAATTATTTATGCTTACTTGATAGGTGCACAAGAACAAAAGATGGTGGAGATGCTGAGAATGTACAAGAAGGCCATTGGTTGGACCATAGATGATATTCAAGGAATCAGTCGAGCAATTTGCATGCACAAAATTTTGCTAGAAGAGAATAGCAAGCCAGTGGTGCAACCCCAATGCAAGTTGAATAAAAAATTTGAGGAGGTAGTGCACAAGGAGATTATCAAGCTTTAGATGCGGTGGTGATTTTCCCATATCTGATAGCCAATGGATCAGTCATGTACAAGTTGTGCCTAAGAAGGAGGGAATGACAGTGGTGAAGAATAAAGACAATGAATTGATCCAAACCAGAACAGTCACGGGGGGCGAATGTGCATTGATTATAGGAGACTGAATGATGCAATAAGGAAAGACCACTCCCCACTCCCATTTATTGATCAGATGCTCGAGAAAGTGGCTGGACATGGTTGTTACTGTTTCTTGGATGGGTATTCAGGCTACAATGAGATACCTATTGCCCCAGAAGATGTTAAGAAGACTACTTTCACTTGACCTGCAAGTATTTTTGCTTACAGGAGGATGCCATTTGGGTTATGTAATCCACCAACCACTTTTCAGAGGTACATGATGTCTATCTTCTTAGATCAGAACAGGAAGTGCCTAGAGGTATTAAAGGATGATTTCACTCTATTTGGTGATGATTTTTATGACTGCTTGATAAACTTGGAGCATGAGCTTGAATGTTGCGAATCCACTCACGTGGTTCTTAACTGGGAGAAGTGTCATTTTATGGTGAAGAAAGGAATTGTTCTGGGCCACAAAGTGACTGAACATGGCATTGAAGTAGATAGAATAAAGGCTGATGTAATTGCTAGACTTCCTCCACCGACTTTTGTGAAGAGCATAAGGAGTTTCATGGTACATGCTGGGTTCTATAGAAGGTTCATCAAACACTTTTCCAGCATTACAAAACCATTGACTGCATTGCTGGCAAAGAATGTCAAGTTTGTGTTCACTGTGGAGTGCTTAAGGGTATTCGAATTGATGAAGGAAAAACTTGTTAGTGCTCATACTATGGTGACGCCTGATTGGAGCCAGCCATTTGAAATAATGCGTGATGCTAGTGATGTGGATGTGGGAGCAGTTGTGGGGCAAAGGAAAGATAAGATGTTTTGGCCCTTCTACTATGTAAGTAGGACATCGAATGATGCTCAAGTAAACTATGCCACTATGGGGAAAGAGTTCTTTGTTGTGGTCTTTGCTTTTGACAAGTTTGGATTATATCTTCTGGGGAGTAATATTATTGTGCACACTGATTACTCGGCTTTGAAATATTTGCTGAGTAAGTAAAAGTCCAAGCCGCTTATGATGCGGTGGGCATTGTTGCTCTAAGAGTTTGACTTAGAGATCAAGGATAAGAAACTCACTGAAAATCAAGTCGCAAATCATCTATTTGACTTCAGTGGCCTCCAGTAGAGACAGTGGAAATAAGGGAAGAGTTCCCAGATGAATAGATTTTCTCCATTGCTACGGTCTCCGAAAGACCGCCTTGGTATGCTGATATAGCCAACATTTTGGCTAGTGGATGGTTGCCGCATGACCTTTCTCGTGATTAAAGAAGGAAGCTTCAAGGTGAGGAAAAAATTATTTTTGGAATGACCCTTTCTTGTTTAAACTATGTGTAGATGGTGTGATTTGAATAAGAGTATGATACTAAACCAACTAGAGAAGAGAGAGGCAAGAATCCAGATCGGATTGACCGGTTGGAACGATTACAGATGTTTTCGACAGTTAGATCGTTTGAGCTTTGTAAGACTTTTGAGAGTTTACAATAGAAGAAAAGAAAAACAATTGAGAGATTTGATTATGAGCGTTCGAGATTTGCTTTAGCATACTCGATATCGCATGAACAATTGCAAGGGGATCTTGATCTAATAAAAATATCGATCCATACTTGATACAATATCGATCAATCGTTTAGTTCAACTAAAATCGATGAAGTGCTGAAACTACTTCAACTTAAATGGATGAACTTCTTACTTTGTTGTTGCTCCTCTGAACTTTGCTACTAGAGATTATGTTATGGAACTTGTTAGTATGTTCGGACGGGGTCCTGGGGGCCTCGGGTGTAATTCGGATGAGTTTCGGGCCATTGCGCCCATGTTTGGGTTGCTAGTTGTCTGGTGTTTCAGTTGTTCTTCGCGATCGCGAAGATGAGGCCACGATCACGATCGCGAAGTGATTCTTGGAGCTCAATGATTTTGTTCAACGCGGACGTGACTATGGACACGTATTTGTGAATGTTCGGATGGTTGTTGTTCGCATTCGCGTCTATGCTTCTGCGTTCGCGTAATAAAGCTGGGGACTAGTAGAATATTACTCATCGCGTTTGCAAGGTTTTGGATTTGTTCATGAAGTTTTACCTCATTGTTCATCTTGTTCGCATGGTATGTGCCGCGAACCACAGAGCTTGTTTTCTCTAGGCAGTATTTTTGTGCTTCGCGATCGCGAAGCTTGTTCCGCGATCGCAAAGAGGAACGCCTAGGAAGACTTATAAGTACTCTATTTCGAGGGTTATGATATTCTTATCACTTTTTGAGTTAGAGAGCTCAAATTTGGGTGATTTTAGAGGAGATTTTTACGCTTTAAATTGGGGTAAGTGTTCTTGACCCGGATTTGGTTATATTTCATAATTCCATCTTTGTTTTTATAATTAAATTAGTGATTTGAATTGGAGAAATTGGGTGTTTTGGTAAAAACATTCTAAAACACAAAAATGATGATTTGAAGGCCGATTTGATGTCGGAATTGGATAATTTTGATATGGTTGAACTCGTATCAGAATGGGTATTCGGATTTTATGAATTTTGTCGGGTTCTGAGGTGCAAGCCCGGAGTTGACCTTTTGGGTTGACTTTTTGGTTTTCATTAAAGATCGAAGTTTTATTTTTGGAAATTATTTTCTATAATTTTTATTTATGATATTAAGTTATTTTGGCTAGATCCGAGCTGTCTGGAGGTTGTTTCACATGAGAAGGTAATTTTCGAGTACGAATTTAGCTTCTTTGAGGTAAACATCTTGCCTAACCTTGTGTAGGGGAACTACCCCTTAGGATTTGGATTGATTGTATTGTTTGAGTTATGTTGAAGTCGCATGAGGTGACGAGTGTGTACCAAGCTTATATGTGGCAAAATCGACCTGTTTAGACTCTTAGGTTACTTTATGCATTTAATTAGAAGTTGTTATTACTTATTACATCTTTCCTTGTTGAATTCATTCGTATATGCTTATATTGTAGCCGTTATTTCATGCTCTAGCTTCCATTGCCGTATTTACTCTTATGTGTCTTAATTGAAGTTACTATTACATGCTATATCTTTCATTGATAAGTTTATTATGCTTTAACCAAAGTTGTTAGTACATGTTCTACCTATTATTATTGAGTTACTTTTATATGTATTCAATTGAAGTTGTTAGTATACATCATGCCTTTCATTGTTAAATTCATTCATGAGCACGTAATGGAAGATGGACTTATCGAGAGTTATTAACCTGTTTTAGTTGAAGTTGTTGTTTTATGGAATATCCTTCATTGTTGAATTATTTTCCGTTTCATTCTGTTGTTATTGAGATTCTTGTTCACATCGTGGTTGAGCAGTGGGCTATGTGTTGTGGTGACATCGGTATTGTTGTTTTGAAAAGGTTGTGGCCTATGGGCACTTGTGCTACGAGCTGATATGTCGTGGTGTTATGATGTTAGCACATGTGATTTGTTGTGTGGTTTGATTGTTGTTATGTGGATCATAAGGGTGGCATCTCTCTATTGTTAATTGTGCGGAGTGATACATGTGGCTATTAATATATTATTTGGGCGGAGCGATACGGGTGGCTAATATGTGCAGTGATACGGGTGGCTAATATGCAGGGTGATACGGGTGACTATTGTGTTAAATGTCTAGGCAGAGTGATAAGGGTAGCTATTATGATATTGTCAATATGGAGAGATAAGGGTGGCTATGTCAGGGATGATATGTGATGGCTCGGGGGACATAAAGTTGATGATATTCGTCTGATGGTGTGATTTTCCTTGTGTGTGATATGCACCTTACATGACTTGTTGTGTTTCTTCCAATGAGCCACTCGATGTCTTTGATATTACTTGTTGACTTGGACTGTAAAAGTACACTCGCACAAGCATACACCGTAGCATTCCACTTGTACCAGTTCAGGAGTATGAAAATAAGACATTTTTTAATCTCGCACATGTATTCTTGTATATATGCTTTCATTATAATATTGAGCTTGTGACCACGCCAGATGGATTATGATATTAAGCCTGTGACCACGCCGGGTGGATTATGATATTGAGCATGTGACGATGCCGAGCAGATTGAGGTATTGACATGTGAGTCGTCCATGCGGTTGTGATTTATAATGTGGGCACGAGGTTCCATAAGCATATGATTGGTGATTTGGGACTCGTGGCTTGTGATTATGAGTCGATGTATCTCGGAGTAACTTTGTTGGGAGACTTGTGTTAGGCTGATTATTTGGTTGTCATTTGTTTTCCGTATGTGGTCTCACTGGTACTTTAACGATGTTCTGTTTACTTTTACTGTTCATATTACTTGTTCATTCCTTGTCGCCATTTACTGATTCTTGCTTTCATTATTTGCTTTATACTTATGTACTGCACATGTTTATGACTAGTAGGTGTCTTGACTTGTACCGCGTCACTACTCCACCGAGGTTAGTCTTGATACTTACTGAGTATCGACAGTGGTGTACTCATACTACATTTCTACACATTTTTGTGCAGATCCAGGTATTGGAGATATCAGACTCAGGCAGAGTTAGCTTCTTCATCGCGAGGATTCAAAGTAGAGCTTCTTGGTCATCGCAGTCCCTTGCAGTCCTTTTTCTTTTTATTGTACTTTTAACAGATTATCCTGTTACACCCCATATTTTCGTACATAAGAGTACGTCGTAAGACAATTGATGTAAGCTCAGAAATGAGATCATTTTTGAAAGTACAGAAAGTAATAAATCATGTTACATTGGAGGTTACAAATCTTTAAGATCATTAATAACAAGTACCAAGAGGGTTAGAAGGCTTAGAAGCTAAACGAATTGAAGGAAATAAATTTCATCAAAAGTTGATAAGTTTGGATTGTTATAATACGCACTTTGGGGTGAGACTAAGGTTCTTAACATGATAAGGAGGTAATGTTATGGGTTATTTTAGTCGTATGATAGTCGTGTGTTATGTTTTGAAGTCAAGCAAGTTGTAGAACAAAAGGTGGCAAAGGTCATCACAAGTTACATTTATAAATATGCTGAAAATTAGGTCAAATGTAGCTGAGCTTTCCCCATGTGTCCTGTTATTATATCGTTGTTCATGGGTCTCAGAAAATACGTAAGTTGATAAAGTTTATTTCATGATATTAACCGAAGGCATATTGATCTTATGACATTCAGAGAGATCTTACTGACTTACTTCATTATGCATTGCATTCATTTATACATGTACATTGACCCATGACCAGATGTCATTATATACGCGTATATCATATGTATATGGGGTATGGGGAAGGTTTATGGCGTTATATACGCGCCACCACTTGATCAGCTGGTATACATTGATGATTTCGCCCACAAAGGCCGAGATGATATAATGGGATGCCCTCAGAGGCTTGATGATGTTATGTACGCATATACCTATGCATGATATGACATTTATACACATATGCATGACATTATAAATGTTTCATGATTCACTAGGCTATTCAGACTTACAGGTTGAGTTTTTTACTCCATGTTTCTTTCATGTCTTTTATATACTTGGTTCATGCCTTACATACTCGATACTTTATATGTACTGATGTCTCTTTTGCATGGGGGTTCTGTGTTTCATGCTCGGGGTCCCTATAGACAGGTTGACAGTCCTCATAGTAGGCTATCAGCTCAGCGGAAGGTGTTGGTGGACTCCACTTGCTCCGGAGTTGCCTATTTGGTCAGTATAATTTGGACATGTATTGATTGGTATGGCGTGGCCCTGTCCCGACCTTTATGACATTTATGTACTCTTAGAGGCTTGTAGACATATGTCATGTATATGGATGATTGTATGTCCTTGTTGGCCTATGTTTTGAGTGTACAAATGATCATTTCGATCCTATAGGCCCGTATGTCACATGTATAAGTTTGTATATCATGTTGGGTTGACCTATGTCGAGTATTCCCTTATGTTTTATTCTGGTTATCTCATGACGGCCCTTATGGCCCATTTACCCATGATGGTATGATAAAAAAGATACGTTACGTTGATACTCGGTTGAGTAAGGCACCGGGTGCCCATCGTGGCCCTCTGATTTGGGTGGTGACAAAAATGGTATCAGAGCAGTTCAGTCCTAGGGAGTCTATAAGCCGTGTCTAGTAGAGTCTTGTTTATGGGTGTGTTGTGCACCACACTTATAAGCAGGTGGCTACAGGGTATTTAGGACTGTCACTCTTTCTTCTTACTCTAGATAATGTGGTAGAGCTCAGTTGTAAGTATTCAAACTCCTAAATTCTACTTTATTCGTAATACAATGATACCTACATCCACGAAGACCGTTGGTAAGAGATTAAATGTGGATGTGGAAGAGTTGAGTTAGAGGAACTCGATTTTGCATCATGCTTATGATAAGTAAATGTAAGGTCTTCAGTAGATTATATGTGTACTAAGATGTGTAAGCTTTTTGATAAGGAGCCCTAAGGCATGAATATCTATCCACCCATATGGTATAAAAAGAAACAAGAGAATCAGAAGGCAGATACAAGTTTCAACATGCAAAAGAAGTAAGATGAAGAAGGGTACGAGGTACCCAGTTAGTGATGATTATTAGTTTTTACAATTCTGAAAGAGAAATATAAGCATTCTGAGTTACTTTCAATAGTAACTGAGATATATACAATTGGCCACACCCATCTCAGTTAGGCCATATGGGAGCTAAGAGATATAGTTTAAGAGAAGAATAGGATATCAGGATCCAGCTCGGGTTAGAGTAACCCAAAATAGTACATGGATTGTTATCATTAGCTAACATTTTCAAAGAATAGTGCAAAATTGGTAATAGATCTCCTTGTGAGACACCTAGATGGTGCACTCTAGAATAGTACAGTCAGATATGAATACTAGAATGTTCATAAATTTTAGGAGATAGGCAGTGAAATCCTAGAAGGGATAAATATTTACCTTAGTATGTCTTCCGCCCCTAGTAAACAAAATAGAGAATGTTAGGCATCCCGAAGAGCCAGTGAGATGAAGCAAGGGGAGCTAAAAGTGAAAGAACGTTTTGTTGAAGTTTTCAGAATAAAGTGATAGACAGAAATATTAGCCGGAGAATATGAAGAGAGTAAATGAAGCATTATGAGTAAGATGTGATAAATGGGTGATAACGGTAAATCAAAATATGACAGAATACCAGAGTCTATAGTCAAGTGAAGGAAAAGACAAGAGGTGACAGGCCTTGAGACAATAAAACTATATAAGCCATAAAGTCATACCCTCATTTTGAGAAATGAGTTGGTGACTCAAACGTGATTACCAGAAGGCAAAGTTAGACCCCCCGAAGTAATAGAAATCAGTATGGGCTAGTGAACAAGATAAACTGAACGTGAATTAGGGATCAGAAGATTTGATAATAGTCGGTATCGTGAGAATTTTAGAGATAGAGTTCCGGCAATAATAGAATGGACAACAAAAGAATAACCTTTAAAGGTCATTCAGGAAGACGCTTCCCTAAAGCGAGCACTGTGTGCAAAGTTAAGCTTAAGGGACTATGTGTGCCAGTTACACTAGGTGTCACCTTCGTACGTTAGAAATTCAGTTACCCCTGTTACAGAAGGGTTACCGCAACGTGAGTAAGAGTCCGTGAAGATGTGAAAAGACGCCAAAGATGAAGAGATAAAACATTTATAGGTGAATCTTCATAGCATTAAATTTTAGTACTCCCCTAAAGGGGAAAGATGGTGTGATATGGTATTAAGTCAGAGTTATGTGGTTCAGGTAACTTTGGAATAGTAAAGGAAGAATGTGGTAGAAAGGCGAAAGGAATGAGATTGCATTTATTCAGATCATACAGATATGATATGACTCCAGAACATTATGCAAGCACGACGGCGAGGAGAGGCAGTAAGGGTTCCAACACTAGATGTTATTGATAAATAAGTGCAAATGAACACTTGATACGCAAGGAGCCAGTGCGAGGGGTAAGTTAAGACAAAGGACATAACCCAAGAGAGATTACGCATAATATAGATATGGGAATGGACCAACGAGTAGTTAGTAGTTGATTCAGGAAGAGTCTAATTATGGCTAGACAAGAGGATATAGATAAATCAACAGATCGTGCAACATAAACATAGTAAACCCAAAATAGTGAATTCAGTCTCGTAGATATGACATCGTAATCCTTGAGAAATATTCATATAGGGGTTGGGGTAGTTAAAGGTACCATATAAGTGTTACAGAAATAAAAGAGAGTGCCACTGGGAAGACAATCAAAAATTTCAGTTCAGAAGGAACCCTACGAGCACAAGGGAGCGAAGGTAAGTAACTAGGGATAATTATAGACGAGCAAGAACATCAAAAATTCCATCACGTGTATGATGTAATAAGCTCGTAGCTTTACAAGAGTCAGAGGTTCTCCCTTAAGTACTACAACAAAAGACTGACTGAGGAAATAAGGAAGAAGCCTTCAACCTAAGAATAGTAAAATGAAGAAGAAATGGTCTTGTAACAACAGTTTCACTACAATATTTTATACACTCCATAAGAAAGTGGCACCTATCGTGGCTAATGAACAAAAAAAAAAAGAATCAAAGGTGATGTTTGAGATCCTATGAGTTACAGGAAATTCAAGTATTCGTGCGCAATAAGATAAGCCAAGTATTCATGCAACAAGTGGCAGAACGACCAGGAAAAGTAATTGCTTACATTTAAAGACAACTGAGAAGGCACGAAAGGAAATCTATGGTGCTAGCAAGTTAAAGGAAGGTTACGAGTAGTATAAATAGATATATGTAGGTTGCAGGATAAAGTATGGTAGAGCGACAAGGTTTTAGGTAGATAGGAGTAAGGATAAGAAAAGGTGAGTGAGAAGGTGATGAGAATAGGTAAGTCCTCGAGATTAAACCCATCAAAACAAGAGAGCTGATGGTTTTCGTAAGTAATAGAAAGCTCGGTACAACTTGAATGAACTCAGAGGAGTCTAAGACTAGGAGTAATTAGAAGAGATGAAATGCTGCCCTGGTAGTAGAATAAGGGTGTAATTGTAATAGATAAGAGGATGGCGCTTAGGCCTTTGATTGAGTAATGATTTAAACAAAAGGTATTTCATGAATTGCACAGGATTAGAATACCCCCATAAGATGAATCACGTTGGGATTCTATGAAATACGGTTATTGAAGTATAGAATTGTCCCTAGGTGTATCGGGAAAATTACTTTAAATGTTCCCCGATGCAATGTGAGCCCTAGTGACAATGTATTACGTAAGATGTTTCAAGTTATCAGTGGTAGATTATGGATCAACAATAAGGTAAATCAACAATGGATGGATAAAAGTTACAAAGTATGAGATGAGATTAGGCCGTCACTATTAAGATGAACAGTAATGAGGAAGCATTAAAGGACTTAGATTTATACATATAGGATAAGCAGCGAGAGAGTAACCTGGAGTTGGGTAGCAGACCTCGATAATAATAAAACCAAAGTAGGAGTTATGGTATAGTATGACCTATCTAGATGCAGTAAAGCCATAAGGATATATAACCGAGTCTATGAAACAAAATATAGCAATAGTTGTAAGTTCGACAAAGTACCGAGCGAAGAACTTCAATATAACTTTAGATGCCCATAGGGCCATCTTGTCAAAGTTC
Organism: Nicotiana tabacum; assembly: GCF_000715075.1. NCBI lineage: Eukaryota > Viridiplantae > Streptophyta > Magnoliopsida > Solanales > Solanaceae > Nicotiana > Nicotiana tabacum. The sequence continues at coordinate 57,571,237 of NC_134093.1, forward strand.
TGTATATGTTCCCAAAGTGAGGCCTAGAGATTGGCTAAAGGCTATAGGAAAAAGGAGAGAAGAGTTGCATAGGCGCACATACAAGGACCAAGTCGTACAAGCTGCATGACAGAAGGTAGCAACAGTTACGAGATTGGAAGAATTCTGACAACAAGTCGTGGTGTAAGAAAGAGGCCTAAAGGGGGGAATGCCCTGGCCTTTAGATTTATTCACATAATAGTTGCCTAGATGGAAAGGACAATATTAAAATATTTATAAGAGCTATGGGTTATGAGACTGATAAGCGCATCAGTCAACATTCGAGGACGAATGTTCTAGGGGGGGGAATGATGTTACACCCCTTTTTTTCGTACGTAAGAGTACGTCGTAAGACAATTGATGTAAGCTCAGAAATGAGATCATTTTTGAAAGTACATAAATTAAGTTAATCATGGTACATTGGAGGTTACAAATCTTTAAGATCACTAATAATAAGTACCAAGAGGGTTAGAAGGCTTAGAAGCTAAACGAATTGAAGAAAATAAGTTTCATTGAAAGTCGATAAGTTTGGAATGTTATAGCTTGCACTGTGGGGTGAGACTAGGGTTCTTATCATGATAAGGAGGTTATGTTATGAGTTATTTTAGTCATATTATAGTCGTGTGTTATTGTTTGAAGTCAAGAAAGTTGTCGAACAAAAGTTGGCAAAGGTCATCACAAGTTACATTCATAAATGTGCTTAAAATTAGGTTAGACGTAGCTGATCTTTTCTCCAAATATACTTGGAATTGCGGGGTGATATACCTACAAAATTGAATATCTACAAGTCTAGTTTCTAAAACATTTAACTGTTCGTCAAGTCTGCACAAGAAGCTCCCATGGGACCCACAAAGTCAGTGTAAAACTCTAGCTTGTATTTAAGGCAATTCTAAGTCGTTGTAACTCATTTTTCTCGTCCAAAACAGTTTCTAATCCCTACTAAATTCTCTCCAAGGTTTACTCCATGATTCTAGGGTGAAAACCTAAGATAAAAACATGAATTCAGCGCTAGAAATCACATGGTGCTTGCTAGATCGTAGTTCTTCATCTTGTGGCTATTTTGGAGGGTTCTTCAAAGGTAAGTAACCTCTGATTCCGTGTTGTTTTTGTTGATTAAGGTAATAATCAGTCCATCCTTCATATATATTAGATTTTTAAGGCGAGCTACAAGTGTTTACATACCAATTTGAACACCATATGTGGATTCAAGAAGAGAATACAACACCTATAGTGTTGTGGTGTCATTGAGGATAGTTGTGGGCTGTGCTTGGATGAAATTTGTGTTGTTTCTACTGGTTAAGGTGAGTATAACATCCTACTACATGTTCTTCAATTATTTTGTGCGTTGGTTGCATTATTTGAGAAAAATACTACAAGAGGAGACTTGAAATAGTTTGAGATGTTATTGTTTTAGTGGACTTTTTTGGAAAGGTAGTTTCCATGAGCTATAAATGGTTGGAAATCCTTTAAAAAGTATTGGTTATTATACGGGATATATTACAAAGTTCAAGAATGAATGATAATGGGATTGAAGAGTGCTAAAGGGATTCAATCCGTGCTTGCTGCTCGTCGTGATATGTTGATGACTTGTCAATAAAATATTTTGTACCCTATTGTTGATGTTGTTCTTATTGTATTGCTCTGGTTGTTGTTGTTGGTATATTGTATTGGAGGAGGCCCTTGTTATAGTATCCCTTCTTTCCTTTTGGCATGATCTATATGATGCAACGAAACGAGCAAGCACGCAACTTTCACAAATGATTCTATTCTTAGAAGTAATAGGGTGCCTATGTTCTTGATTCCCCATATGTCCTATTATTCTACCGTCTGTTCATGGATCTCAGAAAATTTGTAAGTTGATAAAGTTTATTTCATGATATTAAACGAAAGCATATTGATCTCATGACATTCCGAGAAATCTTATTGACTTACTTCATTATGCATTGCATTCATTTATACATGTATATTGACCCATGACCAGATGGCATTATATACACGTATAGTATATGTATATGGGGTATGGGGAAAGGTTATGGCATTATATACGCACCACCACCTGATCAGCTGGTCTACATTGATGATTTCGCCCATAGAGGCCGAGATGATATGATGGGATGCCCTCAGAGGCTTAATGATGTTATGTACGCACATACCTATGCATGATGTGACATTTATATGCATATGTATGACATTATAAATGTTTCATGATTCACAGAGCTATTCAGACATACAGGTTGAGTTCTTTACTCCATGTTTCTTTCGTGTCTTTTATATACTGCTTTCATGCCTTACATACTCGGTACTTTATTTGTACTGATGTCCCTTTTTCCTGGGGACAATGCGTTTCATGCCCGCAGGTCCTGATAGACAGGTTGAGAGTCCTCCTAGTAGGTTATCAGCTAGCGGAAGGTGTTGGTGCACTCCACTTGCTCCGGAGTTACCTATTTGGTCAGTATGATTTGGACATGTATTGATTGGTATGGCGGGGCCCTGTCCCGACCTTTATGACGTGTATGCACTCTTAGAGGCTTGTAGACATATGTCATGTATATAGATGATTGCATGGCCCTGTCGGCCTATGTTTTGAGTGTACAAATGATCATTTTGACCTTATAGGCCCGTATGTCACATGTATAAGTTTGTATTCCATGTTGGATCTCCTATGTCGAGTAATCCCTTATGTTTTATTCTGGTCATATCATGACGGCCCTTCTGGACCATTTACCCATGATGGTATGATAAGAAAGATATGTTACGTTGGTGCTCGGTTAGGTAAGGCACCGGGTTCTCGGTTAAGTAAGCCAACGGGTGCCCGTCGCGGCCCATCGGTTTTGGTCGTGACAAAAGTGGTATCAGAGCAGTTCTGTCCTAGGAAGTCTACAAGCTGTGTCTAGTAAAGTCTTGTTTATGGGTGTGTTGTGCACCACACTTATAAGCAAGAGCCTACATAGCATTTAGGATTTTCACTCTTTCTTCTTACTCTAGATCGTGTGGTAGAGCTCAGTTGTAAGAATTCAAACTCTTTAATTCTATTTTATTCGTAATACAATGATACCTACATCCAGAAAGACAGTTGGTAAGAGATTGAATGTGGCTGTGGAAGAGTTGAGTCAGAGGAACTCGATTTTGTATCATGCTTATGATGAGTAAATGTGAGGTCGTCAGCAGATTATGTGTGTACTAAGAAGTGTAAGCTTCTTGATAAGGAGACCTAAGGCAAGAAAATATATCTACGCATATGGTAAAAATAAATAAGAGAATCAGAAGGTAGATACAAGTTTCAGTAAGTAAAAGAAGCAAGGTGAAGAAGGGTACGAGGTACCTAGTTAATGAAGACTATCTGTATTTACAATTCAAGCTAAGAAATATAAGCATTTTGAGTACCTTCAACAGTAACAGAGGTATGTACAATTGGCCACACCCATCTCAGTTATGCCCTATGGCAGCTAACAGATATAGTTTAAGAGAAGGACGGGATATCAAGATCCAGCTGGGGTTAGAGTAACCCAAAATGATAGATAGATTGTTAGCGTTATCTGTCATTTCTGAAGGATATTGCAAACGTGGTAATAGTTCTCCTTTTGAAACACCTAGATGGTGCACTCTAAAATAGTACATTTAGATATGAATACTAGTATGTTCATAAAATTTAGAAGATAGGCACTGGAATCCAAGAAGGGATTAATATATACCTTAGTATGGCTCCCGTCCCTAGTCAAGAGAGAATGTTAGGTGACCCGAAGAGCCAGTAGATGGAGCAAGGGGTGCTAAAAGCGAAGGAATGTTTTGTTGAAGTTTTCAGAATAATGTAATAGACAGAAATATTAGCATGAGAATAAGAAGAAAGTAAATGAAGTATTATGAGTAAGATATGATAAATGGGTGATAACGGTAAATTAAAATATGACAAAATGACAGAGTCTATAGTCAATTGAAGGAAAAGACAAGAGGAGACAGGCCTTGAGACAATACAAGAGTAAGCCCTAAATTCATATCCTCATTTCGACAAATGAGTTGGTGAGTCCAACGTGATTACTAGAAAGAAAAGTTAGACCCCCGAGAAATAGAAATCAGTATAGGCTAGTGAATAAGAAAATTGAACATGAATTAAGGATCAGAAGATTTGATAATAGTCGACATCGTGAGAATTTTAGAGATCGTGTTCCGACAATAATAGAATGGACAACAGAAGAATAACCTTTAAAGGTCATTCAAGAAGACGCTTCCCTAAAACAAGCGATGTGAGCAGAGTTAAGCTTAAGGGATTAAGTGTGCTAGCTACACTAGGTGTCACCTTCGTGCGTAAGAAATTAAATTATCCCTGGTACAAAAGGGTTACCGCAAGGCAAGTAAGAGTCTGTGAAGATGTGAAAAGACACCAAAGATGAAGAGGTAAATATGGAATAGTAAAGGAATAATGTGGTAAAAAGGTGAAAGAAATGAGATTGCATTTATTCAGATCCTACGGATATGATACGACTCCAGAACATTATGCAAACACGACGCCGGGGAGAGGTAGTAAGGGTTCTAGCACTAGATGTTATTGATAAATAAGTACAAATGAACACTTGATACATAAGGATCCAATGCGAGGGGTAAGTTAAGACAAAAGACATAACCCGAAAGAGATTATGCAGAATATAGATATAAGAATAGACCAACGAGTAGTTAGTAGTTGATTCAGGAAGAGCCTATTTATGGCTAGACAAGAGGATACAGACAAATCAGAAAATTGTTCAAGATAAACGTAGAGAACCCCAACATAGTGAATTCAGTCTCGCGGATATGACATCGTTATACTTGAGAAATATTCAGATAGGAGTTGGAGTTGTTAAAGATAACGTATAAGTTTTACGAAAATAAAAGAGAGTGCCACTGGGAAGACAATCAAAAATTTCAGTTCAGAAGCAACCCTACGAGCACAAGGGCGCGGAGGTAAGTAACTAGGGATAATTATAAGCGAGCAAGAATATCAAAAATTCCGTTAGGTATATGATGTAATAAGCTCGCAGATTTACAAGAGTCAGAGGGTCTCCCCTAAGTACTACAAAGAAAGACTAGCTGAGGAAATAAGGAAGAAGGATTCAACTTAAGCATAGTGACATAAAGAAGAAATGGTCTTGTAACAACAGTTTCACAATAACATTGTATACACTCCATAAGAAAGTGCAACCTATCATGGCTAAGGAATGGGAAGAAGAAAAAAAAATCAAAAGGTGATATTTGAGATCATATGAGTTACAGGAAGTTCCAGTATTCGTGGGCAATGAGATAATCCATGTATTCATGCAACAAGTGGCAAAACGACCGGGAAAAGTAATTGCTTATATTTAAAGTCAACTGAGAAGGCACGAAAGGAAATCTACGGTGCTAGCAAGTTAAAGGAAAGTTGCGACAAGGTTTTAGGTAGATAGGAGTAAGGATAAGAAAAGGTGAGTGAGAATGTGAGGAGAATAGGTAAGTTATCAAGATTGAATGCATCAAAATAAGAGAGCTGATAGCTTCCGTAAGTTATAGAAACCTCGGTACAGCCTGAATGAACTTAGAGGAGTCTAAGACTAGGAGCAATTAGAAGAGATGAAATGCTGCCCTGGTAGTAGAAAGGGTGTAATGGTGATAGATAAGAGGATGCCGTTTAGGCCTTTGATTGATTAATGATTTTGAGAAAAGGGATTTCATGAATTGCATGGGAATAGAACCCATATGATGAATCACGTTGGGATGCTATGAAATACGGTTATTGAAGTGTAGTATCGTCCCTAGGTGGATCAGGCAAATCACTTCAAATATTCCCCGATGAGACGTGAGCCCTAGTGACAATGTATTACGTAAGAGGTTTCAAGTTATCAATAGTAGATTATGGATCAACATTAAGGTGAATCAACAATGGATGGATAAAAGTTACAAAGTATGAGATGAGATTAGGCCGTCATTCTTAAGATGAACAGTAATGAAGAAGAACTAAAGGACTTAGATTTATACATATAGGGTAAGCAACGAGAAAGTAACCTGGAGTTGGGTAGCAGACCTCGATAATAATAAACCGAAGTAAGAGTTATGGTATAGTATGACCTACCTAGTTTTAGTAAAGCCATAAGCACAGATAACCGAGGCTATGAAATAAGATATATCAATAGTCGTAAGTTCGACAAAGTACCGAGGGAAGAACGTCAGTACACTTATAGATTCCCAGAGGGACAACTTGTCATATTTCTGTATATGTTCATAAAGTGAGGCCAAGATATTGGCTAAAAGTTGGAGGAAAAAGGAGAGAAGAGTCGCGCATAAAAGGATAGAGTCATACAGGTTGCATCTCAGAAGGTAGCAACAGTGACGAGATTGGAAGGATTTCGACCACAAGTCGTGATGTGAGAAAGAGGCCTAAAGGGGGGAATGTTGTCACGCCCCAAACTCGGGGAGCGCAACCGGCACTCAACCGAGTGAACCCGGCCGAGCAAGCCTGCTAGATTTCCTTCTACCCAAGCTCATCCATGAATAAAGAGGAGATGTACTCCATTAATCAATCATTGAAAAGATTTCACTAACAGCTCCCATTTCACTTCCATTAACAGCTTCAATCATAACTTCCAAAACATTACCAGTTTATAAATATATTAATGAAAAATATGTTTGCCAAATACCAACATTTCTAGTTCAATTCCCAACATCGACTACCACCCACAACCTGTCTACAGAGCCTCTAAGTACAACAGAAAAGTAGTATGGAAGTACCGGCAACAAGGCCCTGGCTTTACCTCAAAACACAATATACGACTCGAATGACATCAGGCCCGGAATAGAGTAGGGCTCACCAAAACCTGCTGAATAGAGAGCGACTGCTAACGAGGACCAAAGTTGCCCGCTGATGAACCACATCCATCCATTAAAGATGCAGCACCCCCGGAAAAAGGGACGTTAGTACATATGGAATAGTACTAGTATGTAAAGCTAACTGTCCTCTTTCAAAATAGAATTCCAATGTAAGAAAGGTAAAACTGTGGAAACAACAATCAACAATCAATGATATTCAAATGCCAAGTTAAAACATAATAATTTCCAAAATATGAAGATAACATTGTGAAGTGATAATCAAAATATAATGATAATATTATCTTTGGTTGGGAGATCTTTAGCACCGATATATCACTGTTCACAATATCACTTTTTACAATACCAATGCCACCGTACTTTTAGCACAGAGTCTGATCACGACCCGATTGGCTAGGCCATCTCATTAGGGACATCAACCACAATCACTCTCAATACCAATACCACTGTTCTTTTAGCATGGAGTCCGATCACGACCCGATAGACTAGACCATCTCATTAGAGACATCAACCACAATCACAATTTCAATAAAGATTTCCAGCACAATCACCACCATGTGTGCGGCATGGTGTCCGATCACGACTCGATCGGCTAGGCCATCTCACCACAATGTCGTGTGGATCGACATCATCCTTTTATATCAATCAATCTTATCCCATTTAAGGGGAATAATTTTATCACATAAATCTCATTCCAACTAAGGGGAATAATTTTATCACATCAATCTCATCCCAAATAAGGGGAATAATTTTATCACATCAATCTCATCCCAAATAAGGGGAATAATTCACAAAAATAACATAGGTACAAATGAATTTACCTCATTATCTTTCACATTGTATGAATCGCCACTAGTAGTTCCCTTGGCTCTTTAGCCATTCACAAAATTCTTTATTCAAGGTACAGTGGCCGTATTTGATATTCCACACTTTTATTTCTTCCCTCTCATGTATCATCATCATAAATATCAACATATATAATATTCCTGAAATCACAACTTTAAGTTCATTAGAAATGAACAACTTAAGCATAATAGATTTCTTTCCGAAAAATTGAGTAAAATAATTGGCAATTGATGCGCAAGTTAAAATCATCAACAAGGAACACACCATTTATTCTTGAAATATTTTTACCCAAAAAGGGAAATACACAATTTCCACTCACGAATATATAAGAACGCAAAACACATTGAAAATACTCACAAAGCATAGCATTTGTTAAAATAGCCAAATATGGGCATGACTTGAGTTCATAAGCTTTTAGGCAATTCTATTTTCGAAGTTAATTCGGAATAGTTGAATCAAGGCTCATTTCATAACCTTTCTCACATCATTACATTTCATTGTCACCATTGGCCACAAGTATAACTTTTACTCTTGGCACGTTGGCCACACTTTATATCCCCAAATCACTTATTTCACTTCCAACCATCTTTATAGATTATCAACAATAAGACATTTCCAGTCAAGACTTTGGGTACACATATGAGCAATTAAGAGTCTTAAGCATATTGAGATTTTCTCACACAATTTGGCATCATAGCCTTCATTTGAAACATGACTCAAAGACATAGCATTTTAGTACACATATCATTCTTGAACACATTCCCAAAGGATAACATAATGTGATAGAAACATTCGTAATACGTTTTGAATACATAATTCTCAACACTTTGCTTATTCGGGACAATCGAATTTATTGGGAACAACTCGGAACATAGAATAAGGAACTTGAGACAAACATACTTGAAACTTACGGGAACACCATGGAATTCAATTCTAAAAGAGTAGTTTAGCCAACATACCTCGATTTGAGCTTTCCTTTAATTACTACAACGTTCCGAAAATTCTAGCAATCCCAATCTATTTTGAGACATAACAAAATTGAGCATAAATTAGGAAGGTATTCATGGTTTCAGCTCATTTGAGCATTTTATCAAATACTAGGTGTGCAAATTTGGTTACAAGGTTCTTCTACAAGATTTCCTTCATTCTACAACCCAATCTTTACTTATTTAAGCTCAACAATCTTCCCACAAAACTTATTGGTACATGCATGTATAAATAACACTCTCATACCCAAGAACCATACTCCTAATCAACCATCTTCTACCAAAATTCAAAATTAAAAACTAGGGTATGGAACCTTACCTCTTAGATGAAGAACTTGTGAGATTTCCTTTTTGGATTTCAAAGCTTGGACAAGATATTGATGAAGAAATCATTTGAGTGTCTTCCTCTCTCTAGAACACTCTCACTTCTCTCTAAAATCATCAGATAATTGCCCCAAAATAAGCCCCAAAGCCTATTTATCAAAATGGGGTCAGGTTATGAAAATAGGAAAATGGACCCTCCGAAATCAGGTATGCGGTCGCACAATGGACCGCACAATTGGTATGCGGGTCGCACAGTGGACCGCAAAATCGGTTCCTAGAACTGAGCTGCACTGGCCAGGTTTTGCGACCATTTTGCGGTCGCATAACCACTTTTGCGATCGCATAATGATTCTGTGGTCGCACATCTGACCGCAGAATCACATTCTTCCAGCCATTGGTAATTTGGTCATAACTTCTTGTAGGAGTGTCCAAATGACAAACGGTTTGAAGAGTTAAAAACTAGACTCGGAGGATCTTTAATTTGATATTTCTTCCATCACATAAATCCTTATATATATGTAGATATGCTCGTCCAAAGTTTGGTCTTGTGTGTACCCATTTGAAACTTTAGTCTATCATTAAATTTCCAACTTGACTTGGACTTAAGGCTCTCCTTAGACCCCACATCACTTATAATATGCCTCGTACACTTATTATCATATCCAATTGATATCCATTCTATTAATAGTCCTCATCTTCACACAAAATAATATAATTAGTGCACATCAACTTTCTAAATAGCGCTTAAGTACTTCGAAATTTTTCGGGGTGTTACATTCTCCCCCACTTAAGAACATTTGTCCTCGAATGTTTCACAAGTCACTTATAAGAATAGAGTTATCCTTCTACCTCCAACCATTATACATAGGCACTTATGACTACATCGATCTCATACTTCCTTTCCAAAATTTCAAGTTACTTATGGCCCTTAAAATTTGGCTATCTTTACAAATTCATAAAAATTTCGACATAGTTTCCCTTGTAACTGGGCCTATCCACATGTCAGATAATCACCAAAATCAACCTATCAACACATCCACAACTTGACAAAGCATCACAATGTATATAAACATCATTACATGCATTATATTATTAAGAGTGATATCTGGACATGAGCTGCACATATTTAAATCATAACACATAGAAAGTACCTTTCAAATCACAATCATTTGACTATACACTCAAGTGAGAACATTTTATTTCCTTAACACTTTTGGCCCTCAAGGTGGCCTCCTCGACTTACAGACTTCGCCATAACACATTAACGGAGGCAATCTCAACTCCCGAAATTTTCTAACAAGGATAGCAAATAGTTGCTCCTCATAATCCAATTATCCATTAACTTCACCTTCTTAGACATAGACACACAGAACACCGGGTACACGGAGAACAATAATAGAGAAACATCATACTCATAGTTTGGCCTATTTCCTTCAAGATTTCATAAGGCCTAATGTGACTACACATACTTTACCTTTATTAACAATTCACATAGCATCCTCATGGAGAAAATATTGAGAATAACCTGTTCACTTTCTTCAACTCTAAATCTTTACGCCGAACACCCAAACTAAACCTTTGGAAACCTCCAACAATTAGTCTAAGATGTGCTAGCTTGAATATGACCATAAAATTTCCTATCCAATATATTTGATCACAGGATGACGCTTCTTCTTTGACATGTGACATATGGGAGACATAATCGTAAGGATAAAGACATTAGCGCCAGTTATTCTTGGAAGTCTATGAGTCATGAAAAGGACAGTAATAATTGTTTCATTCCATATGTGCCTTGTTTGGCAATAGTAGGCCTCAAAGAGAAATAGCCAAGTACGTGACACTGGTCGTCTCATGGAGTGTAGGAAAAATCAGTTTAACTCGAAATGAGAATATTCTAGCACCCTGAATGTGATATGGGTTTCAAAATACATGAAGTTGCATTACGCTCTTAACCATATTTGACACAAGGAATCTATGCCACAAACCCATGAGGATGAAAAAGAAGTTGAACACTTGTGAGATTATTATCATTCTCACAGCTTAACCTTTTCCATAGTTGATCCTATGTGAGAGGACTAGAGATACGATGAACTTGTCTTTCAAATCAATATGCTCTCATGTTACTAGACGGTGAAAAGGATTCATGATAATATACACAAAGGAACAAAGTGATTGTTCAAGCCATAGGAGCCACATACTCTGAAGAGAAAAAGAGTGGCTCAAGAAGGATCTCAACACTTGGCTTCTTTACATTAGATTTATACCACATAGGTAAATATTATGATGGTGCGTGCATAGGCACAAGTGAGAAGATGTTATCCATTTGAATCAAAATGTTCTGTAAGAAATTCATCAGGTATAGTCTCTTGTTGAGAATTTAGGAAATCAATTGGGAAGTATTAATCCTAGAGTTATAACTCAATTCAAGGACATAATTATATAGCTCAATTCTACAAGAGGTTGTAAATAATAGAATTTGTGATAGAGTGGATTCACGAATAATGTGTCTCGTTGAAAGAGTAGGTACATGCATTGTTTTGTGATTCAACATCTTGTTAAGACCATGTTTATGAGAGCTCTTCAATATGGGTGCACATATACAACAAGGAAAAATCATGTGGTGTTCATAACGATATAGCAAGGAGTGACTTGCATGGTGATTTTAGATTGACATGTCAATACCTTAATTGATGCCCCTCGACTCCACATCCATAACATACATTGGTACTATAGTGACATACCCCGAATGACATTTCCTACACTTCACACAACGAGGATGAGGTGCGTTAAACTGACTCGCCCCACTGACCTAATATTTGCCCCTTTTTGCATACATCAAAAACATTCCCCTTATCCTTCCTCCAAGCCTTCATGGCGGGAGTAACAATCTCTCTACCGGTTTGCTGTGTGAGCCTTTGAAATTGCCAAGCGTGCCATCCCTAACACTCTCCTAAGCATACTTACAACATGACACCAAATGATCTTCCCGCACATCGGGCATACCGTGATGGGTGTACCCACCTAGGGAATTTTTTCATCTTGTGCCCCTCTTTCCATAACCATAACATATTTCAAGAGTCATTCAACAAGTCCCCAAATGGCATTTCTTACAAATCGAACATTCTAGCTTATTGGTACAAACACCCCTCTTTCATTTCTAAGGTGCTCTTACCACATGATCCGATGACACGATAACATTAATAGGGACAAGGACACTTCCCTTAGCAACTGGTTCTTTTATTCCCTCCTCGCTGACTCGAACCTATGGGTTACTCATATGGAAAATGAGACATGGCGACATAATTATCTTCCTATCTTGAGTTCTATCGCACGATCTGGAGTATCAAGAAGTGTAAAATTCCTAAATGTCCAAGTAGACTCCTCATTATAGATGTGGTCGACAACACACCGATAAGAAGGACTCTACTAGATACGGCTCCGAGACATCCTAGGACACTTTAAAACCTTAGGCTCTGATACCAAGTTTGTTACGCCCCAAACTCGGGGAGCGCAACCGGTGCTCAACCGAGCGAACCCGGCCGAGCAAGCCTGTTAGATTTCCTTCTACCAAACTCATCCATGAATAAAGAGTAGATGTACTCTATTAATCAATCATTGAAAAGATTTCATTAACAACTCTCATTTCACTTCCATTAAGTGCTTCAATCATAACTTCCAAAACAATACAAGTTTATAAATATAATGAAAAATATGTTTTCCAAATACCAACATTTCTAGTTCAATTCCCAACATCGACTACCACTCACAACCTGTCTACGGAGCCTCGAAGTACAAAAGAAGAGTAGTATGGAAGTGCCAGGAATAAGGCCCGGCTATACCTCAAAACACAATGTACAACACGAATGACAACAGGCCTAGAATAGAGTAGGGCTCACCAAAACCTGCTGAATAGAGAGCGACTGCTAACGAGGACAAAAGTTGCCCGCTGATGAACCACCTGCATCCATTAAAGATGCAGCGCCCCCGGCAAAAGGGACGTTTGTACATATGGAATAGTAATAGTATGTAAAGCTAACTATCCTCTTTCAAAATAGAATGCCAATGTAAGAAAGGGAAAACCATGGAAACAACAATCAACAATCAACGATATTCAAATGCCAAGTTAAAACATAATAATTTCCAAAATATGAAGATAACACTGTGAAGTGATAATCAAAATATGATGATAATATTATTTTTGGTTGGGTGATCTTTAGCACCGATATGTCACTGTTCACAATATCACCATTTACAATACCAATGCCACCGTACTTTTAGCACGGAGTCCGATCACGACCCGATCGGCGAGGCCATCTCATTAAAGAAATCAACCACAATCACTCTCAATACCAATACCATTTTACTTTTAGCACGGAGTCCGATCATGACCCGATCGGCGAGGCCATCTCATTAGAGACATCAACCACAATCACAATTTCAATTACAATTTCCAGCACAATCACCACCATGTGTGCGGCATGGTGTCCGATCACAACCCGATCGGCTAGGCCGTCTCACCATAATGTCGTGTGGATCGACATCATCCCTTTCTATCAATCAATCTCATCCCAAATAAGGGGAATAATTTTATCACATCAATCTCATCCCAAATAAGGGGAATAATTCACAAAAATAACATAGGAACAAATGTATTTATCTCATCATCTTTCACATTGTATGAATCTCCACTAGTAGTTTCAACCAATAACAACAACAATATTCCCTTAGCTCTTATGGCCATTCACAAGATTCTTTATTAAAGGCACGGTGGCCGTATTTGATATTCCACACTTTCATTTCTTCCCTCTCATGTATCATCATCATAAATATCAACATATATAATATTCTGAAAATCACAACTTTAAGTTCATTAGAAATGAACAACTTAAGCACAATAGATTTCTTTCCGAAAAATGGAGTAAAATAATTGGCAATTGATGCACAAGTTAAAATCATCAACAAGTAACACACCATTTATTATTGAAATATTTTTACCCAAAAAGGGCAATACATAATTTCCACTCACGAATATGTAAGAACGCAAAACACATTGAAAATATTCACAAAGCATAGCATTTGTTAAAACAGCCACATATGGGCATGACTTGAGTTCATAAGCTTTTAGGCAATTCTATTTTCGAAGTCAATTCGGAATAGTTGAATTAAGGCTTATTTCATAACGTTTCTCACATCATTTCAAGTCATTGGCACAATTGGCCACAAGTATAACTTTCACTCTTGGCACGTTGGTCACACTTTATATTCCCAATTCACTTATTTCACTTCCAACCATCTTTATAGATTATCAACAATAAGACATTTCCAATCAAGACTTTGGGTACACATATCAGCAATTAAGAGTCCTAAGCATATTGTGATTTTCTCACACAATTTGGCATTATAGCCTTCATTTGAAACACGACTCAAAGACATAGCATTTTAATACACATATCATTCTTGAACACATTTCCAAAGAATAACATAATGTGATAGGAACATTCGTAACACATTTTGAATACATAATTCTCGACACCTTTCTTATTCGGGACAATCGAATTTATTGGCAACAACTCGGAACATAGAATAAGGAACTTGAGACAACCATACTTAAAACTTACGGGAACACCATGGAATTCAATTCTAAGAGAGTAGTTTAGCCAACATACCTCGATTTGAGCTTTCCTTTAATTACTACAATGTTCCGGAAATTCTAGCAATCCCAATCTATTTTGAGACATAACAAAATTGAGCATAAATTAGGAAGGTATTCATGGTTTCAGCTCATTTGAGCATTTTATCAAATACTAGGTGTGCAAATTTGGTTACAAGGTTCTTCTACAAGATTTCCTTCATTCTACAACCCAATCTTTACTTATTTTAAGCTCAACAATCTTTCCACAAAACTTATTGGTACATGCATGTATAAATAATACTCTCATACCCAAGAACCATACTCCTAATCAACCATCTTCTACCCAAATTCGAAATTGAAAACTAGGGTATGGAACCTTACCTCTTAGATGAAGAACTTGTGAGATTTCCTTGTTGGATTTCAAAGCTTGGACAAGATATTGATGAAGAAATCATTTGAGCTTCTTCCTCTCTCTAGAACACTCTCACTTCTCTCTAAAATCATCAGATAATTGCCCCAAAATAAGCCCCAACGCCTATTTATCAAAATGGGGTCGGGTTATGAAAATAGGAAAATGGAACCTCCAAAATCAGGTATGCGGTCGCACGATTAGTATGCGGGTCGCACAATGGACCGCAAAATCGGTGCCAAGAACTGGGCTGCACTGGCCAGGTTTTGCGACCATTTTGCGGTCGCATAACCACTTTTGTGATCGCATAATGACTTTTCCGATCGCATAATGATTCTGCGGTCGCACATCTGACCGCAGAATCGCATTCTTCAAGCCATTGGTAATTTGGTCATAACTTCTTGTAGGAGTGTCCAAATGACAAACGGTTTGAAGAGTTAAAAACTAGACTCGAAGACCTTTAATTTTATAGGTCATACATCACATAAATCCTTATATATATGTAGATATGCTCGTCCAAAGTTTGGTCTTGTGCGTACTCATTTGGAATTTTAGTTTATCATGAAATTTCCAACTTGACTTGGACTTAGGGCTCTCCTTAGACCCCACATCACTTATAATATGCCTCGTAACACTTATAATCATATCCAATTAATATCCATCCTATTAATAGTTCTCGTCTTTATACAAAATAATATAATTAGTCCACATCAACTTTCTTAATAGCACTTAAGTACTTCGAAATTTTTCGGGGTGTTACAAATGCCCTGGCCTTTGAATTCATTCACATAACAGTTGCCTAGATGGCAAGGACAATATTAAAGTATTCATAAAAGCTATATGTTATGTGACCTATAGGCCCATCAGTCAACATTCGAGGATGAATGTTCCAAAGGGGGGAATGATGTTACACCCCATATTTTCGTACGTGAGAATATGTCATAAGTCAATTGATGTAAGCTCAGAAATGAGATTATCTTTGAAATTAAATAAATTAAGTTAATCATGTTACCTTGGAGGTTACAAATATTTAAGATCATGGATAACAAGTACCAAGAGGGTTGAAAGGCTTAGAAGCTAAACAAATTGAAGAAAATAAGTTTCGTCGAATGTCGACAAGTTGGGAATGTTATAACATGTACTTTTGGGGTGATACTAGGGTTATTAACCTTATAAGTAGGTTGTGTTATGAGTTATTTTAGTCATGTGTTACATTTTTAAGTCAAGCGAGTTGTGGAACAAAAGTTCGCAAAGGTCATCACAAGTTACATTCATAATGTGCTGAATATTAGGTCAAATGTAGCAGAGCTTTTCTCCTAATATACATGTAATTACTGACTTCTCCACATATCCAATTGAATCTATGCGAGTCTAGTTTCTAAATCATTCAACCGTTTATCGATACGACATCGTAGAAGAGAGATATTTGCAGTTTTGTGAGACTGCGCAGACAGCATAGGTGACAAGTAGGTGTGTCACTGAAGCTTTTTGAGCAATACTTTTCGTGTGTTATATGAAGTCTTCTTGGGACATATTATATACCAAATTTAAGGTCTTTTAATTTAGTTTCCAACTCTCTTAACTGTTCATTCATACAATATCCGGATAAAAAGATATAAGCGTCGGAAGATGGGCCAATGCTAGGGTGCCAAGCTAGCACCTCTTTGACTTTTCAAAAGTTGATATATATAGGTCTTAGGTAGTCTTTATTTTCATTTTTCCATAGAACACAACAAAATAACACCCATAAACATATCCTTAAGCTCTCTTATAGGGTTTCAAAGAAGATTAATATCCCGGATACGAAATCAAGAAGCGATAACAATAGAACGATCCCTATGACGTAAGTATCGCATTATCGCCTCTTGTTTTCTTTATAGTTTGAGTTTTGGAAGGTATTTAATAGTTAATAAAATGCCTACTTTCTGTATTTAATATTTTAAATATCAAGGAAGCTTGATAAATTCATTTCCTAATAGTTAGAACTCACGGGACGGTGATCAGAAGCCGTGAGTTCGAGTTATTCGACTTGTAGTGGACTATTTTGTGGGTTGTTTCGTGTTGTTTTTGGGCTGTATATTATGCTACTGTTTAATGGATTTTCGAAGGATAAATTGTGTGGAGAAAAACCACATAATGGCGAAATGGTGGATTAGTCATTCTTTGTAACATTTTCGGGGTGTTTGACACTACTATAGTTGTCGGTTTGGGTATGAAGTGATTGGGGTGTGTTGGGAAGTTGTAAGCCAAATATAACATGAATTTCGACTTGAATCCACTATAGGAGGTAATTATATTGTGTTCTTGCATGTTCTTAAGGTTATCTTGATGTTGATTAAGTTAAATGGATGGGCTAGACATGAACTAGTGAATAAAAATGCTAATTGAGGATAGTTGGAGTTATGGATTATTTTTTTGTTATAAATATATGGTATAAGGATGGAATCATTGATGAATGACTTCATTATTATGTTAATTATACCATTAAGTTAAATTAAGAAGTCTATAAGGGGTAATATGGGGTATACAGGTTTCAATCGGAGCGTGCCGCTCATCGTGAAGTAGTTGTGACTTGTTGTTGTTATATGGTGTCTTGTTATTAATAATTATGTATTGCTGGATTGATCTGGTCATTGTTGTTGGTATATGGTATTGGAGGAGGCTCTTGTTACAGTGGAGATGCTGCCCAAATTTACATAAGCGAGCTACTAGTTTAAGTTGCGGACTTAGCCTTTACTCAACACTAATTTTGAATCTTTTATGCTATGAGAGATTGAGTTGAGTTGTTTGAAGAATTGCTTGGAAGGTATTAAGGACTCAATCGAGTTAAGGTATGTTAAGGCTATCCCTTCTTTCCTTTTGGCATGATCCATTTGATGCAACGAAACGAGCAAGCACGCAACTTTCACAAATGATTCTATTCTTAGAAGTACTAGGGGTGCCAATGTTCTTGATTCTCCATGTGTCCTATTATTCTATCGTCTGTTCATGGTTCTCAGAAAATACGTAAGTTGATAAAGTTTATTTCATGATATTAACAGAAAGCATATTGATCTCATGACATTCCGAGAGATCTTATTGACTTACTTCATTATGCATTGCATTCATTTATACATGTATATTGACCCATGACTAGATAGCATTATATACGTGAATAGTATATGTATATGGGGTATGAGGAAAGGTTATGGCGTTATATACGCACCACCACCTGATCAGCCGGTCTACGTTCATGATTTCGCCCACAGAGGCCGAGATGATATGATGGGATGCCCTCAGAGGCTTAATGATGTTATGTACGCACATACCTATGCATTATGTGACATTTATATGCATATGTATGACATTATAAATGTTTCATGATTCACAGAGTTATTCAGACTTACAGGTTGAGTTCTTTACTCCATGTTTCTTTCATGTCTTTTATATACTGCTTTCATGCCTTACATACTCGTTACTTTATTTGTACTGACGTCCCTTTTGCCTGGAGACGCTGCGTTTTATGCCCGCAGGTCCCAATAGACAGGTTGAGAGTCCTCCTAGTAGGTTATCAGCTCAGTGGAAGGTGTTGGTGCACTCCACTTGCTCCAGAATTACCTATTTGGTCAGTATGATTTGGACATGTATTTATTGGTTTAGCGGGGTTTTGTCCCGACCTTTATGACGTTTATGCACTCTTAGAGGCTTGTAGACATATTTCATGTGTATAGATGATTGTATGCGCTTGTCGGCCTATGTTTTGAGTGTACAAATGATCATGTCGACCTTATAGGCCCGTATGTCACATGTATAAGTTTGTATTCTATGTTAGGTCGTCCTATGTCAAGTATTTCCTTATGTTTTATTCTGTTCATATCATGACATCCCTTCAGGCCCATTTACCCCTGATGGTATGATAAGAAAGATACGTTACATTGGTGCTCGGTTAGGTAAGGCACCGGGTGCCCGTTGCGGCCCATCGGTTTGGGTCGTGACACTAAATCCCTAGAGTACATGAATCACAATAACTAAGCCCACCTCAACCGCTCGAATGACTAACTCATCTCTCAAACCCGATGATCCCATGAAAAATACTTTCATAATTCTTCCGTGCCAGATAGCAAAATCTGAACATCAGCAGTCAATCAACTAGGCGAGTATAATAACAATGAAGCATCCGTAAGTCAAAACACTGTGCGCCTTCTGAAATGCACACCCTTCTCGGATAATACCAAGGAGTATGATGGTAGGCTATAATTACATGTTTTAGTCGCTTATTACACTCCAAATTACTGTACTTTAATTGAGTTTGAGCTTTAATCGCTAGTGTTTTGCACTAATTGTGTATTTTATGCCTTGTAGGAGAATTTTAAGCTATGTAAATGTTATGGAGATAATTCGAGTGATTTGGAGCTTTGCAGTCTGAGTAAAAGCCCAAGGGATAAAGTCGGGATCGCGTTCAGGGGTCGAAAACCACATCTGGATATCAAAAAGTTAAGAAAGATCCGGACTCTGAGAAAACAACACACCCGCGGCGCGTAGGGCGGCACGTGGCACGCCGCGCCTGTACATTTTCCGGCTGCCTGACAGATTTTAACTCTCTAGACTTTCCCATTAATGCCCCGCCTGGCGCGTCGCCCCATGCGGCGCGCCTGTGCAATTTTTACAGAGTTATTATCCCAGTTCGCGCAGGAAAAGGTATTTTCGTCTAGGCCCGACCCTACTTAGTATAATTACATGTAAAAACATTAATTTATGGACTTTTGACACATCTAAGACCTAAGGAGGCTAGAGAGAAGGTGGAGAAGCGAAAGCACAAGGGATTCATCAATCAATCCCCACTCAAGACAAGAGTTTGTATCGTTTTATATTTTTCTTTATTGTTATGATGAATTACTCCATATCCATGGAGTAGTTCTCTTTAAGGTTGATGGATTTGGTATCTTGATACTTGTTTGTGGATAATTAACTCTAGTTTTTATGTATTGAATCGTTTTGGATGTTTTAATTGTTGCATCTATATTCACTTGTCCATTTAATCGAGAGAGGCATAACTTGTGATATTGTTGCATTATATTTTGTTGGTTGAAGTCATTAATTCTTCTTAGTAATCGGAAGAGTCTAGTTGAATTGTTGATTAAACTTAGTTAGGAGGATAATCGAGAGAGGAGTTTCTCCTAAAGACCAATCCACTACGAATTCTTTCATATCTTCACGTGCTTGAAATTGGTTCATCTTGTGAGGTTGAGACTTAATCGAGAGAGGCGTTTCTACTAATCAATTGAACTAATAACCAAGTGAATTCGAGAGACTCACTTGAAACTAGGGTGTAGTGTAATCAATTATTACACTACCTCTTAGGTAGTGTAATAATTCCCCCTTAGTTTTTCTTTGTGCCGCGGTTCTTTTCCAAGGGTTTTGTTTGAACCGGGTGTAGTTAGTTTTTGGTTTTGTAGAATAGTAGGAAACCTTGTGTTATGATTTGAATTGGAACCAATGTCTCTTGAATTAATTATGCCTTGAGAATAGTGAGTGCTCTAGTTGTAACGCTTAGGCTCCGTTTTTGACTCTTGCATAAGTACCTTAAATTGTATGTTCTTGACTTGGCTTGATTTCTTTGACTAGAATGTCTTGATAATCCAATCTTCAGTGAGTTATGTGCCATGTGTGTGTGAGGTTTCGTGTATTCTGTGCATTGCATTTGATGTCTAGAACTTGCCCCGTGTGTTTGCAAAGCGAAATAGTAGTTTTATTCAGTCTTGGAAGTGATATAGGCAATTCTTTGTTGAGCCAGTTATATATTTTAGCCACCTAATTGTTATATATCTTAGTTAACCCCTTTTGAGCCTGTAATCTTGTTTCTTTGGTAACCACATTACAAGCCTTACCCATTTGTTTGAATTAACCATTTATTTGAGCCATTTACTTCTCGTGAGCACTTGAAATTGTATGAACTTTGTAAAAGTTGAAGTGTGGGGTGATTGGGTTGATTTTTGAGTGGAGCTAATGAAATAAGGAGAAAGGTGCACTGTTTTGAAAAAGTAAGAGTCACTTAAATTGAAAAAGAAAAAAAATATATACATAGTGTATTGTTGTGAAAATTATTCATTGATAAGTGGTAACTCTTGATGTATTTGTGCTTAAAGAAATTGGGAGTTAATGTAAATTGATGTGAAGGTGGAGTATTGGTTTGACATAAGTGTGGGGTTTTAACAATGAGATGTATGTATTAAAGTGCTTAGGGAGGTGTAGTCACTCTTATATCTAAATGTATCCTACCCGTCCCGCAGCTTACATTACAACCAATTAAAGTCCTACTTGATCCTTGACTGAATGAGCTCAAATTAGTAGAGTAGTATACTACGGGCAAGCCTAGGGTACGTCTTTTGTGGCATATGAATGTTGTTTCTAAGAGTGAGTAAATTCTTTCTATCTTGAGTTCCTAATTGTTCTTAAATTCTATTATGTGTGGAACTACTCTCTATTGTTGTGTGGGGGCATTTAATTCATGAACGAAAGGTAATGTCGTTGACCTCTATGTTAGAGTAAGTGAGTAGGTTATAAATAATGTGTGGTACTTGTGAGTCAAATCTTGAGGCTAGGATGTTACACTATTGTGCTTAGTCTATTTTAAATATTCTTGGTATGATGAGTTAGGAAAATTGTTTAAAAAGGTCGTGTCTATATAAAGTGTGGTTTGATTGCTCGAAGACGAGCAATGGTTTAAGTGTGCGGTGTTGATGGTAGGCTATAATTACATGTTTTAGTCACTTATTACACTCCAAATTACTGCACTTTAATTGAGTTTGAGCTTTAATAGCTAGTGTTTTGCACTAATTGTGTATTTTATACCTTGTAGGAGAATTCCGAGCTATGTAAATGTTATGGAGATAATTTGAGTGATTTGGAGCTTTGAAGTCTGAGTAAAAGCCCAAAGGATAAAGCCGGGATCGCGTTCAGGGGTCAAAAACCACGTCTGGATATCGAAAAGTCAAGAAAAATCCTGACTCTGAGAAAACAACACACCTGCGGCGCGTGGCGCCTGTACATTTTCCGGTTGCCTGATTTATGTTAACTCTCTGGACTTTCCCATTAACGCCCCGCCTATCGCGTCGCCCCATGCGGCGCGCCTGTACAATTTTTACAGAGTTATTATCCTAGTTCGCGCGGGAAAAGCTATTTTCGTCTGGACCCGACCCTACTTAGTATAAATACATGTAAAAATGTTAATTTATGGACTTTTGACACATCTAAGACCTAAGGAGGCTAGAGAGAATGTGGAGAAGCTAAAGCACAAGAGATTCATCATTCAATCCTCACTCAAGATAAGAGTTTGGATCGTTTTATGTTTTTCTTTATTGTTATGATGAATTACTCCATATCCATGGAGTAGTTCTCTTTAGGGTTGATGGATTTGGTGTCTTGATACTTGTTTGTGGATAATTAACTCTAGTTTTTATGTATTGAATCGTTTTGGATGTTTTAATCGTTGCATCTATATTAACTTGTCCATGTAATCAAGTGAGGCATAACTTCTGATATTGTTGCATTATATTTTGTTGGTTGAAGTCATTAATTCTTCTTAGTAATCGGAAGAGTCTAGTTGAATTGTTGATTAAACTTAGTTAGGAGGATAATCGAGAGAGGAGTTTCTCCTAAAGACCAATCCACTACGAATTCTTGCATATCTTCACGTACTTAAAATTGGTTCATCTTGTTTGGTTGAGACTTAATCGAGAGAGGAGTTTCTACTAATCAATTGAACTAATAACCAAGTGAATTCGAGAGACTCACTTGAACATTAGAAGTGAATTATCTAGAGTTAAACTCCAAACATTTATCTGGCACCTATCCTATCAACCCTGTCTTCTCCCAATTGATAACTTTCTTTGCTTAATACTTGTGTTGATTGTCATTAGTCGATAGTTTAGACTCTTAGTTAATTTTAGTTTAAATCACATAAATCTCCATTGTTGATCATCCTGGATAGCAATATAGCTACAAACTACGATAGTACTATTTAACTCCAATCTCTATAGATACGATATTATAATTTACTATATTCGACTAGCGAGCATATTTTAATGTGTGTTTTGCGCTCGTCAAAGTACTAGCATTCATCTAAAAATTTGAGACCGTCCATGTTGTCTAAGAATTCATGACCTTCTCTTCAAAACTGAACTGCGACCTTGTGCATACAAATTTCAATCCCACACGATGCACTGCATCTATCATGCTATCATATGAAAACACGAGAACCCCATTATCAACCCTGAGTCACAAGTAGGATACCTACTCAATCAGCCAAAAACCTTCCACTTGATCCCATCCAGGAGATAATCACAGCATGCAACATACTCATCATGCTTGTAGAAGACACTCATCTCAAGCCGCAATCGAGATACCCACTCTGAAGAGGCCTTCTGTGAATCCGAGATTGTTTCTCTAACCTCTCATATACTGAAATGTAGAATTAACAATGGCACAGAAGTACCGCAAGTCGCAGCACTAACCCATGCAAACCTTAGATCTTAGCCATATGAAATTTTGGGGAAATCCTCCCATACCACATATATATCTCAGACCAAAACTACTATAACACGTGACCATGCAATCTAATCGTCCGTAACAAATTCTCCCACTTGGCGCGAAGCCATATGACACAACATCCGATGATCCACAATACCAGCCTCCTTAAGCTCATGTAGCATCAATCGTAAGATACACCAAATTATCTGCTAAGCGCATATCCAACCTCGTGACAGTCATGCCCGTTTTCCTCAAGTGCCTTGAATAATAATATATACCTTCCACTGAATAGAAGTCTCATACAAAACACATAACCTCTAATACCGCCGACCAACCTCGAATCAATATTCTCCCATGACCCTACAATGATCATGATGACTAGGCAACCAAATAAATATTCCCAAGCTTGTACTCACCAACCAGATACAAGAATCCATTGCATCCCACACTTGAATAACTGAAGATCTACCAACACGTCCGCGTCCTCAATCGAGACAACACCTCGAGACAATTATCAAACATCTATGGCCCTCTCGTAGCCCATTCGCAGCATCACAAACCGTCAGTGCATAGATGATACCGGGTGCGCAATGTTGTATACGAATGGATGCAAGGGTATGTAAGTATGTGCTTCAAGCTAAATCAATGTCGAACGATAAGGAATGAAAGAAGTGGAATTTCCTAATAATTTTGTAGCCTCTCAAAGATAAGTACCGAAATCTCCGTACCGATCTGCAAGACTCTACTAAACTTGTTTATGACTCGTACCACCTATGAACTTAGAGCTCTGATACTAACTTGTCACGACCCAAAATCACACCTTAGGAATCGTGATGGCACCTAGTCTCTAAGATTAGGTAAACCTAACACATGATGAGATCTAACAGAGATAACCATCTTAACTATATAAAACTCAAACCGATAAATGAGATAACGTAACTAAAACTGAACAAATGTTATACAATCCCCAGAACCGATAGTACAGAGTCATAAGCTCTACCGACATACACTAGAATTTCTAAATACAATAATATTCTGAAATGAAGATAAACAACAGTAAAGATAATATCAGAAGGTGACTCTGAGGCATGCGAACGTCAAGAAGGTATACCTTGAAGACTCCAGACGTGCAAACACAACTCTCAAGAACCAACACGATCAGAAGTGTCTGGATCTATACAAAAATGTACAGAAGCGTAACATGAGTACATCACAGCGGTACCCCATAAGTATCAAGAGTAACCTCAATGGAGTAGTGACGAGGCAAGTCGAGACACTCACTAGACATAAAACATGTGCAAGATATCAACATAAAGCTAGCAATAGAAAGAACATCAATGTAAGGCTAACAGCGTAAAGATTATTAATATAAAACCAATAGAGGAATAGTAAAAACACAATTGACAACAAGAAGTAAACGGGTAATAAAGCAGCAACATAATACGAACACAGATGAAATATAAATGAACTCAAATTTGGAAAACATGTGATAATTCAAGTAATCAAATTGTTCCCAACGCATGACTTACAACAAGAATTACCCCAAGACACCACACCTTGTAACCACAAATCATAAGCCACAAATCCAAATCTTACACGCATGACACCTCGTGCCCACATTATCAATCACCTTCGCACGGCAAAGTCCACGTGCTACCATGTACATTGTATCCATGTCAAATGTCAAATAAAATATTCGAGAGGTTTATTTAAATACAATAAGTCATAATAACAATTTTGAATAAAGGCGTCAAATGAGATAATGAGTTTATTTTAAAAAATAAATAAAGTAAAATAAAGTACAATTTATACAGAAATAGAATATCAAATGAGTTTAGTTTAGAAATCAATAACATAAAGTAAAATAGCGTATTAAAATTAAGAAAAATATCAGATAAGTTAACGAATTAAATATAGAATTTGTTAAAGTAAGACGTGATAACAATTTCACGTAAAGTAAAACATCAAATAACGTAATGAGTTTAATTTGAGAACCCAATTAAAGTAAAATGTGATAATCATTTGAAAATAGCAAAGCACCGAATGAGATAACGAGTTCTATCTTAAGAGTCACATAAAATAAAGCATGTTAATAATTCTTTTATTTAAAACTATTATGTTACCAACAACTCAGCAGAGTATGAGATAATGACTCCGCGTAGGCAAATTCATCTAGAAACTCAATTCACCAAGTAACACGAAGGCACAGGTTGGCACATTAAAGCAACACAGCAAATCACGTAGAATGCATGACTCATATAAGAAGTCACAATCGTTCTCATACAAAATAACAACAAATAACCAAATACAATCAAAATACAAGTGAGATGATTTAGGGAAAAACCATAACCATTCAAATCAACAAGCCTTTCAAATGTAGAATGTACAACAAATTCACATTGAGGTACCACACCTTATATTCACAATTCACAAATCACAATCACAATATTTTATTATATCACCGCGTGAGCCTTACATTTAGATTTTTGAAAATATTTTTTCCGAAATAGCTACACACGCTTTAGCCCCCTTATGTCGCAGCGTGGCTTCAAGCAATTCCTATACTAGCAACACGCAAATAAATTCTACCTTATGTTGCCGCATGCACATCAACCCCTATCCTTATACCTCTGCATGCGCATCAATATCACAACACAATAACACATGGCACCACACGCGCCCATATACCATAACTTGCCAAAATCAACAATATCAATTTTACCAGAACACATAGCCCACGGCTCAACCACAATGTATACAACAATCTCAAAATAAACAAATGAATGAGAAATACTTAACAAGGAAAGATATCTTAATAAACAACAACCTCAACCTCAATGTGCTAATAGCTTTCACGAATTCAACTTCAATAACTCAAAATGAAGGTATTCCCGCGAAATGACAATTTTCAATTCAAATGTATAACATAAGCTTAACAATGAAAGAGATAGTATGAAATAGTAACTACGTCTAAATACATGAGAATAACTCAACACGAAAAAATTTAATGTAATAACAACTCCGAATAAGAATAACTCAACAATAAAGGGGGTAACATGACATAAAAGAGGTAACATCTTCAATACAGGCATATAAGAGCAAATTTGACAATAAGAGATAGAACATGTACTAACAACGTCAAACAAGGCATGTAAGAGTAAACTAAACAATGCAAGATATAACATGATATGAAAATATCAATTAAATGCATGAAAGAAGCCTAAGAGCCTAAACCGGTCAAAATATCACATATGAACCCGTGTAAATACTTGTCACCTCAAGTCAACGTCTCCCAGACAATTCAATTAATACAAACAACTCAAATCCTAAGGGGTAGTTCCCCCACACAAAGTTAGGCGAGATACTTACCTCAAACAAGCTAATTCAATCTACTAATAAGCCATTTCCGTAAAAATCTACTTCCGGAAGGCTCAAATCGAGCCAAAATAACTTAATATCATAAATAAAAGCCGTAGGAAACAAATTCAGATAATAAAGATTCGATCTTTAACTAAAATCAAAAAGTCAACCCGGGGCTCGCAGCTCAGAATCCAACAAAACTCATAAATTCCGAACACTCATTCTGATACGAGTACAACCATACCAAAGTCATTTAATTTTGACCTCAAATCAGCCTTCAAGCCATCAATTTATGTTTTAGAAAGCTTTTACTAAAATTTCCAATTTCTCCTTCAAGTAAATAATCAAACACTAAAATCGAGGTTGAAATTATGAAGTAATAACAAATATAAGTTAAAAATACTTACCCCAATCCAAGTAGTAAAAATCCCCTCCAAAATCGCCCAAATTGAGCTCCAAAACCTTGGGAGAAAAAATATCTAAATTCTGAAACAAGAAAAAAAATGCAGCAGTTGTCCCAGCTCAAATCAGGTCCTAGATGATCCCGAAACTCACGTTGGATAAGCCCAACATGATCCTTGCAAGATTGTAC
The DNA here is from genome assembly GCF_000715075.1 of Nicotiana tabacum. Taxonomy (NCBI): domain Eukaryota; kingdom Viridiplantae; phylum Streptophyta; class Magnoliopsida; order Solanales; family Solanaceae; genus Nicotiana; species Nicotiana tabacum. The sequence goes on from NC_134093.1 coordinate 57,598,740, forward strand.
CCAAGATAGTCTCTTGAATAACCTAATTTGGCCTTAAAATGAGGAAGATATGATGTTTTGAAGTTTTAAACGAAGTCGGAAGATTTCAGGGACATAAATGGCATTTTTTAAATTATTTACACCAGGAAAAAAAACCAGCAGTAAGAAAATCTTCGTTTTAGCACCCAAAACTCATTCGGAACCTCCCGGACACAAACCATATATGCATTTCAATCATAAATCACGCTACGAACCTGCTTGCGCACTCAAAACACCGAAAAGAGGTCATCTTGACCTGATATTGACCATGGTCAAACTTCAAATTATTAACTTAACTAGTTTCTCAACGAATGATCCAAAACACACTTGAGCCCCTCGGGACCCCATCCAATCATACCAACAAGTACAAATACATCATCCAAATTTATCCAAAGCCTAAAAACATCAACGGGAACATCACAACAAAGAATCGAGGCTCAAACCGAATAAAATTTCTCTTAAATTGTTAAATTTTCATTCTTTCAAAAGAGTGTTCGAATCACACTGAAAAACTTCAGATTATTTTCAAACTTTGCGTACAAGTTCAATTCAACTATATAGACCTATCCAAATTCTCGGAATACCAAATGGAGTCCAATAACATCAAAGTCAACTCTTGGTCAAACATATGAACTCTTAAGTTCTTCAAATTGCGAACTTTCGACAAATAGTATCAAATTCTTCTAGGAACCTTCGAAACCAAATCCGAACAGACGTACAAGTCCAAAATCATCATACAAACCTATCGAAACAATTAAAACCTAATTCCGAGTCAATTTACCCAAAAGTCAAATTTTGGTCAACTCTTCCAACTTAAAACTTCTAAAATGAGAATCATTCTTTCAAATTATTCCCGAACCGCTCGAAAACTGAAACCAACCATACACACAAGTTATAATACATAATATGAAGCTACTCAAAGTCTCAAACCACCAAATGAAATGCAAAAGTTCAAAACGACTGGTCGGATCGTTAAATTGGGCTATTAGTAAGGGGCTTAGAATCTGATTGTCTCACCAGGTACTCATCTTTGTCTAAAAATATCACTTAAATTATTAAAATGTTAAGAGAAGAAACATATACCCAACATTAAAAGTCAAGAAGTAAATTAACCAAGAGAAAATCAAGAGTAGACACTTTTTATGGATACAACTGATTTTTATAGTTGCACAATTGCAACCAAAATAAGCAACAAAGTATGCTAAGGAAATGGGAAGTGGTGGGTGTTATATTAACAAAATAGGGCAAGTGGAGCAAAGCAACATGGAAATTTGGTTGTAAATTTCGAGTCATGCGACTTGACTTTATCAATTCCAAATTCCAAAATCATGAAAGTGGATGACCTAGAGAGCCAACTCTTATTCCATTATTCTCTCTATCTATATTGAAAACCACAAATGCATTTTCTTTCATGGTAGTCAAGGGAAATAAGGATATCAATAATGGAGATAGCCTCCTCTTTTCAGCTTCTAGCATTTTTGCCTTGAAAGCCCACATCACTTTAGAACCTTATCAAATTCTTTTAACAAACTAGTCTTCTTCAACCTCAGTTTGTAATTGGATCAGAATCACTTGTGGCTTTCGTCATCAAAGAGTTATTTCATTGAATATTTTGGACATGGGCTTAACTAGTACAATCCCACCACAACTCGGCAACCTTTCTTTTCATGTTTCACTTGATCTAAGCTGGTGGAATTTCCATGGTAAAGTTGTAAGTTACTTCTTCATTTAAGTGGTCCACATTCATGTGAAAGACCATTTCTTATTTTTCTTATTTATTGTTGAGAGTATATGTATTTACCGAACGGGCTAGACCAGGCTGGGTGGGGAAAAAACAACCGTCCAGTTAAGGGTGCGGGCTAGTTAGTAGGCTGGGGGATCGGGCTGTTAGTGGGTTGGGATATTTTGGGTTTAGTTAGGCCCGTTTGGGTTCAGGCCTACCTATATGCTCATTTCCCCTCCAATCGGAGTGCAGGTCCTCGTCGACCAGGTAAGTATATCACCCCTTAATCCGTCTTTCCTTTCCCTCTCTCGTTCTCCCCCCTTGCTTTTTGTCCCTTTTTATCCCCTGTATCTCTCTCTCCTCCCATCTCTCTCTATCTCTTTCCTAGTCAAGATCCGCCTCTGTTCCTTATGTGGGTTTGGATGAGGCGCTTCTGGCATGACTTAGATGGGTTGGTGCGGCGAATTTCGCATATCGAGAAACTTATCATAGAAGGAGATTTCAATGGCCATATTGGGACGTCATCTGGGGATTATGACGGGGTATATGACGGCTTCGATTTTGGTGTCAGAAACAGAGGGGGTACTTCGCTGTTAGATAATGCTAAAGCATTTGAGTTGGTGATTGCTAACTCGTGTTTTCAGAAGAAGGATTTTTTGGGTTTAGTTGGGCACGTCCGGGTTCAGGCCTACTTGTACGGTCCTTTCCCCTCCAACCGGAGTGCAGGTCCCCGGCGACAAAGTAAGTATATCACCCATTAATCATTCCTTCCTTTCCCTCTCTCGATCTCCCACCTTGTTTTTCGTCCCTTTTTCTTTCTTGTATATCTCTCTCCTTCCGTCTCTCTATATCCCTTTCCTAGTCAAGATTTGCCTATGTTCGCTCTGTCAGGGTACGCGCCGACAGGACCCGATTTTCATAGAGTACCGATTTTCGACGACATTCGGCGGCAAGTGGAGCGCACGCGCCGATGACTGGAGGCATCACTGTTCAAACAACCCCGACTTGATTCCACGTTCTAAATTTCTTGAATTGGTATTTTTCAAATTCTGGTATTGAGCTATATTGTTATATCTCTTGTTGCTTTAATTCTTTTACTGCATGTCACTTTTTTTATTTTTTTTTACTCTTACTTGGTTACTTATTTTTGCGTGATTGTGTAGCATCATTGATTTGTTATTCATCATTTATACTGGTTATTCGGAGTTTAATCGCTTTGACTTGTTTCCCAACTCTTGTTGTGTCCCTTGATTTTAGGAAATTTTCCCCCTAGTGGTTTACTATTGTAGCTCTTCTGATTTTGTTTCCTTATGTTGTGACTAGGAATATTGCATTAATTTGAATTGATTATTATCCCTTAGACTATAGTGGCTGTGGTGAGCAATGATAAAGTAACGTAAAGTCCTCAGGTAGGGCGGGGGATTGGAGCCAAAGGTAGTAAGGGGGTAAGGGAACCTCTAGGCTGCGATTTGGATCATGGAATATAGGGACATCGACGGGGAAGTCCATAGAATTAGCGAAGATTCTCCAGTAGAGGAATATCAACATAGCCTGTATCCAGGAGACTAGATAGGTAGGGACTAAGGCATGTGGGGTATAGGTTGTGGTACTCGAAGGGATGAAGGGGAAGAATGGGGTAGGCATTTTAGTCGATAGGGAACTTAGAGAGCTAGTGGTACAGGTTATGAGGGTGATTGACAGGTTGATGGCTATTAAGATAGTTGTGGGAGGATGTACCTTTAACATAATTAGTGCCTATGCGCCTCAGGTGGGTTGGACGAGGAGCTTAAAAGGTGCTTCTGGGATGACTAAGATGGGTTGGTGAGGGGAATTTTGCAGATCAAGAAACTTATCATAAAAGGAAATTTCAATGGCCATATTGGGACGTCGTCTGGGGATTATGACGGGGTACATGATGGCTTCGATTTTTGTGTCAGAAACGAAGGAGGCACTTCGCTATTAGATTATGCTAAAGCATTTGATTTGATGATTGCTAACTCATGTTTTCAGAAGAAGGATTTTTTGGGTTTAGTTGGGCTCATCCGGGTTTGGGCCTACCTGTACGGTCTTTTCCCCTCCAACCAGAGTGCAGGTCCCTGGCGACCAAGTAAGTATATCACCCCTTAATCCTTCTTTCTTTTCCCTCTCTCGTTCTCCCCCTTGCTTTTCATCCCTTTTTCTCCCATGTATCTCTCTCTCCTTCCGTCTCTCTCTAACCCTTTCCTGGTTAAGATCTGCCTCCATTCACTCTGTCGGAGTACGTGTTGGCCAGACCAAATCTGCATAGAGTATCAATTTTCGGCGTACATCCGGCGGCGAGTAGAGTGCACATGCTAGTGACTGGTGGTGTCACTATTCAGACAACCCCAACTTGATTCCAGGTTCTAAATTTCTTGAATTGGTATTTTTTTTAATTCTAGTATTGAGCTATATTGTTATACCTCTTGTTGCTTTAATTCTTTTACTACCTATCGATTTGTTTTTTGGTTTATGTGGTTGTACACTTAGTTACTCGTTTTTGTGTGATTGAGTAGCATCCTCGATCTGTTATTCATCGTTTATACTCGTTATTCGGAGTCTAATAGCTTTGACTTGTTTCCCCATTCTTGCTATGTCCCTTGATTTTAGGAATTTCTCCCCCAGTGTTATACTAACGTAGCACTTACGATTTTGTTGCCTTGTGTTGTGACTAGGAATATTGCATTAATTTGAATTGATTATTATACCTTATACTATAGTGGTTGTGGTGAACAATGATAGAGTAAGGTCATGTCCTCGGGTGGGGCGGGGGGTGAGGGCCAAGGGTAGTAAGGGGGTAAGGAAACCTCTACGATGTGATTTGGATCCTGGAATATAGGGACATTGACGGGAAAGTCCATAGAATTAGCGAAGATTCTCCAGAAGAGAAAGATCAATATAGCATGTGTCCAGGAGACTAGCTGGGTAGGGACTAAGGCACGCGATGCTGATGGATATAAGTTGTGGTATTCGGGGGGATGAAGGGGAAGAATGGGGGAAGCATCTTAGTCGATAGGGAACTTAGAGAGCTATTGGTAGAGGTTAAGAGAGTGAATGACAGGTTGATGTCAACTAAGATAGTTGTGGGAGGATGTACCTTCAACATAATAAGCGCCTACGCGCCTCAGGTGGGTTTGGATGAGAAGGTGAAAAGGCACTTCTGGGATGACTTAGATGGGTTGGTGCGGGGAATTCCGCACATCGATAAAATTATCATAGGAGGAGATTTCAATGACCATATTGGGACGTCGTCTGGGGGTTATGACGGGGTACATGGCGTCTTCAATTTTTGTGTCAAAAACGGAAGAGGTACTTCACTGTTAGATTATGCTAAAGCATTTGACTTGGTGATTGCTAACTCATGTTTTCAGAAGAAGGAGGAGCACTTGGTCACCTTCCAAAGTACGGTGGCCAAGACCGAAATTGATTATCTACTACTCAGGAGGTGCAATAGTGGTTTATGCACGGATTACAAGATCATCCTGAGCAAGATTCTCACGACCCAGCGTAGGCTATTGGTTATGGAATTAGCGATCATGCGGATAAGGAATAATACAGTTATGGGTTTTCTACGTTGGATCTGGTGGGGTGCCTTGACTAAGGACAAAACCCAATAGTTGGGGGAGAAGCTACTAGTTATTGGGGCCTGGAGGAGTAGTGGGTACGCGAGTTGTATGTGGACCATGATTCCGAATTGTATTAGAAAAGCTGTGAGAGAGGTGTTAGGGGTCTCGAAAGGGTTCGTTGGTGGCCATAAAGGGGACTGGTGGTGGAATGAAGAGGTCCAAGAGAAAGTGAAAACCAAGAAAACGGCGTATTTGAAGCTAGTCAAGAGCGTAGATAAGGTGGAGATGAGGGCTAACAGGGAGTAGTATAAGAAGGCTAAGAAGGGGGCGAAGTTAGCGATTACTGAGGCTAAAACTACGGCTTTTGGACGTTTGTATGAGGAGATTGGGGATAAAGGCGGGGATAAAGGTGGGGATAAGAAGCTTTACAGGCTGGCAAAAGTGAGAGAAAGAAAGGCATTTGATCTGGATCAAGTGAAGTTCATAAAAGACGAGGAAGGTAGAGTTTTGATGTATGAGGCGCAAATCAGGCAGAGATGGTAGTCATACTTCCATAAACTCTTGAATGACGGGGGAGGTAGGAACATTTTGTTGTAGGATTTGAAGCACTTTGGGAATCATCGAGATTTTGGGTTCTGTGGTCGCATGAGAGTGGAAGAAGTCGAGGGGACGATGCTTAGGATGAGCAGGGCTAGTGACAGGTCCAGACGAAATCCTTGTAGAATTATGGAAGAACGCGAGTAAGGCCCGCTTGGAATGGCTCTCTAGGCTGTTTATTAGGACGATGAAAATGTTTGAGGAGTGGAAGTGGAGTACAATGATTCCGGTGTACAAGAATAAGGGTAATATATAGAATTGCAATAATTATAGGGGCATCAAGCTATTTAGTAATACGATGAAAGTTTGGGAGAGGGTGGTGAAAGGGAGGGTGAGGAGTATCAGCCCTTAGCCCATTCGTATTTTCTGTGGCGATGGACGCATTGACGGACATATGACGGGTCAAAACGTTTTAGCAGAAAATCAATTTAGGACTAACTAATAAGTGAAATGGACAAAGCAATAGACCAAAGTCACTAATAGTGACATATAGAGATAACTAAAGAAAGCAATAGAAGCTGGGATACCACAGATAGAAAAAGTGAAGAAAACGAAAACTTACTAGCTGACCCATGCTATCATATTCATGTACAACACAGTAAGCTTTGAAACATCTTCTTCATCAACAATAGCTACTAAATCATGCTGTTGCTTAAGTAATCTACCAGATTAATTATTTAGTTGATGCTTGTTTTTAATAATGCATGAATATTTATCTCTTCCAATTTTTATACAAATGAGAGAAGGCAAGCGCAATTCAATCAAAACTCGAGGAACTATTTTCTTATACATAATAAAAATATTATTCATTTTAAGGAAGCAAATAGTAACATCTTATTGTCCAATGCAAACCACATCTTATTTGACATGCACCTCCAAAAGGTAAGTAACTGTATATGCCACACAAATACTATTATAAAAGTATACATGACATTTCTCTTAAATATTCTCACACCATCTATAAAATTGCTTAACCAAGATGATAAATAAAGTAACATTGTTCGAATAGTAACTAAATATATTAATTGGTTTCTTTTAAAAGTTAGTACCAGTAAAATATTTGGAAGTTAATATTATAATGTTTAGCACTATGATAAGTTTAACACAAACATTACTATTAAAGTAGAATCTTCCGGTTCCAAAAATCTTATTTTTATGTTTTGGCCTTATGTATGACTAAACAAAAAGATCATGCTGATATGCAATTAGGCTTTCCAGTCAATTGCAACTTTATTTGTTTGGGACACTCAAAGGTGTTCATTGTGAAATATTTTCAAACACCTTCTGAGCACGGAAATTCAAATACTGTTTAAAACATATCTAGAACTGATTTCCCTAGAAAATTCTGGAAAATCCAATTTAACATGCCACAAACATTTCAGTCCTAGGTAGTGCCAATAATTAAGTAATAGTGAAAATTAATCAAGCACACAACCTCACAAATAAAGTGTATGACTTCACTTGGAGTACATCTCATGAAACCCAAATCAAATGACTCACAAGAAAAACCCCAACTCATTTTTCACCAACACATTTAGGGTACCAAATTAGGTATTAACCAAGTAATTTTATTCACCCATTTACAAATAAAATTGCAGAGGAAAAAAAATGTAAAAAATATTGTTAACTTACCAAACATATGGAACTTTGTGGTGTCTCACATCAGTTGGTAAGAATATAGAGGAGCAAGATTTGTGACTCTTTGTTGCTACTGTTAAATTACTTACCCTAGGTTGTGTGTCAGTTGGGATGTGTACTGGAGAAGAAATACGATAGTTTTTGCCGGAGCCATGACGGAAAGCCTTCCCGGATTGACTGGCGCAAGAGGTTAGGGTTCGAAGTTAAGAGAAGGGGCTGGATATGTTCTGATGTTTAAGAGGCAAGTTGGAGGAATACAAAAAGGTCTAGGGCTGGATATAAGAAAAAGGTAAAATCCAGTTTAGTAAAATTAGAAGAGGGAAAATATGAGGGGAAATCAAATAACTGTTGCTACAGATGAATCTATACCGGGACCGTTGCCGTAGATTTATCTTTGGCAACGGTTATTTTACTACTGCAACGGTTTACTCTTAGAACTATTTCAATAGGGGGTAATGTCTTATGCAACGGTAACAACAGTTGCAGCATATGGTCTATTGCAACGGTTATGTCATCGTTGCTAAAACATCTGTTCCAATAGGCTTATTTTCTAGTAATGGAGAGATGACATGGTGTATGTTATTTGAAGATGATAGTTTGATTGATGAGACGCGGTGTTGTATTAACGAGAGGCTGGAGGTTTAGAGACAAACTCTTGAGTCTAAAGTTTTCAAATTGGGCAGGACTAAGACAGAGTACTTGGAGTGCAAGTTCAACGACGTTACCCAGGAAGCGGACATAGATGTGAGGCATGATACACAAGTCATACCTAGGAGAGATAATTTCAAGTATCTTGGGTCTATAATACAAGGTGATGGGGATATTGACGAGGATGTCACGTACCGTATCGGAGCGGGATGGATGAAATAGTGGCTCGCTTTCGATGTCTTGTGTGATAAGAATGTACCACTGAGAATTAAGGATAAGTTCTACAAAGTAGTGGTTAGACTGACCATGTTGTATGGGTAGAGTGCTGGCCGGTCAAGAACTCGCATGTCCAGAAAATAAAAGTAGCCGAGATGAGGATATTGAGATGGATGTCTGGGCATACCAGGTTGGATAAGATTAAGAATGAAGTTATTCGGGATAAGGTGGGAGTGGGCCCCTTGGAGGATAAGATGCGGGAGGCGAGGTTTAGATCGTTCGGGCATATTAAGAGAAGAAACATAGAATCACTAGTGAGGAGGTGTGAGACATTAACCTTGGTGAGCATGAGGAGGTGTAGAGGTAGGCCAAAGAAGTCTTGGGGAGAGGTGATTAGGTGGGATATGGCGCAGTTGGAGCTTATTGAAAATATGACTCTTGATAGGAAGGTGTGGATGTTGAGGATTAGGGTAGAAGATTAGTAGGTAGCCAAGTGTCTCCTTTTGTCTTCCTAAGTTTGTTAGCATTAGTGTTAGTTTGTTATCTAATTATTCTTAGATTGTTATTACTACCGTTTATTTTATACCTTAGTTTCAGCCCTCTTTTTATCTTACAGTTGTTTATACGTGTTGTCATTGCTTCTTTTTATCTTTTCTTTAGCCGAGGGTCTTCCGGAAATAGCCTCTCTGCCTTCCAAGGTAGGGGTAAGACTGCATACATCTCACCATCCCCAGACCCTATTTGGAGGAATTTGCTGGGCTTATTATTGTTGTTGTTGTTTTATTATTTCTTGTTCAATATAATTAATACTTGAGTCTTTACAAACTTCTAAATTATAAAATAAGTATTTTAAGACATAAATAAATTTGATATTAAGAGGTAATATTTATTAATATATTGATGATTTCTCAGTTTAGTAGTAACTTATACCATTTGACTTACCTAACAGGTTGGGTTAGGTGCCATCACGACTTGATGGGGTTTCGGATCGTGACATAGACTTAATCGATTAGAATTCCCGTCATGACTAGGAATCTGAACCCTCGCTCGCAATGCGGACCTCATTGTGAAAATTGTTTCCTTGTGCCTAGCAGCTTTTTTGCGATGCAAGGTCATTAAGCGAAGAGATTGGCACGGCTAGGCCCCATATCGTGAGGGGCCTCACATCAACAAGAGTTTGTTGCACCAAACATTTGGCTCATGAACAGCTCTTACGACTAATTTTGTGATTTCATGAACCTTACCAGGTGAGCTTCTCATGACGAGGCTTGTTTACTCTTAAAAACGGATAACAATTGAATTTATACGCGGTTTTAAGGATATGTGGATTAATTCAATACAAGTGATTAATGACGTTAGATTAAGAAAATAAAATTCATAGTAAATGGCCAAACCAATGATAAGAGTGAGTCCGAGCTAGGTTAATGGGTTAACGAGAAACCTGCCTTCAGTTCCGAGCTTGCACTTATGAAGAACTTATGAACAAAAAATAAGAACTTTGAATAACTTTTAGAACAAAGAGAATTGAACTATATTGCCCTGGTATGTGTGTTACAATGTTCTTTAATGAATAATTAGCTTCCCCTTTATATAGTAAGGGAGTTTTACCCTAGGTACAATTCTAAGAAAGGTAAGAAATCTTTTTTTTTTTTGCTAATCACTGATTTTCTGCCGATACGGGCCGAGATTCACGACGTGATATCCGGCTGGGCACGGATATCATGGCCCTTTGTTAGTTATGTGCGGTCGTTTGGTAATGCTCACCGAAGTCTTGGGACTCGAACTGGACTTGGGAGATGTGGTCCTGATGGCTCCGAGGGTAGGTGTTTTGCTCGGGCCCTGATAAGAGAGGCTCCTGGTTTTGATTCTGATTCCTTACAGTCACGTCCCTACTCTGTTTGCCTCACCGAAAAATTGGGGTGCTCATTGGACTCGGTTTTACCCGTATACAGATAGTCCCCTCATTTCTCAGAGAGTAGGTTTGCCGAAACAATGGGAAATGACATATGTTCTCCGGTTCCATCCTTCGTATGCTAGGACGAAGGATCCGAAACGTTCCATCAGTCGCGTCGTTCTAACTTCGAACACGTGTCGCTCATCGGTTGGTTGCCCCCGAATGTGAAGCGTCGCCTGTTTCCCTATAAAAGTTTCCACCCTTTGCTCTTTTTCTACCTTTCAACCAAGTTATTACATTCGAGCTTTCCACCTATCATAAAACCTCTTTCAAACCTTCATATCTTCATCCTTGTTCTTCAATTTTCATAGTGATTTCCAGGTTTTTACCCAGATTTCCTTCAAATTTTCATACTCTGTTCTTGATTTTCAGAACTCGTTTTTTCAAAACATCACATTCTTTCTTCAAATTTTCAAATCTCTCCAGATAACAATGGCTAAAACATCCAAATCTGTTCCTTAACAAGTTGCCTCTTCATCTTCCCAATCGACCGCCGGTACTGAGGCGGTTGCTCCTGAAGTAGTTGCCCTCGAAACGGTTTCTCCCAAGGTGGTTGCTGACGAACCGGACCCCGAGCCTCCCTTGAAAGTGTTCATTCCCGGGGGCTGCTCAATTACAGACACCTTTAAGGTCTAGAAACCCTCACACAAGCAGGACCGGGGTGAAGGAGCATCAAGGTACATATGCTCCGTGACAGAAGACGTTCTTCCCATAGTTTGAAATGACTGCAACTGGGAAGTCAAGGATGTAGTAGTCCTCGGGCCTGAGGACACCATTACTACCCATGTGGAGGGGTACTTAAGTGTATACACTTACCCCTTCACACTGGGCCCGGTGGACCCGATTGTTCTGGACTTTTGCAAGAGGTACGAGGTATGCCTCGGGCAAATACACCCATCATTATAGAGGATCGTGATCCTCCTTCACTACTTCGTGAACAAGACCGAGTCCCTTCAGTTCATGATCGATCATCTACTTCGATTATACAGTCCCCAAATTTTCTGAGAGGGACTGATCAAGCTTACTCGTCGGGCCAGCAAGGCCCACTTTTCAAGTATTGATGAGGACCAAGACCGGGGCTGGTAGGGACACATCGTTCGGGTTAAGACCGAAGTCTTGATTCCCCCCGAGTACATGCCATTCCCTGAGAAGTGGAACGCATCTCGTAAGTGAAATTTCTCTCTAAGTGTCAAAGATTTTCTTTTCCTTCAATTTCTTTCTTCTCATTCATACTTGTGGTTGTGCAGATGTTGCCCAGGTTTCGAATGCGGTCCCCGGCTAAAGGAATGGATCTAGGGCATCTGTACTCATATGACGTACCCTGAGCGCGCATGGCACGGGCTTTCGAAGGGCTAGTGGGGGCGTTCTCATGGTAAGGCCTCTTTTATAATAGTTAATTCCATGCTTCTTATCTTTCAACATACTGACTTTCCTTTCCCTCTGCTGTATGTAAGTTTTCCTAAGACTACCAAACTTAGACCTTTGGAAGGGGACGAGGACGTGTTCTTGCCCGTTGATTCCTCCGATGCGGGGCATCCCGGGGCTGCCATGGAGGAAAAGAAGAAAAGGAAGAGAAAACCTTTCGGGCTCCCCGGGCTCCGAAATGAATAAACCAAATAAGAGGGTCGCCCACAAACCCAGGAGGAGCTCTAGCTCCTGGGTGCTGGACTCCAACTCTCTTCTCCAGTTCAGGGACGAGTAGGAGGATGAGCTTCTTTTTGTTACCCATAGGACGACCTATCACGGGGAACAGGAGGCATCTGAGGGGGAAAATCGTGAGGTCGACTCCCCTCATACTCAAGAGATCGATATGGAGACCCGGGGTGGGACTCCTCAGGATGCCGGCTCTGCTCCGAAGGAAGCGCCCGATATAATAAAGATTTCGGGGACGCCCTCCTATACTGAATCCATGCTCGAGGAGGCCCAAGAAAGAAAGGAGAAGTCCAATGAAGGTGTCCATGGTGCGGACGATCCCCTTCACTCCTTTTTTGATAGTGTGGACTTGTCCGCTTTGGAAGATTTCTCTGGGCTATATGACCTGGAAGTTCCGAAGAAGGACACATCCTTGGAAGCTGGCGAGCCGAGTTCGATCCCGAAATTAATCAACCAGTTCCCTGCTCTGAGTGTGGATCCCAATCGCAAGAGATCGGTTATTCTGACTGCCTCGGAGGATGCTCGGGTTTTGTTTGCTCCTGTGCGGATAGCTAGCTACCTCTGATGCCTAGTGACCGAGGAGGACTAGGCAAAAATGAATGAGGTGAACGTGTTGTGCCTTTTCAATGAGGCGCAGTAGGCGCTGAACCGGGTAAGGCATCATTACTTTCCATCAAACTTTACTTAGGTTTTGATATTTCTCACGATTCTCATCTTTTTGCAGGCCTCGGTACTTCATCACGAGAGCTTCATTCGATACCGGGTCGAGGTCATTCAGTTTGAGTTCGAGGTTAAGGAGCTTGCCCAAAAAAGGGATATGTACAAGCTTCTCAACGAGCAACAAAAAAGGGTCATTAAGAACCTTCAGGCCGAGATGGATGGGGCTCAGAAAGAAGCATCGATCCTAAGGCGGGAGCACGCCGACATGGTTGAAAAGGTAAAGGTTTTCAAAGTTAGAAATGAGGATCTGGTTGCAGTGGCTAACGACAATACCTCGCAAGTCCAGTAGAAGATCGACCAGATCGACTAAATCGACCAACTCAAAAAGGAGATGGACGAGATCCAAGTAATGGCCGACGAGTGGAAAAGCAAGATGGATCTGCTGGCCTCGGAGAACGAGACCGCCCAGGCCAAATAGTCTTCGGTAGAAGTTCAACTTCGGGTGGCAAAAGAGAAAGCTGATAAACGGGCTCAGCAAAATGACGATCTCTGAACACAACTTGGCTCGACCATCGCTGAACGGGATGCTCTTGGTAAAGAGCTCGAAGTATCTAAGTCAAAGTTGGTGATAACCTCGGCCGATGCTGATGAGATGGTGGCTCAATACAAGGCGATATCGAAGCAGCCGAGGCTCGAAGGGAGACCCTCGAGGAGATCCATGCCCAAGGCTTTGACCTATCTGCCGAGATCGAGGAGGCAAAAAGACTTGAGGTCGAGGCGAAAAAGCTAGCTAAACCCGAATGTGAGGAGGGCTCCAAAGAATTCGAAGGTCCCGATGGTTCTGGTGACGAATCGGGCTCCGATGAAGATGAGGCGAAAATGCCTTAGGATTTTTAGTTTTTGTATTTTGTACATATGTTTTGTTCAGTTCGAGGCCGTTTTTGTTGGGCCTTTGTAAAGTTATTCTGGAATATATAAAATTTCCCCTTTTGGAAATTACTATTTTAGCATCTTTTCATAATTGCAAATATTTCTAATGCCTTAGCACAGAATCAAGCGTAGTAATGATTCATTTATTTTTCGGAGGTCAGAACAGAACCTGACCTCGATGCAATTTTTGCTCGAAACTTTTGAAAACTCGGAGTGACCAGAAGTTTTCCCGAGATGAAGTTTTTCCAAGATGCTTAAGTGTTCTTAGACGATGTCTTTGCCGACGGTAACCTTTTAGCAGGTTTAGAATTTTTTGTTGAAGGCCTAACATTTTGATTACGGGATTCGGACATCTCCGAGCAATTTTTTAGGGCAATCATAGCCTTTTAGGTTTAGGCACTACCTAATAGGTTTTGTGCCTCCGGATTTTGATAACCCAAGTTGCCCGAACTTATTTCGGATGATAGTCCCCGAGCCAGGGTAGCCCTTGGGCTCGGACAAGGGTAGCCCTTAGGCTTGATAGTCCCTGGGTAGGGATAGCCCTTAGGCTCGATGCTTTAAGAGGTAAAAATATGTAATAGCAAGGTAGAAACTTTCTTTCATTTCTATGCATAAAGTATAAGATCAAAAGCGTGTAAAGCTTGTATTATGGCTAAGGTGGCCTACGCGGGCACGGTTCACTTAACTGTTTGGCCCTTACAATAAATCCTAACCACCGAGCCTAGGCTGTTAAGCACAAAGTTTCCTTCTTTCCTTGCTAAGAAGCTTGACCCGAGGGTGACGGCCCCCAGTATTTGAGGTTGATCTTGAGAGGGCTCGGATACTGTTGATGAGACCATTGACTCCGATTTAAAACCGGTCTTCGATTCTAAGTTAGCACGACTTACTGTTGCCTCATTAAAAACCTTGCCAGAAAACCCATTAGGGACAAAACCAGTTCAAGGGGAAAAGAGTGTAACGCATGCTTTTAGACCTAATAGTCACATTCTCCTTTGATTGTTGCCTGCAAGTGTTAGTCCGGTTCGTAATACTATAAAAGGTGAATGAGGTTGTACCTTAGCAGTAGTACCGCTTTAAGTGCATCACGTTCCAGTTGTTCGGTAGCTGTGCATCGTTTCCTGCTTCGAGTTGTATGAACCTTTACCGGTAATCCCGATAACTCGATATAGTCCTTCCCAATTTAGCCCCAGCTTCCCTTTGTTCCGATTTCGGGTGTGCAGTGTTACTTTTCTTAACACCAAGTCCCTGATATTGAAGTGTCGGAGATTGGCTCTTCGGTTGTAATACCTTTCTATCCGCTGCTTCTGGGCGGCTAACCAGACTAGGGCGGCCTCGCGCCTTTCATTCAATAGTTCCAGGCTCATGTTCATGGCCTCAGCATTTGATTCCTCGATCGTATATCAAAACCTAAGGCTTGGTTCTCCAACTTCGACCGGTATTAGTGCTTCGGTGCCATAGACAAATGAAAACGGAGTGTCCCAGGTACTAGATTTGGAGGTTGTACGGTATGCCCACAAGACTTCGAGCAAAATTTCCTTCCATTTCCCTTTGGCATCAGTCAACCTTTTCTTTAGGTTTTGAAGTATGGTCTTGTTTGTTGATTCTCCATGTCCGTTCCCACTAGGGTGATAGGATGTTGACAAGATCTTTTTGATCTTATGGTCTTCGAAAAATTTGTTTACCTTACTGCCGATGAAATGCTTCCCGTTATCACACACTATCTCGGCCGGTATTCCGAACCGACATAATATGTGGTTCCAAATGAAATCGATGACTTCTTTTTCCTGGACCTTCTCGAATGCTTGAGCTTCGACCTACTTAGAAAAATAATCGATCATAAACAGTATGAATTGAGCCTTACCGAGTACCCATGGTAGGGGACCGACAATGTCCATTCCTTGAAGCGATGCAGCGTTACCTGTAATTTGTCTAAATACATTCGCATTCATTCCTCTTTTACTTCGAACGTCCCATTGACCTAATTTACCACAAGGAGGGAGTCGCACTTAGCTTTGACCACTTCGGCCCCTAGGCTTTTAGCCAATTCGAGACCTACAATTATGGCCTCATACTCGGCCTCATTGTTAGTCAATTTCACAGTTCTAATAGTTTGCCTAACTACTTTACCCGTAGGCATCTTCAACACGATGCCGAGTCCGGACCCCTTTGCGTTCGAGGCACCGTCCGTGAAGAGTGTCCAGATTCCCGAGAAAGTCCCCGAGGTTAGCAACAATTCTTTTTTGACTTCGGGAATTAAGGCCGGGGAAAAGTCGACCACAAAGTCTGCCAAAATATATGACTTGATGGTGGTTCGGGGTCGATATTCGATATCGTACCCCCTAATTTCTACGGCACATTTGACCAACCAGCCCGAGATCTCGGGCTTATGCATTATGTTCCTTAGTGGGTAAGAAGTTACGATGCATATGGGGTGGCATTGAAAATACGGCTTTAACTTTCTGGAGTCGCTTAGCAAAGCGAGCGCCAATTTTTCTAGGTGAGGGTACCTTGTTTCGGCCTCGCCTAGAGTTTTACTAACATAACAGATAGGAAATTATGTACCTTCCTCTTCCCGGACTAAGACTCCACTAAATGTGTAAGGCCCCGTAAAAGTTTACCTAAAACCCGAGGTTTTGTGGTGCCAGGCACGCAGCCTATATCTATTCCACCCTACAGAATGGCACCGGAATTAAAGGAACTAAAGGAGCAGCTGAAGGACTTGTTAGAAAAGGGTTTCATCCAGCCGAGTGTGTCGCCTTGGGGCACACCGATCTTTTTTGTAAGGAAGAAAGATGGGTCACTGAGAATGTGTATTGACTATCGGCAGCTTAACAAGGTCACGATCAATAATAAGTACCCATTGCCAAGG
This sequence comes from Nicotiana tabacum, assembly GCF_000715075.1. Taxonomy (NCBI): domain Eukaryota; kingdom Viridiplantae; phylum Streptophyta; class Magnoliopsida; order Solanales; family Solanaceae; genus Nicotiana; species Nicotiana tabacum. The sequence goes on from NC_134093.1 coordinate 57,615,230, forward strand.
ATAAATGACTTGTTTGACCAATTACAGGGTGCTAAGTACTTCTCCAAGATTGATTTAAGATCAAGGTATCACCAATTGAAGATTAGAGAGCAGGATATTCCGAAAACAGCTTTCAGGACCCGGTATGGGCACTTTGAATTTTTGGTAATGTCCTTTGGGCTAACAAATGCGCCGGCAACGTTCATGGATCTTATGAATCGAGTCTTCAAGCCTTTTCTTGACTCCTTTGAGATAGTGTTCATTGATGATCTTCGGGTACATTCACGCAGTCGAGAGGACCATGCCGATCATCTCAGGGCAGTCTTGCAGACCTTGTATCAGCACTAGTTGTATATGACATTTTTGAAATGTGAATTTTGGCTTGAATCAGTCATGTTCTTGGGTCATGTTGTCTCTAGAGAAGGAATTAAGATTGATCCTCAGAAGATTTCAACAGTGAAGAATTGGCCTAGACCTACTACCCCAACAGAGATTCGCAGTTTCTTGGGCTTAGCTGGGTATTATAGGAAGTTTGTGAAGGGATTCTCTACTCTTGCCTCTCCGTTGACTAAATTGACGCAGAAGGCGGTTAAGTTACAATGATCAGATGCTTGTGAAAGGAGCATCCAGGAGTTGAAATCAAGATTAACTACAGCACCGGTGTTGACCCTACCAGAGGGCACATATGGGTTTGTGGTATATTGTGATGCTTCAAGAATTGAACTTGGGTCTGTATTAATGTGTGATGACCCAAAAGGTCATCTTTAAATTTAATAATTAATTCTTTATTCTAAGACCTCGAAAAGCACTATTTATCACTCCTCGACTTGCATGCTCAGTGCGTAAAATTTTTCGAAAAGTTTTTATGTGAAAAATATATTAAAATGTGAAATAGAGCTTTAAAACTCAACTGAGTTGACTTTGGTCAATATTTTGAGCAAACAGAATCAGATATATATTTTAACAGTTTCGGTAGGTACGTATCCTGATTTGGGACCTGGGCGTATGCCCGAAATTTAATTTGGAGGTCCCTGGCTTGAATTATCGCCAGTTGGTGAAAACTAGAAGCCTAAAGGCTAAAAGATTTCAAAGTTTGACCACAGATTGACTTTTATTGATATCGGGGTCGGATTCGCGTTCTGAAAATTTTCATAGGTCCGTTATGTCATTTGTGACTTGTGTGCAAAATTTAAGATCAATCGGACTTGATTTGATAGGTTCCGGCGTCGTTTGTAGAAATTGAAAGTTTCAAAGTCCATTAGGCTTGAATCTATGTGGGATTCATGTTTTTAGTATTGTTGGATGTGATTTGAGGTTTTGACTAAGTCTGTATGATATTTTAGGACTTGTTGGTATATTTAGTTGAGGTCTCGAGGGCCTCGGGTGGATTTCGGATGGTTAACGAAATTTAATTTTGGTATTTCAAGAACGTTTCAACGTCGCTTCTTCAAGAGTAAGTGGTATCCCATTAAGCAAATGAGTTCCAAATTCAGTTTTGATGGAATCCTTAGATCCGTATTGAAATTGTGGAGCCATAGCAAAAAGAATCGTCGAATTCGGACATCGAATGAGAGAGTTATGCCCATTTTCGTGTCGGGAAAGATTTTTCGTAGCCGCCAGCGCCCGGGGTAGCGTGGGGCGCTAGCCCTGGCGCTGGTAATTATTGGTGTTCTGGAAAGTGCGCCACAGGCAGTGCCCCACGCTACCTGTGGCGCTCAAAAATGTCAGAGACCCATAAAACGGGGAGTTTAGCTATTTTTACTCATTTTTGAGTTTGGGGAGCTCGATTTAGGCGATATTTGGGCCATTTTCACGGGGGGAAATTGGGGTAAGTGTTCCTTATCCTATATTGATTATATTTCATGATTCCATACTCATTTATATCATGAATCCGTGAATTTAGGAAAGAAAAATTAGATTTTTATAAAATCTTCCAAAAATGAAATTTTAAGATTTGAAGGTCCATTTCACATCAGAATTTGATAAATTTTGTATGGTTGGACTCGTCTCGGAATGGGTGTTCGGATTTCGTAAGTTTTTCTGAGATTTGAGATGTGGGGACCACTGTTAATTTTTAAAGCAAATTTTGGATTTTATCCTGAAAATTAGTAAATTCATACGGAATTAATTCCTACGATTTGTATTGGGTATATCGAATTGTTTGTCAATAGATTTAAAGCTTTTGGAGTCGAATTTAAAAGAAAAAGTTGTGGTCGAGAAATTGATTGAAATTGCAAAGCGAGGTAAGTGTCGTAGTTAACCTTGACTTGAGGGAATAGGACCCTTAAATTATTTGTTATGTGAAATACATGTGAACGACGTATAGGCGAGGTGACGAGTGTCTATACGTCGTCAAATTAATTATTTGCATAATTATTTGAAAATACTAAATTTGTTTTAATACACGAATTAATTGTTATAATAATTATTTTTTTCTCTTATTCTTTGTCAAATATAAATTCTTGAATTCCTGTAATAATTGCTACATGCTTATTTGAATTGTGTGCAATAATTGCTACTTGACATTTAGCATATTAAATATTAAACTGTCTATTTTCTCCCTGATTTCCATAATAAATTACTATTTGTCATTGTTTGTTTCATAATTAAATCATAATTATTCTATGCTTGTTATCTTAAAATTTTATATTAACTGTTGCATTTATTGGGGCAATTTCTTATATGAGAATTGGTAAATGAATATATTGGAGGAGCGGATTGCACGCCGCAACAGAATTGATTAAAATGAATATATTGGAAGATCGGGTTGCACGCCACAACAGAATTGATTGAAATGATTGAAATGAATATATTGGAGGATCGGGTTGCACGCCGCAACAGAATTGATTGAAATGAATATATTGGAGGTTCGGGTTGCACGCCACAACAGAATTGATTTAAATTAATATTGGAGGATCGGGTTGCACGCCGCAACAGACTTATTAAAAGTCAATATTGGGGGATCGGATTGCACGCCGCAATAGACTTATTTAAAAGTCTATATATATATATATATACTTGATTGAAATAAATATATGATATACTTGATTGAAATAAATATATAACAGAATTGAATATGAATATATTGTGAGAGCGGGTTGCACGCTGCAACAGAAATTGGTTGAAATAATAATTGATTATGACTGTTGAGTTGGCTTCAACTATTAAAAATGAGTTACGTGACTTAATTCTATTATTGTGGTTATTACTATCATTGTGTACAGGTTAACGTAAGTGACCTGTCTTAGCCTCGTCACCACTTCGTCGAGGTTAGGCTCAGCACTTACCAGTACATGGGGTCGGTTGTACTGATATTACACTCTACACTTCTTGTGCAGACTTCGGAGTTGGTCCCAGCGGCATACCATAGACTTGCTCGGATTTCAGCTAGCAGAGAAGACTTGAGGTATAACTGCACGGCGTCCGTAGTTCTGAAGTCCCCGTCTACTTTACTTTGGTTGTGTGTTTGTTTTCAGACAGCTTTTTTATATTCAGACCTTTATTTGTATTATTCTAGAAGCTCGTGCACTTGTGACACCAATTCTGCGGTGGTACTTAGACACCATTATTTTTATGGATTATTCACTACATTTCAGACCTTACTTCCGCATTTGTTTCTTTGATATTAATAAATTTAAAAATTGCTTTAAAATGGCTAATATTATTCTAACGTTGGCTTACCTAGCAAGTGAAATGTTAGGCGCCATCACGGTCCGAAGGTGGGAATTTTGGGTCGTGACAGTTGGTATCAGAGCATTAGGTTACATAGGTCCACGAGTCACGAGCAAACTTAGTAGAGTCTGAAGGATCGGTACGGAGACGTTTGTACTTATCTCTCAGAGGCTATGAAGTTTAGGAACAATATCACTTCTTTCTTATTCTGTCGTGCGATTGTATTTTGCTTGAAACCTATATCTCGTATTCCTTTGTATCCACTCGTGTATGACATTGCGCACTCGGTATCAGTTGTGCGTCGACGGTTCGTGATGCCGCAGATGAACTACGAGGGAGCCAGAGATGCTCAAACATTGCCTCAACGTGTGGTTCAGACTGAAGATGCGGACGTATTAAGATATCACCCAGTGAATCATGTGGGGGTGCAACGGACCTGACATCTAGTTGATTTATATGAGTTGTGAAGGTTAATATTGTGGACCATCGGACGTGGTGAACTATGACTTCGCGCCGAGTGGGGGAGTCCACTATCAATGAATGGATTGCGAGTCATGTGTTATATCAGTTTTGGCCTGAAATGTATATATGTGGTACTGAAAGGTTCCCCCAAAATTTACATGTGTTTAAGGCCTGAGATTTTGTAGAGGATAAGGTTGGGACTTGCGGTATATCCGCCTCCTTAATAATCCTATACTTCAGTACCAAAGGTGTTAAAGAAACAACATTAAATTTACAGAAGGTCTACTCAACGTGGACGTCACGGTTGCGGATTTTGGGGTGCTTCAGAGGAAGTACAGTGGTTGACGAGATTCTGGACTATGTGGTTTGTGCCAAGATTTGTCCATATGGAGCTCTACTTTTGTGATCGTTGTGTATAAATAGGGGTAAGGGTTACCCCAAATAAGAATCGAAGAGTATGCTAAGAAATAGGTCAGCTCATCAATGTTGAGTCAGCATAACAAAAGAAGAAATTAGCCTGGGGAGAGATAATTCTCCATCGGTGTTCGTGGCAAGCCCATGAAGAGGACAGACCAGCCAGAGAGCGAGTCCACAGACTCATTAAAGGACTCAATTATGATCGAAAAATTTTGTATGACTCGAGAGCTACAGGCTGATACTTCATTTCCGCTAGTGGTAGAAATTGCCAAGATATTAGTATGTGTTCGGGGTGAAACTAAGGAGACCAAGAGGTCTCGAGGTTTTGGAGAATTCAGTGGATTCTACTCTGTAAGTATAAATCATTATGGCGGGGGCTCGGGCAGTCAGCCAGCCCAGTCCGCACACCGGATTACTCGGGGTGCTCCAGTAAGTTCTTTTAATGCACCACCGACATGAGTTTCCCACAATAGTTATTCCAGTTATCTGACACAAACTCAATGTGAGCAGCCAAAACCGCAAAGGGATTGTTATGAATGCGGTGATACTAGGCACATCATGAGAAAATTATCCCAGAATTGTGAGAGACATATTTCATTAAAGCACTCAGGATACGTGCCCATTGCAGTCACTACACCACCCACACGGCCAGTTAGGGGTGGAGGACAGGCGGGTAGAAGGTGTCCTATAGGTGGAGACCCAGCCGTTGATATATTTGTGTTATGGTATGGCAGAGGCTGCTACATCAGATGGTGTCGTTACAGGTACGACCTCAATTTAATATAAAGGAATAGTTTCCTTAACTTGATTTGGTTCTGAGTATCGAGACGAGTCATCCTATTGTGCTCCACTTATGAGTGAGCTTCATAATTTTATAATCTACTTATGTGTCTACTCCTGTTGGGAGGTTCTATAGAGATAAATATGCCTATCATTCCATGTTGGACTCTAATAAGATCTGTGAGGCTAAAGATGGATTTTTGGTACTCATTTCGGTAAGTTTTGATGTAATTTCCGGATAATTAATTTCAAATTGTGAATTATATGCCCGACCGGTGTGGGGTTCATTATGTGTTGTGATTTTGTGTAACCGAAATTATTTAAAAGGAGAAAATGGAAATTTTTGATTGGCACGATGTGCATATTACTTGTGATTCAGAACTGAGGACGAGATCCTCGCATTTTTAATATAAATCGATATGTTTAAATCGGGCTACAAGCTGCGGTGAAAGTTATATAAAGACGAGATCCTTGTGAGGAAAATTCTTGTGTTTAAGTTCTCCCTTGTGAAATTAAATTTGTACTATAGCAATAATAGGTAGTTATGCCTGTTAGGCTTATTTGAGAATTCTTGTATGAAATTCTCTGTGCATACTTACCAAAGTCGTGTTGTAATTATTGAGTTTTAGCCTACGAGGTAGGTGCCCACCAGGTGGCGTTAAATATGACTCGTTAATTCGGATAAATAATTATGAGGTCTAGTTACCATCAGTTGAAGATTAGGGCATCTAATGCCCCTAAGATAACTTTTCGGACTCGGTATGGGCATTACGAATTCCTAGTAATATCATTTGGGCTTACCAACGCCCCAACAACACTTATGGATTTGATGAATCGGGAGTTCAAGCCCTATTTGGATTCTTTTGGTGGTTGTATTCCTTGATGATATCTTGATTTACTCCAGCAGTCGAGAGGAGCATGAGCAGCATCTTCGGGGTGTGCTTCAGACTTTGAAGAATAATCAGTTATATGCCAAATTTTCAAAATGTAAATTTTGGTTAGACTCAGTTGCCTTTTTGGGGCATGTTGTATCGGCAGAAGGTATAAAGGTGGATCCTAAGAAGATTGAGGCTGTTCAGAATTTGCCTAGACCTACTCCAGTTACAGATATTTGGCAGGTTATTATCGTTGGTTCGTGGACGAGTTTTCATCTATAGCAAGCCCATCGACCAGACTGACCCAGAAAGGTGTCCCATTCAGATGGTCAGACGAGTGTGAGTTGAGCTTCCAGAAGCTCAAGACCGCTTTGACTACGGCGCCAGCATTGGTATTACCCATAGGTTCAGGATCTTATACAGTATATTATGATGCATCTCACATTGGTCTTGGTACAGTACTAATGCAAGATGGCAGGGTGATTGCATACGCGTCGCGGCAGTTAAAAGTTCACGAGAGGAATTATCCTGTTCATGACTTAGAATTGGCAGCCATTATTCACACACTGAAGATTTTGAGGCATTACCTTTACGATGTCTTGTGTGAGGTATTTACTGATCATCGTAGCCTTCAATATCAGTTCAAGAAAAAAGATCTCAATTTGAGGCAGAGAAGATGGTCGGAGTTGTTGAAAGATTATGATATCACCATTTTGTATCACCCCGGAAAGGCTAATGTGGTGGCCGATGCTTTGAGTAGAAAGGCTGTGAGTATGGGTAGTCTTGCATATATTCTGGTTGGTGAGAGGCCGTTAGCTGCAGATGTTCAGACTTTGGCTAATCAGTTCGTGAGGTTAGATGTTTCAGAACCCAGCCGGGTTCTAGTTTGCACAGTCGCTCGGTCTTCCTTATATGAGAGCATCAGAGAGCGGCAATATGATGATCCTCATTTACTTGTCCTTAAGGACGCGGTGCGGCACAGTGATGACAAATAGGTTGTTATGGGGGAAGATGGAGTTCTGCGAATGCAGGGTCATATTTGTGTGCCTAATGTGGATGGGCTTCGTGAATTAATTCTGGATGAGGCCCACAGTTCCAGGTATTCTATTCATCCAGGTTCCGCCAAAATGTATCAAGATCTGCGGTAACATTATTGGTGGAGGAGAATGAAGAAGGATATAGTTGCATATATAGCTCGGTGTCTGAATTGTCAGCAAGTTAAGTACGAGCATCAAAGACCTGGTGGTTTGCTTCAGAAGTTAGAAATTCCTGAGTGGAAATGGGAGTGTATCACTATGGATTTTGTTGTTGGACTCCCACGGACTCCGAGAAAATTTGACACAGTTTGGGTCATTGAGGACAGGTTGACCAAGTCAGCACATTTCATTCCAGTGGCAATTACCTATTCTTCAGAGAGGTTAGCTGAAATTTACATTCATGAGATTGATCGCCTTCACGGTGTGCCCGTGTCTATTATATCATATCGAGGTACATAGTTTACCTCGATCTTTTGGAGGGTTGTACAATGTGAATTAGGCACGCAGGTTGAGTCGAGTACAACATTTCATCCATAGACAGACAGACAGTCACAGCGCACTATTCAGATATTGGAAGATATGTTTTACGCTTGTCTTATAGACTTTGGAGGTTCTTGGGATCAGTTCTTGCCACTTGCGGAGTTTGCTTATAATAATAGCTACCAGTCGAGTATTCAGATGGCTCCATATGAGGCATTATACGGAAGGCGATGTCGTTCACCAGTTGGATGGTTTGAACCGGGAGAGGCTCGGTTGTTGGATACCGATTTGGTACAGGATGCCTTGGATAAGGTCAAGATTATCCAAGATCGACTTCGCACAGCTCAGTCTAGGAAAAAGAGTTATGCCGACCATAAAATTCGTGATATTGCATTCATGGTTGGAGAAAGAATATTACTCCGGGTTTCACCTATGAAAGGTGTAATGAGGTTCGGAAAGAAGGGCAAGTTGAGCCCTAGGTATATTGGACCCTTTGAAATTCTTGAAAGGGTGGGTGAAGTAGTCTATAGGCTTGCATTACCACCTAGTTTATCAGCGGTTCATCCGGTGTTCCATGTATCCATACTCCGAAAATAATGGTGATCCGTCTCATATGTTAGATTTCAGCTCAGTCCAATTGCATAAAGATTTGACTTACGAGGGGGAGCCGGTGGCTATTCTAGCCCGGTAGGTATGACAGTTGAGGTCTAAGAGTTATCCTTCAGTTTGAGTGTACTGGAGAGGTCAGCCGGTAGAGGCGTCTACCTAGGAGTCCTAGTCGGACATGTGGAGTAAATATCCACATCTTTTCACTAACTCAGATACTTCTCTAATTTCGTTCGATGACGAACGTTTGTTGTAGAGGTGGAGAGTGTGATGACCCAAAAGGTCATCTTTAAATTTAATAATTAATTCTGTATTCTAAGACCTCAAAAAGCACTATTTATTACTCCTCGACTTGCGTGCTCAGTCTGTATAATTTTCTGGAAAGTTTTTATGTGAAAAATGGATTAAAATGTGAAATAAAGCTTTAAAACTCAACTGAGTTGACTTTGGTCAACGTTTTGAGAAAACGGACTCGGATCAATATTTTGACAGTTCCGGTAGGTCCGTATCGTGATTTGGGACCTGGGCGTACGCCCGAAATTTAATTTGGAGGTCCTAGCTTGAATTATCGCCAGTTGGCGAAAACTAGAAGCCTAAAGGCTTAAAGATTTCAAAGTTTGACCACAGATTGACTTTTATTGATATCAGGGTCGGATTCGAGTTCTGAAAATTTTCATAGGTCCGTTATGTCATTTATGACTTGTGTGCAAAATTTGAGATCAATCGGACTTGATTTGATAGGTTCCGGCATCGTTTGTTAAAATTGAAAGTTTCAAAGTCCATTAGGCTTGAATCTATGTGGGATTCGTGTTTTTAATATTGTTGGATGTGATTTGAGGTTTCGACTAAGTCCGTATGATATTTTAGGACTTGTTGGTATATTTGGTTGAGGTCCCGAGGGCCTCAGGTGGATTTCAGATGGTTAACGGAATTTAATTTTGGCATTTCAAGAACGTTTCGATGTCGCTTCTTCAAGAATAAGTGATATCCCATTAAGAAAATGAGTTCCAAATTCAGTTTTGATGGAATCATTAGATCCGTATTGAAATTTTGAAGCCATAGCAAAAAGAATCGTCGAATTCGGACATCGTATGAGAGAGGTATGCCCATTTCCGTGTCGGGAAAGATTTTTCGTAGCCGCTAGCGCCCAGGGTAGCGTGGGGCGCTAGCCCTGGCGCTGGTAATTATTGGTGTTCTAGAAAGTGCACCATAGGCAGCGTCCCACGCTACCTGTGGCGCTCAAAAATGTTAGAGACCCCATAACGGGGAGTTTAGCCATTTTTACTAATTTTTGAGTTTGGGGAGCTCGGTTTAGGCGATATTTGGGCGATTTTTACATGGAAAAATTGGGGTAAGTGTTCCTTATCCTATATTGATTATATTTCATGATTTCATACTCATTTACATCATGAATCCGTGATTTTATGGAAGAAAAATCAGATTTTTATAAAATCTTCCAAAAACAAAAATTTAAGATTTGAAGGTCCATTTGACATCGGAATTTGATAAATTTTGTATGGTTGGACTCATCTCAGAATGGGTGTTCGTATTTCGTATGTTTTTCTGAGATTTGAGACGTGGGCCCCACTGTCAATTTTTAAAGCGAATTTCGGATTTTATCCGAAAAATTAGTAAATTCATATGGAATTAATTCCTACGATTTGTATTGAGTATATCGAATTGAAGCTTTTGGAGTCAAATTTAAAAGGAAAGGTTGTGGTCGAGAAATTGATTGAAATTGCAAAGCGAGGTAAGTGTCGTAGTTAACCTTGCCTTGAGGGAATAGAACCCTTAAATTATTTGTTATGTGAAATGCATGTGAACGACGTATAGGCGAGGTGACGAGTGTCTATACATCATCAAATTAATTATTTGCATAATTATTTGAAAATACTAAATTTATTTTAATACACGAATTAATTGTTATAATAATTATTTCTCTCATATTCTTTGTCAAATATAAATTCTTGAATTTCTGTAATAATTGCTACATGCTTATTTGAATTGTGTACAATAATTGCTACTTGACATTTAGCATATTAAACATTAAACTGCCCATTTTCTCCCTGATTCCCATAATAAATTGCTATTTGTCATTGTTTGTTTCATAATTAAATCATAATTATTCTATGCTTGTTGTCTTAAAACTTTATATTAATTGTTGCATTTATTGGGGCAATTTCTTCTATGAGAATTGGTAAATGAATATATTGGAGGAGCGGGTTGCACGCCGCAACAGAATTGATTAAAATGAATATATTGGAAGATCGGGTTGCATGCCACAACAGAATTGATTGAAATGAATATATTGGAGGATCAGGTTGCACGCCGCAACAAAATTGATTGAAATGAATATATTGGAGGTTCGGGTTACACGCCACAACAGAATTGATTGAAATGAATATATTGGAGGATCGGGTTGCGTGCCGCAACAGAATTGATTGAAATGAATATATTGGAGGATCGGGTTGCACGCCGCAACAGACTTTATTAAAAGTCCATATTGGGAGATCGGATTGCACGTCGCAACAGACTTATTTAAAAGTCTATATATATACTTGATTAAAATAAATATATTGGAGGGCTAGAAATTAATATATTGTGGAAATGGGTTGCACGCTGCAACGAAAATTGGTTGAAATAATAATTGATTATGACTGCTGAGTTAGCTTCAACTATTAGAAATGAGTTACCTGAGTTAATTCTATTATTGTGGTTATTACTATCATTGCGTACAGGTTAATGTAAGTGACATGCCTTAGCCTCGTCACTACTTCGTCGAGGTTAGGCTCAGCACTTACCAGTACATGGGGTCGGTTATACTGATACTACACTCTGCACTTCTTGTGCAGACTTCGGAGTTGGTCCCAGCGGCGTACCATAGACTTGCTCGGATTTCAGCTACCAGAGTAGACTTGAGGTATAACTGCATGGCGTCCGCAGTTCTGAAGTCCCCGTCTACTTTACTTTGGCTGTGTTTTTTTTTTTCAAACAGCTTTATTCTATTCAGACCTTTATTTGTATTATTTTAGAAGCTCGTGCACTTGTGACACCAATTCTGGGGTGGTATTTAGACACCATTATTTTTATGAATTATTCACTACATTTCAGACCTTACTTCTGCATTTGTTTCTTTGATATTAATAAATTTAAAAATTGTTTAAAAATGGCTAATATTATTCTAACGCTAGCTTGCCTAGCAAGTGAAATGTCAGGTGCCATCACGGTCCGAATATGGGAATTTCGGGTCGTGACGTAATGCAACATGGCAAGGTGATAGCTTATGCTTCTAGGCAACTCAAGAATCTTGAAAAGAACTATCCAACACATGACTTAGAGCTTGCGGCGATGGTATTTGCATTGAAGATTTGGCGTCATTATCTGTATGGGGTCCACGTGGATATATTCACGGACCATAAGAGCCTTCAATATATTTTCAAACATAAGAAATTGAATCTGAGGCAGAGAAGATGGCTTGAGTTACTCAAGGATTACAACATCGATATTTTGTATCATCCAGGGAAGGCTAATGTTGTAGCGGATGCTCTTAGCCGGAAATCTATGGGTAGTTTCGCTCACTTGGAGGCATATCAAAGGTCGTTGGCCAAGGAGGTTCATCGGTTGGCTAGTTTGGGAGTTTGTCTTGCGGATTCTAGTGAAGGAGGAGTGATTGTGCAAAATAGAGCTGAATCATCGCTTGTTGTGGAAGTCAAGGAAAAGCATTACAACGACCCATTGCTGATACAATTGAAGGAGGGGATTCATAAATATAAGGCCATGGCCTTTTCTCTTGGCATGGATGATGGTACACTAAGGTACCAAGGGCGACTATGTGTTCCAAATATGGATGGTCTCGGGGAAAAAATCATGACCGAGGCTCACACTTCTAGGTATTCTGTGCACCCGGGCTCTACAAAGATGTATCATGATCTTAAGGAAGTCTACTGGTGGAATGATATGAAGAGGAATATAGCGGACTTTGTGGCAAGATGTCCAAATTGTCAGCAAGTGAAGGCCAAACACCAACGGCCTGGTAGGTTGGCACAGAACATAGAAATTCCAATGTGAAAGTGGAAAATGATCAATATGAATTTTGTGGTGGGACTACCTCGCACGCCTCGCAAGTTTGACTCGATTTGGGTCAGGTTGCATGGCACTCCAGTTTCTATTATCTCAGATCAAGGGTCACAGTTCAAAGCTAACTTTTGGAAGAAATTTCAGCAAATTTCATCATCTTTGACCACTTCTACCATTCTAACTCCCCTCTGGTTATACCATACATATATTATCATGTTTCAATTACCTGGTCACGCTCGTGTGTATTGGTATACACCTCGAGATATTTTAATCATTCATTAGACCTTTAATTATCCATAATAAAAGTTTAAAATTTATAATCAACACATAGTGATAAATATATTACACTTTTCTCATACCTTGTTATCTATAATGTGTCATAATAGTATGTCACTTGTTTTTACACACAACTAACTACTTGTATGGGGTAAAATATGTTCGTATTTAATATTCGCATGAGAAAGCGACACGTGGAACCGAAGATAGAAGATAGCCAAACCTAAAGGCAATGATCTCGCTTATCATCGGAGAGAATGATACTCATAAAGACAAAATAAATGCCGCCATCCGGTAGCATTTTATAAAGAATATTCTAAAGCATTAAGTGCATGATCCGTTACGGAGAATATGGCATTCACTGCCCACCGTTACATATTCTTCAATGTCCCTCATAATTATCATTAAGGAGGAGCTTGATCCTAGGACCTTGTTCCCTAGGTGTAACTATAAATAGTAAGTTCTATCATCATTGTAAGGACATGAATTTTCTGACAAGCATATACTATACTTCATCAAAAGCTCAAATAACATTTTACTTTCTTGCTTACTTGCACTATTCTTATTGCTCCCGGTAGCTCTGCGCCTGGAACTAAGATATCTGCCGTTTATCTCAATTTTAAGGCTAAGTCTTATATTTTTGTCTAATTCATCTGTTATTTTTGGATCAAATTAATTCACTTGTCTATAAACCACGTATAAATTTAAATATACCATTTTATGGGTAAATAATTTGGCGCTCACCGTGGCGCATAGACAATTGTGTAATTGAATTGATCCCTGCATTTATTACTAACTTGTTTGATTCTTTGTCCTTAGAAAAAATCATTAAAAATGGCAGATAATGGTGTTAACAACACACACAATGTTGAGGCTCAAGGAAACCAGCCTCAACACAAAGATTCTATCAGCAATACCCATAACACGAGGAACGAGGCCATGCCGGTCCATGGCAGCCGATATTCGTAACATATTCGGGAGGCGACTCCTGATGATGCTAAAGAAGAGCATGTCGTCGAAGTAGTCAGGGTCTTGCAGGAGTAACAGGAGGCCATTATAGGCCATGTCACACGACAGAATAAGGTTATGATGGAGCTGAAGCAGGCATTGTCGGGCGCCTCCAACAACCCAAATGGACGAGATCCAGTTCTTCCCTATGCTCCCACAAATATAACAACGCATAGGGTCGACAATGACATCCCGAGGGGCGTGGTCGGCACCGATGGGGCAGGGGGGAGCGGATCTGGTCACAACAATGAGAGTGATCCCTTTAAAATCAAACCCATGCAGTTTATGAGAGAAGTAAATGCCCGAATAGATCGAATTCCGGGTGCACCACCAGTGCTGAAGGGGTCAGACTCAAAGAAGTACACACAATTACCGTACAAACCAAGTGCGGCACCAGAACTAATCTCGAAGTGGTTTAAAATGCTAGATTTGCTGAAGTATGATGGCACTTCAGATCCTCAGGACCATATCACCACCAATACAACGGCGGTGAAGGGGAACGATTTAGCTCCCCACGAGATTGAGTCAGTTTTGCTGAAGAAATTCAAGGAGATACTTACGAAGGGGGCCCTGATGTGGTTTTTACTTTTGCCCGAGCATTCCATAGACTTATTTGAGATGCTCGCGGACTCTTTCATCAAGGCCCATGTGATGAGCTCGAAACACATACTTAAATTATGCTCAGTCAAAGATAGTATAGTATAATATCGTATCCACAGGAATTAGAGTTAAACAGTATTTTCGTAGTTTCTAGCTTAATCTCTATCCAAGAGAATCAACAATTGAAGTTTATATGATTTCTAACTAAAATTAACTAAGAATCTAAAGCTGTTGATTAATGACAATCGAAACAAAGATAAGCAAGGAAGTTATCAGTGGGAGAAAATAAGGGTTGATAGGATAGGTGCAAGATAATTAGTTGGGATCTAACTCTAGATAATTCACTTCTAATGTTCAAGTGAGTCTCTCGAATTCACTCAATTATTAGTTCAAACGTTCAGCAAAAACTCCTCTCTCGATTAAGTCTTAACCTCACAAGATGAACCAATTTAAGCACGTGAAGATATGCAAGAATGCGTAGTGGATTGGTCTTTAGGAAAACCTCTTTCGATTATTCTCCTAACTAGGTTTAATCAACGATTCAACTAGCCTCTTTCGATTACTAAGAAAAATCTATGAACTCAACCAACAATATAAGGCAAAGATATCACAAGTTATGCCTCTCTCGATTACATGAACAAGTGAATATAGATGCAACAGTTAAATTATCCAAAAATGCTTCAATACATATAACTAGAGTTATAATCCACAAACAAATATCAATACACCAAATCCATCAAATCCTAAAGAGAACTACTCCATAGATATAGAGCAATTCATCATAAATAAAATTAAAGTAGAGGAAACCATAAATTCAATCCAAAATCGTGTCTTGAGTGAGGAAGGAATGATGAAATCCTTGTGCTCGTGTTTTTCCAACTCCTCCTTAGCCTCCTTAGGTCAAATATGTGTCAAAAGTCCAGAAATTAACATTTTTCCATGTATTTATACCTAGTAGGGTCGGGCCCAAATGAAATCACCCTTTCCTAGCCGAAATAGGAAAACTTACAAACTTATTGACTTTCATGCGCCGCACTGTGTGTGGCAGGGTGCATAGCATTAGTGCTTTTTCTTGTCAGACCACAGAAACCCAGCCTCTGAACTTTGTCAATTCCTGACACAAAATTACACTGTTGTGTCGCCCAGTGCGTTGCACTAGTGCATTTCTACAGTTATTGCTTCTTCCTTGATTTTTGATGTCTAGAAGTGATCCTCGACCCCCGAACACGATTCTGGCTTAATCCTTTGGGATTTTACTCATCCTTCAAAGCTCCAAATAGCTCGAATTAATTCCACAACATCTACATAACTCAGAATCATTCCTACAAGGCATAAAATATGCAATAAGTGCAAAATACTACTAATTAAAGCTCAAAACAAGTGAAGTGCAGTGAATTAGAGTGCAATAAGCGACTAAAATACGGGATTATAGCCTACCATCAACACCCCACACTTAAACCATTGCCCGTCCTCGAGCAATCAAACTACACTTCACATAGACACGACCTTTTTAAACAACTCTAATAACTCATCATACTAAGAATAATTAAAACAGATTAAGCACAATACCGTAACATCCGCCTCAAGATTTGACTCAAAGGCACCACGCATTATTTATAACCCACTCACTTACTCTAATATAGAGGTCAACGACATTACCTTTCCTTTATGAATTAAATGCCCTCTCACAACAATAGAGAGTAGTTCTACACACAATAGAATTTAAGAACAATTAGGAACTCAAGATAGAAAGAATTTACTCACTCTTAGAAACAACATTCTTATGCCATAAAAGACGTACCATAGGCTTGCCCGTAGTGTACTACTCTACTATTTGAGCTAATTCAGTCAAGGATCAAGTAGGACTTTATTTGATTGTAATGTAGGCTGCGGGATGGGTAGGATACATTTGGATATAAGAGTGACTATACCTCCCTAAGCACTTTAATACATACAATTAACTATTCAAAACCCCACACTTATGTCAAACCATAACTTCACGTTCACATCAATATACATCAACTCCTACTTCTTTAGGCACAAATACATCAAGAGTTGCCACTATCAAGGAATATTTTTTACAACAATACAACTATTTTACTTTTTCTTTTTCAATTCAAGTGGCTCTTGTTTTTTCCAATACAGTGCACTTTTCTCCTTAGTTCAATAGTTCTACTCAAAAGCAAAATCAACCACCCCATACTTCAACGTTTACAAAGTTCATAACAAATTCAAGTGCTCACAAGAGGTATATGGTTCAAATAGATGGTCAATTCAAACAAATGGGTAATGATTGTAATGTGGTTGCCAAAGAAACAGGATTACAGGCTCAACGGGGTTAACTAAGATACATAACAATTAGGTGGGTAAAAGCATATAACTAGCTCAACAAAGAAACGCTTATATCCTTTCCAAGACTAAATAAAACTACCATTTCGCTTTGCAAACACACAGGGCAAATTCTAGACATCAAATGCAATGCAATGAATATACAAAACCTCACACACACATGGCACATAACTCATTCAAGATTGAATTATCAAGACATTCTAGTCAAAGCAGTTAAGCAAAGTTAAGATCAAATAATTTAAGGTACTTATACAAGAGTCAAAAATTGAGCCTAAGCGTCACAACTAAAGTACTCACTATTCTCAAGGTATAATAGAGTCAAGAGATATTGCCTTCAATTCAAATCACAGCACAAGGTTTCCTACTACTCTACAAATCAAAAACTAACTACATCTAGTTCAAACAAAACCCTTGGAAAAGAATCGCGGCACAAAGAAAAACCAAGGAGGAATTATTACACTACCTAATAAAATAAAATCTTTTGTCTTTTTCTTTCGACTTTAATCCCTCAAGAAACCCGTCGAGTGATATCTATCGTCGGGAAAAATCAAAAATTTTAAAAAACTTATGTTTGTTTTCAATTTTTTTCTATCTGTAACTAACTACAACCAACAAAAAGAAAACTACTATACAAACATACATACAACATATCCCCCACCCCACATTTTATGTTGTGGCATGTTCCCATGACACACAATTAAAAAGCATAAGGTAAAGGAAACTTTCCTGAATATCTAGTCGGGGTCTGAGTTGAAGTCGGGCTCCACTCCTCGCCTTCGAACTAATGCGCACATCCATGCAGAGAACTTCTTCTCAGACTTCTTTGGGTACACCCCACACTTATCTTTCTCACTCACCACAGCCTTCTCTTTTGAGCCCTTCACTTTCCACTCAACACTCGCAGCTGGTTTTTCTTTTTGTGTCCCCTTTTATACATTCATATCAAAAGTCACCGTCTCCTCACCCACTCTAAACATGAGTTTCCTCTCATGTATATCTAATATTGCTCTACCTGTTGCTAAGAATGGTCTTCCTAGGATGAGGGGGACCTCCTTTTTCTCCTCCATATTCACCACTATAAAGTCTATATGAAATACGAACTTATCCACCCGAACTAACACATCTTCCACTATCCCCTCGGGTATTAAAGTCGTTTGGTTTACCAGCTGTAAAGATATTGGCACCGACCTTATCTCTCCAATCTCCTTCTCTAGTTTCCTGTAAATAGATAGAGGCATTAAATTAATTGAGGAACCAGAATTACAGAGCAAGGTATAGTAAAACTCCCTAGATCTCCACACTTTTGTGGGCATTTGTTTTGCAATATCGCACCGCAATGCTCTGTGAGCTTGACCACTGAGGTCTCCTTGATCTTCCTCTTCTTTATAAGGATCTCCTTCATAAATTTGGCATACGCAGCCATTTGTGAGAGCACTTATGTGAATGGTAAGTTCATATGAACCTGTTTCAGCACATCCAAAAATTTCTCAAACTGCTTGTCCAGCTTTTCTCTATAAAGCTTTTGGGGAAAAGGTAAAGCAGGCATATGCTCTCTCTTCTCAGGTTCCTCCCTTCTCGATTTACCTTCCTTCTTCTTCTTCTCAGTTTTTATCGGGCCTTTCTTTTTTTTTATCAACATCATTCTTCAGTTGCTCCCCGCTTTCTTTTTCAAGTATCACCTCTTTTTGGATCGGTGGTGGGATCTTTCAACACTTGCCCACTTCTCAGAGTTACAGCATTCACTGTTTCTTTGGGATTCTTTTCAGTGTCAGCGGGGGGAGTGCCTGGAACCCTCTCAGATAATATAGTTGTAATCTGTCCCACTTGTCTCTCCAGGTTTCGCAAACCAATGCCCAATTCTTTTATAGCTGCTCCATGAGCGTCCAGCCTCTCATATGTCTTGATAATAAAAGCCTTCATTAGATCCTCTAAACCAGGTTGAATGGGATGTTGAGGCTGAAATTGCTGCCTCTGCTGATTTTGGTATGCAGGAGCTCCTTGTCCCTGTGATCTAGAGTTATTTTACTGCCAAGCATTCGCAGTACCTCCAAGTGAACTCCATGAAAAGCCGGGGTGCCTCTGACCCATTGCATTGAAATTGTAATTTCCCACAACATTTACTTCCTCAGTTGAGGCTTGATACTCATGAGTAGAGTGTCCTCTTCCACATATATCACAAGTTGCGTGAGGCTCACTTTGTATCGAGGCTAAAGTCAACTTCCTTATCTCTTTGGCCATAACATCAAGTTGTACCTGCACAGATGTGTTAACATCAACCTGGTGAACACCAATTGATCTTCTTCTTTCTGCACTCTCAGAGGGCCATTGATTAGCATTTTTAGATAACTCATCAAGAATTGTAACTATCTCCTCTAGAGTCATCTTCATCAATAGGCCTCCAGCTGCATTGCTCAATGTTCTACGTGAGGCAGGTGTCAATCCATCCCAAAAGTCCTGGAGTTGCATCCACAGTTCAATTCCGCTATGTTGACACTTTCGAACAATCTCCTTAAACCTCTCCCATGCTTCAAAAACAGTTTCATTCTCTTTCTGACAGAACTTATGGATTTCTCTTCTAAACTTGCCCGTCTTAGCTGAGGAGAAATATTTATCAAGAAATTTTCTGGTCATCTCCTCCCATGTTCTGATCGATCCTGTAGGCAAGCTTCGAAGTCAATGGTTTGCATCATCTTTGAGAGAAAAGGGGAATAACCTTAAATACACTGCATCTTGTGACACACCATTGTATTGAAAGGTGCTCATAATCTCCTCGAATTCCATTAGATGTGTATTTGGATCTTCGTTTGGCTTCCCTCTGAAGACACATCAATTCTGAAGAGTTTGAAGCAACCCTTGCTTCAATTCAAAGTTGTTTGCTACAATTGGAGGTGATCTAACACTTGATAATCCTTGATTATAGACCGGTCTAGTATAATCGCCAAGTGATCTCCCAGGCATGGGAGCTATATTTCTGAACTAGTCTGCAACCAAGGGTTGATTTTGAACAATTTTTTGACTCCTCTTCATCAATGATAATCTGTGCATCTCTAATAGCTACTTCCTCAGCATCCCGTGCAGCTTGTTCTCTTCGTTGGGCTGCTTCTCTCGCAGCCAAATCTACATTATCCTCACCTTTTTCGAGCCATAAGTTCTTTGGTTGAGGATTGTCTAACCTTTTCTGATGTCTCAGTGAGATTTCTTTCCTTCCTTAACTGTCGCACAGTCAAAGAACACCAATCGTAAAAAGAATAAAATTAGATTAAATAAAAAAAATTCCCGAATTAGCACTACAAACTATTTCAAACACTATTAATTGCCAATCCCCGGCAACAACGCCAAAATTTGACGAGCTCGAAACACACACTTAAATTATGCTCGTTAGTTAAAGATAGTATAGTATAATATCGTATTCACAGAGATTGGAGTTAAACAGTATTTTCGTAGTGTCTAGCTTAATCGCTATCCAAGAGAACCAACAATTGAGGTTTATATGATTTCTAACTAAAATTAACTAAGAATCTAAAGCTATTGACTAATGACAATCGAAACAAAGATAAGCAAAGAAGTTATCAGTGGGAGAAAATAGGGGTTGATAGGATAGTGCAAGATAATTGGTTGGGATCTAAGTTGGGATCTAACTCTAAATATTTCACTTCTAATGTTCAAGTGAGTCTCTCGAATTCACTCAATTATTAGTTCAAACATTCAGAAAAAACTCCTCTCTCGATTAAGTCTTAACCTCACAAGATGAACCAATTTAAGCAAGTGAAGATATGCAAGAATGCGTAGTGGATTGGTCTTTAGAAAAACCTCTTTCGATTATTATCCAAACTAGGTTTAATCAACAATTCAACTAGCCTCTTTCGATTACTAAGAAGAATCTATGAATTCAACTAACAATATAATGCAAAGATATCACAAGTTATGCCTCTCTCAATTACATGAACAAGTGAATATAGATGCAATAGTTAAATCATCCAAAAATGCTTCAATACATAAAACTAGAGTTATAATCCACAAACAAATATCAATACACCAAATCCATCAAATCTTAAAGAGAAGTACTCCATAGATATGGTGCAATTCATCACAAATAAAATTAAAGTAGAGGAAAATATAAATTCAATCCAAACTCGTGTCTTGAGTGGGGAAGGAATGATGAAATTCCTGTGCTCGTGTTCTTCTAACTCCTCCTTAGCCTCCTTAGGTCGAATATGTGTCAAAAGTCCAGAAAATAATATTTTTCCATGTATTCGTCGTTGCCGGGGAATAAGTGCAGTGGATTTGGTGTATTGGTAATTGAGTCTCTCGAATTCACTCAATTATTAGTTCAAACGTTCAACAAAAACTCCTCTCTCGATTAAGTTTTAACCTCACAAGATGAACCAATTTAAGCATGTGAAGATATGCAACAATGCATAGTGGATTGGTCGTTAGGAGAACCTCTCTCGATTATCCTCCTAACTAGGTTTAATCAATGATTCAACTAGCCTCTTTTGATTACTAAGAAGAATTAATGAACTCAACCAACAATATAATACAAAGATATCACAAGTTATGCCTCTCTCGATTATATGAACAAGTGAATATAGATGCAACAATTAAATCATCCAAAAATACTTCAAAACATAAAACTAGAATTATAATCCACAAACAATCATAAATACACTAAATCCATCAAACCCTAAAAGGAATTACTTCATAGACATGGAGTAATTCATCACAAATATAATAAAAGTATAGAAAAACATAAATTCAAACCAAACTCGGGTCTTGAGTGAGGAAGGAATGATGAAATCCTTGTACTTTTACTCCTCCTTGGCTTCCTTAGGTCTAAAGTATGTCAAAAGTGCAGAAAATAATATTTTTCCATGTATTTATACCAAGTAGGGTCGGGCCCAAACGAAATCACCGTATCCTAGCCGAAATAGGAAAACTTGCAAACTTATTGCTTTTCATTCGTCGCATTGTGTGTAGCAGCGTAGCATTAGTGCTTTTTCTTGTTAGACCACAGAAACCCAACCTCTGAACTTTGTCAGTTCCTGACACAAAATTACATTGTTGCGTCGCACAGTGCATCGCACTAGTGCATTTCTTCAGCTGTTGCTTCTTCCTTGATTTTTGACATCCAGAAGTGATCCTCGACCCCCGAACACAATCCCGACTTAATCCTTTGCACTTTTACTCAGACTTCAAAGCTCCAAATAGCTCGAATTAGTTCCACAATATCTACATAACTCAGAAAATGATTCAAAATTACAGGCCCAAAAGGCTGATATATTCAAAATTACGCAAGGAGAATCCGAGTTGCTGCGGGAGTTTGTGACAAGATTCCAAAAGGAAAGGATGTTGCTACCGGCCGTACCGGACGAATGGGCGGCTGAAGCATTTACCAAAGGTCTGAATTCGAGAAGTTTTGACGCTTCCCGAAAGCTGAAAGAAAGTTAGCTCGAGTTTTAGGCAACAACCTGGGCGGATGTTCACAACCGATATGAGTCTAAGATAAGGATTGAGGATGACCACCTCGGTTTCCCGACGTCGTCCAAGGGTCGGGACCGGGAGAAGAATAAAGACAAATTAAAAGATGATTTTGACACAGATCGACGATCTTCAAGAAGTCTATTTTTTTCCCTATGAATGGGCTGAACGACACGGCAGAGGTTTCCGGTCAGCGGATATATTCGCCACCGATAGGAGAATTGATCGCGACCAAAATAACAGGTCATTGCAAAATAAGGAAACGTCAGGTTCTCAAGATTGTACCTACCCCAGGCTTCCCGAATACAACTTTAACGTCAGCATGGTGGAGCTAGTGTCGGATATGAGGAACATTAAAGAAGCACGGTTCCTTTAGCTAATGAGATCTGATTCCAGCCAGAGGGATCCTAATTTGTGGTGCAAATACCACGGTACAAACGGTCACTGGACTAGAGACTATCGGCATCTGCGCAAATAGGTTGCGACATTGCTGAAAAATGGCCATCTCAGGGAATGTTTAATTGACCGGGCTAAAAACAACTATGGTCGCAATCGTGATAATGCAAAGCCCTCAAAAGCAGGAGAAGATCCCTCGTGTCTGACGATCAACATGATTTTCGGGGGGAACGAGATTAACGGGGTTACATTCTTGATGGCAAAAAAGACGAAGGTATCAGTGACCCACAGCAAGAGACTCCGGGAATTCATTGAAGAAGATATTACTTTCACGGAGGAAGACACAGATGGATTGTTGCTACCGCGCAATGATGCGTTGGTAATTTCTTTGAATGTTTTAGATTTTAAAATTAAACGTATTCTGGTGGACCCTGGAAGTTCGGCCAACATTATACAATGGAGGGTGTTGGAGCAAGCCACGCTCACCGGAAGCATCATTCCGGCCACAAAGCTCCTCACCGGGTTCAACCTAGCAAGTGTGACAAGCCGAGGAAAGATCCTACTGCCCATGAATGCTAAAGGGATGATGAAGATGACCCTTTTCGAGGTGGTGGATGGCGATATGGGTTACAACATCATCCTGGGGAGACCATGGTTGCACGAGATGAAGGTTGTACCATCAACATATCATCAGTTGTTGAAATTCCCAACTCCCGAAGGGATTAAACAAATAAGAGGCGGCCAACC
Source organism: Nicotiana tabacum (assembly GCF_000715075.1). NCBI lineage: Eukaryota > Viridiplantae > Streptophyta > Magnoliopsida > Solanales > Solanaceae > Nicotiana > Nicotiana tabacum. The sequence goes on from NC_134093.1 coordinate 57,638,469, forward strand.
GGCAACGAGAGAAATGAATGCAATCTCAATTTCCAGTAGCAAAGGGAAGGAGCATGTGGCATAGCAATTACAGGAACCGGCGCCTGCTCTCGAGTCGAGCGAAGTCAACCAAGGGGAGGAGTCATCGGAATCTTATCAGGTACTAAGATATTTTTAGATACTAGAAGAATCGGATGCAACAAAGTCCACAACGGAAGAACTTGAACAAGTCGCATTGTTTGAAAAGTTCATGGAGAGGAAGTTTCACTTGGGGACAGGACTGCACCCCGAACTCAGGTCTAGATTTATTGAATTCCTTAAATTTAATATCGATTGTTTTGCGTGGTCGCATGCGGATATGACAGGTATCCCGCAAGAAGTGGCCGTGCACAAGCTAAGCTTGGATCTCAGCATCCCCCCGATAAGACAAAAAAAATATCATTCTTACCGAGGTCAGAAACAAGTTTGTCAAAGAAGAGGTAACTCGCTTTCTTGATATTGGTTCGATTCGAGAGGTAAAGTATCCTTATTGGCTAACTAACGTAGTAGTAGTTCCAAAGAATAAGAATAAATTTTGCCTGTGCGTAGATTATAAGGACTTAAATAAGGCGTGCCCGAAAGACTCATTCCCCTTGCCAAATATTGATCAAATGATTGATGCAACAGTCGAGCATGAGTTAATGAGTTTCCTTGATGCTTAATGCAGGTACAACAAAATCAAAATGAATCCATAGGATCAGGAAAAAACTTCATTTATCACGAATGTTGGCATATATTGTTACAATGTGATGCCCTTCGGGCTAAAGAACGCCGGAGCCACTTATCAATGGCTCGTGAATAAGATGTTTGAAAAGCAAATAGGGAAAACCATGGAAATTTACATAGATGATATACTTGTTAAGTCTTTGAACGCAGGTGATCATCTTAAACACTTGCAAGAAACTTTTGACATCCTAAGGAAGCATAAATGAAACTTAACCCCGAGAAGTGTGCATTCGGGGTCAGTTCCGGTAAGTTCCTAGGGTTCTTGGTGTCACAGAGGGGGAATGAGGTTAACCCTGATAAAATCAAAGACATCTTGGGGCAGCTATCAAGAGTCAAAGAGGTTCAAAGGCTAACGGGGAGATTGGCCGCTTTGAGTAGATTCATTTCCCAATCTTCGAAAAAATGCCATCATTTCTTTGCACTTCTCAAAAAGAATAATAACTTTGAGTGGACACCGGAATGCCAGAAGGCTTTGAAGGATCTGAAAAGGAATTTGTCAAGTCCTCTGTTACTGTCAAAACCGGAGGAAGGCAAAAAATTGTTAATCTACTTAGCAGTCTTGGAGGTAGCAGTAAGTGTCGTTAGTCCATGAGGATGAAGGTACGCAATCTCTAATTTATTATGTTAGTAGAATTTTAATGGGAGCAGAAACTCGCTACCCACATTTGGAGAAGTTGGCCTTAGCCCTCATAGTCGCCGCTCAGAAGCTAAGGCCTTATTTCCAATATCACCTGATAGTTGTGGTGACCACCTTTCCCTTGCAGAATATCCTACATAAACTCGAACTTTTGGGTAGGCTGGCCAAGTGGGCCGTCGAAATGAGCAAATTTGACTTAGAATATAAACCTAGGACTGCAATTAAGTCACAGGTTTTGGTCGACATTGTGGTCGATTTCAGTCCAGGACTTTTACCTCTGGCTATCAAAGAAGAAGTAATGGTGTCGGAATCGACATTAGAAGTTTGGACCTTGTTCACGAACGGAGCTTCCAATGTGAAAGGGTCTAGGCTCGGCATAGTATTAACCATGCCTTCGGGAGAAATCCTAAGGCAAGCCAAAAGAACTGTTTCTCTGACTAACAATGAAGCGGAGTATGAAGCTTTGATTGCAGGGCTTGAATTGTCCCAGGGACTGGACTCTGAGGTCATAGAAATCAAATGCGACTCCCAGTTGGTGGTAAATCAGGTCTACGAGATCTTCGAAGCTACGAAGGAACGCATGCAACAATACGTAATAAAGGTTCAGGCTCTGCTCGCTCAGTTCTGAGAGTGGTCAATCACGCATATCCTGAGGGAAGAAAATGCAGAAGCATATGTACTAGCTAACCTTGGCTCGTCTTCGAAAATGAAAGGATCAAACTCCGGTACGGTCGTACATCTTATGCACTTAGTACTGGACACAGATAGCTATTACGAGCTAAACACGACTAATTTGGTCTGGGACTGGAGAAACGAAATTATTGACTACGTCGAACACGAGAAACTGCCTAAAGATCCTAAGGCATCTTGGGCAATGCACTCTAAAGCAACTAGATATAGCTTCAAGGGGGTTCTATTATACAGAAAATCTTTCCAAGGTCCGTTGGCCCGATGTTTGGGAGCCTCCGAAGCTAATTATGTTATGAGAGAAGTCCACGAAGAGATCTACGGAAATCACTGAGGCACAGGTTCCTTAGTACTAAAATTAACAAGGCAAGATACTATTGGCCCCGGATGGAATAAGACGCTAAAGCTTATGTTCAAAAATGTGATAAATGTCAATGCTAGGCATCGTTGGTACATCGACCGGTATAACCATTGCACTCAGTTCTGTCATCATGGTCATTCATGAAGTGGGGAATGGATATCGTCGGACCACTGCCACCGGCCCCGGTAAGGTAAAATTTCTTTTGATTTTAACTGACTATTTTTCTAAGTGGATTGAAACAGATCTTTATCAGAAGATCGGAGAACCTGAAATGGTATTTTTTTGTGGGAAAACATTATTTGCAGATTTGGGATACCAAAAGAGATAGCCTGCGACAATAGACCATAATTTATAGGCGCAAAGGTCACAAAGTTCCTCGAAGACTTGAAAATCAAGAGAATCACATCATCACCCTATCATCCGAGCGCAAACAACCAAGCAGAATCAACAAACAATGTGATTATACAAAATCTCAAAAAGAGATTGGAAGCAGCTAAAGGAAAATAGCCCGAAGAGCTTCCAGGTGTACTATAGGCATACCGAACAACAACCAAATCGAGCACGGGGGAGACTTCTTTTTCTCTTGTGTATGGGGCAGAAGCCCTGATCCCGATGGAAGTGGGTGAACCTACCCTAAGGTATTTTCGGTCAAACGAAGAAGCAAACAATGAAGCAATGTTAGTTAATTTGGAGTTGCTCAACGAACGCAGAGACTTGGCGCATATAAGGGTCGCAACCCAAAAACAGAGAATAGAGAGATATTATAATCGAAGAGCCAACCTCCGTTATTTCAAAATATGAGACTTGGTTTTAAGGAAAGTAACTCAGAACACCAGGGAACTCAATGCGGGGAAGCTAGGTCCAACATGGGAAGGCCCCAACCAGGTTTCAGCTGTCACCGGGAAAGGGTCATACGAGTTCGAGAATCAAGATGGAGAAAAGTTGCCAAGCAACTGGAACGTGGCACACCTCAAGAGATACTATTGCTGATGAACATCACCTATACTGAAAGTATGTGCTTCACTCTTTTCCCTTCGTCCAGTTTTTGTCCCAATTGGGTTTTTCTGGCAAGGTTTATAACGAGGCAACAACGAAAAGCATACTACGAAGGAAGCTTCAGCAATAAGACCTTTAAATGATAAGGCACACAAGCAAAGAACCACTACAGAGCGGTTAGATAGTCTTTTGCTTGATAGCAAAGTTCCTACCGGAAAGTTAAGTTTGTTGTTGAACAAAGATTGCCTGACCATTCACAAGTGCAAGCCACTGGGGGATTGTTAGATAATCTTTGGCTCGATAGCAGAAATTCCTAAGGGGAAGCGAATTTTGTTATCGAACTAAAGATTATCTAGCAATTAACTAGTGGAATCCTCGAAGGTGTAAAACTTCCAGTGTTCAAATTCGCATTATTCGCATCCAAACACTGGGGGGAATGATATGATTATACGGCAAAAATGACTGCCACTTCGACCGGAATACAAAACCCGAAAACATAGTTGTATCATCGGGACCGGGGGCTGTGCGGTCAGCCCCGTAGAAACAAGCTGTACAAGTTAGCCATAAGAAATGGCAATTTCTTTTTAGCACAACGAATGCTTATGTACTTTTGAAAATGAAAGGAATAAAGTAAAGTCCTTTTGTTTCTATCTTGTTTCTTGTTTGAACGATGACTTGATTTTATCATTTAAAAGTTAAACAAGTACTTCCAATGCTAGTGCCGTAATGAACAAGAAACATCCTCTTCAAGAGCACCGTAAATATAAGAGGGCCCTCTCTTAAAAACCCTCATGATAAAGGTTTGATTTCGGAAGAACCTGTGCCCGAAATCCAAGTGCTTTGGGGGGGAAATACACCTAAAGCCTTGCACAATTAGACACAAGCAATAAAACATGTGCAAATACTTAAACCAAAAACTACGCAAAGAGCAAACTTGCACAAATATTTAAACGAAAGTACGCAGAAAGGAAAACTTAAAGATACTTGAACAAAAAAGTGTTTTTTTTTAATAATAAATGTGCCAAACAGCACAAGTACAAAAGTGTGAAAAGGAAAGCAAAAATTAAGTTGTTGCATCTCCGGAACCCGGAGGAATAGAAGCATCTACGCCCCTAGGAGAAGTGGGTGTGTTCGCCGCCGCTTCGATATTTTGGCCTTCATCATTTTGGCTTCAACATCGTCGCCTTTCGTTTCCTCTTCAGTACCGGAGAACTCAAAATCAGAACCAGAAGAATCGATAGTATCAGGCCGGGCCGGAAGACCCCTTTTTGCAGCTAACTCCAGCTCACGGACCTTAATGATTTCGGCATCAAAGTCAATGACACCTGCTTTGGCGTCTTTCAAGGTTTTTCTCCTCGTGTTATACATAGCATATATTTTTTCAACAATGAGGGAAGTCGCTCGGTGTTGAAGTTCTTCTTTAAGTTGGCCGACCTCAGCAGAAAGGTTTTCCCGCACGAATCTAACGGACTGGAGGCTGACCGAGGTCACAGACAGTAGAGCTGAAAGTTCTATTATGCTCAATGGTCCTCTTATGCTTCTCCTACAATTGGGCATACTTTATCCCGTCAGCAGCAAGCTCTTTAGCTTTGGAGTTTAAGGCCGCCTCCAAATTATTCAATCTTTCAGCAGAGGCAGCCTCACGATTGGATGCAGTAAGAATGACATTATGAACTTCAACACATTTTACCCTAGCCTCTTCAAATTAAGCCCTCAACGGGGCAACATCTTGGCTAAGGTTCACTGCTTCTTGCACGCTTTGCTGCAACTGAGCCTCCAACTCAATGGCCTCAGCAGCTCGAGCTTCCAGTTCCGAAAGGTGAGCAGCAGTTTGGTCCCTCTCGACCAAAAGTTGATCCCGCTTGGAGGTACGTTCCTCCTTATCACGAATCAACCTTTGAAGGCCATCGGAAGCAAGGAAGTTAGCCAGCAAAACAAGAATACAAATTCAAAACCTTTCCATAACACAAATAGATGAAACAACAGAGAAAACAAAGATTGTACCACCGTTGCGGTGTACATGGCATTGTTCAACAAGCACTCTCCCGAGAGAGTTTGTATTTTTTCCCAATATTTCTTTGAAGCCAGGGGCTTCAGATAATTAGCAAGTTCCATCGGCCGGGACAACAGATTGCATACGGTGGAAACCGAGAGGGTGGCGCTCCTCCTCCTTTGGGGATCTTCTGAGGGGGTAGCATAATTTTGCCCCAGGTTCCCATGAACTGGGGACTGGGGAAGAGGGACATCCTCCTCTCGGGAAGCTGCGACAAGCGAAAATGATGTAGCTGTTGCTGGTGGCAAAGGCAGAGTTAGAGAAGAGGGAGATGAAGCAGATGGCATTGTAGGGTAAGAAGCAGTTGTGGCAGGTGCAGGCTGGTTGATGGTTGCTCATCAACCAAAGACGGAAGAAGCCCGGTACTTAGACCTACAGTACCGGACGCGGAAGCTGGGACTCGAAAGCGTTAGTTGGCATCTTCCACCATATCAAACTCACCTAGAGTGCCGAGGAATCATCCTCGGTTGGTGTAGCTAACTCAATAGATTGAGCATTTTGTTAAGTTGATGAAGGTCATCGTCTTCTATGTAGAGAAGCCCCATCATCATTGGCTTCTCCATCATCGTCGATCACCACGGTTTCTGGGACCGGCTCGGGTGCGCGCTCATCACCACAACATCCGAAGATGACTCGGGCACTGCGTTTTTTGCCTTTTTATTTATTCCCCTGGCTGTGGATGAACGTCTCCTTTTTTGTTACTTGTTCTCTGGTCGAGGACTCCGAGAAGAAGCACTTGCACCAGAAGCAGGGTCGGAGACACCTGTTCGTGTAAAAGCCTCATGTAGTAGCCTTGCCACATCAGCAGGATTAGCCAAAATGTCCTCCTTGGGGATGATAACTAAGCCCTGGGGTAGACCTGAATTCAACAAGAAAAAAAGGCTAATCAACTTCCTTATACGAAAAGTAAAAACAAGATGAGTTCAATATACCATGATTTTGGCCTTCCACACGTATTTGAGGGCCCGTTCTTTCCACGTGCGGCTCTCGGGCGTAGTAATGTCCAAGATTTTCTGGACCCACTGGTCCAAGCCTTCAACCCTAGGTGGTACCCACCGAGTTGCTAAAATAAATGAAAGAAGAGGGGTCAATAACGATATGGGACGATCTTTAATAGAAGAAAAGGCAAATGGGAAACTTACGAGTGCGATTCCATAATTCCGGAAAGGATGAAGCCTTGGCCGGAATTATGTCATTGGTGGCAGCTACAACGAACCGTTCCATCTACCCACAGTCGTTGTTATCATCCATGCTGGATAGCAGAGCATGGTGGCCACGCTTGCTGAAATTTATCATTCCCCACGAAAAATCTTGGGGGGGTAAAGATTCATTAATCGAGCTAGGGTTAGCTCTTCTCCTGTCTCCTGGCACAAGCGCCGAAGACAAGCGACTGTCCTCCACACAGAAGGACTTACTTGTGCCAGGCATACCTGGTAGCGGATGCAGAACTCCACGATGGCAGAGTCAAGCTCTCCACTCAAAGAGAACGGCCCCAAAGTGAAGGGGTACATATAAAAATACGTAAAGCCTTTCTTGGGTAAGGTTACCTGCTCCGCCAGATCAGGGGCAATAATGTTTAGATCTTGGCAATGGCAGTCTTCCTTCACAACAGGAATACTGGAAGGACGGATGGAAGAAGGGTATACGCTAACGGACCATGTGCAAGGGTGAGCGGAAAGATACTTCTCTTCAAAGTCTTTAGTCGTAATAAGACTCTTTGGGATGTTGGTGCTCACCGTAGAAGGAAGACCGTCATCAGCTTTACCTTTGTTCTTTGTGGAACTAAGGTTTCTAGAAAAAGAGGCCATTTTTTATGAGGAAAGGAAGAAAGTTTTCTCTCAGGAAGAAGGTTAAAGAAAGCTTGAAGACAAAGTACGAGTTGAGTAAAAAGAGTTGGAGAAAGTTTGAAGAATTATGAAGTATAAATGAAGAAGTTTGATGCGTATAAGTAAAGGAATAGGCGGCTAAAATTGTGGCGATAATTACCTCGATAACCGGTAAAAGTGATGTTGAATCGTGGGATGACGCGTGTTCGGGACATTAAATGCGGAGAGACGTGCGTCTAATCAACCGTCAGAAACCTTTCAGAGGGTGTCAGAGAAGTTCCCGCCAAGAAAGGTATCTCTATCAGCTTCTCGATGACACAAAGTTGTGCCACCAGAAAGCAAGGGGACTATATGTATGGGTAAAATATGTTCGTATTTAATATTCGCATGAGAAAGCAACACGTGGAACCGAAGACAGAAGATAGCCAAACCTGAAGGCAATGATCTCGCTTGTCATCGGAGAGAATGATACTCATAAAAACAAAATAAATTCCGTCATCCGGTAGCATTCAATGAAGAATATTCTACAGCATTAAGTGCATGATCCGTTACAGAGAATATGGCATTCACGCCCACCGTTATACATTCATCAATGGCCTTCATAATTATCATTAAAGAAGAGCTTGATCCTAGGACCTTATTCCCTAAGTGTAACTATAAATAGTGAGTTTTATCATCATTGCAAGGACACGAATTTTCTGACAAGCATATACTATACTTCATCAGAAGCTCAAATAACATTTTACTTTCTTGCTTACTTGCACTATTCTTATTGCTCCCGGTAGTTCTGCGCCCGAAACTAAGATATCTGTCGTTTATCTCAATTTTAAGGGTAAGTCTTTATATTTTTGTCTAATTCATCTGTTATTTTTAGATCAAATAAATTCACTTGTCTATAAACCACGTATAAATTCAATTATACTGTTTTACGGGTAAACACTACTAATAAATACATTAAATGATTTTATTAGGCAAAATGCTTTTTATTAAGAAAGTCTATATGAAATACTTTCTCCTGAACAAATGCATTAAAAATCCAATTTCCAGGTCGATTGCTAGAGAGTATAAATCTTTTCATGCATCATCTCGGTGTAGAATTTTTCCCACAAAAGATTCTCATTCAGATTTTAAGATTCTCTTTGGCTGGCAAGTTTTTATCAACCTTTTTAAAGAATTCAGCTCCAATTTTACTCATACGATTTGTCGCTTGGCAGTTAATCGAATGGGTCTTTATTTTTTTCAATTCATTAATTTAAATTTCTTGTAGTATAAGGATCATCGCATCGGTCAAAAAATAAGAAAGGAAAAAAATTGGGTAGCACACTTGTTATGACGTGGAGGTCCCAATGATGTGGAGCACTCTTCTGATGACGCGCAGCACCCAATAGCCTATTTCCACGTCAGCAACAAAACGCAACTGGCCAATCCGAGTCACCATCTTTGTCTCCACTTCCTATCACCTTTCCTTATGTGCAACAGGTTCCACCATTAACCAGTCAAACTTCACCCCCCCCCCCCCATATAAATATTGTACCTCATTCCACCACTGAACCTCAGAAAAAAGAGATCGAACAAATTCGAACGCCTGAAGCTGAGTGGTTTTGATCATCAAATAGGAAGAAGCAATGTTTGTGTTGGATTGGTTCTACGGAGTGTTAGCATCATTAGGTTTGTGGCAGAAGGATGCGAAGATATTGTTTTTAGGACTTGATAATGCTGGCAAAACCACTTTGCTTCATATGTTGAAAGATGAGGTCCTTTTTCTCTTTCTCTTTTTTTATTTTTTGGTTTTCCCCTCTTCTTTTTATCATTTATATTCATGGAAGAATAGCTAAAACACAACAAATAGAATTAAATGACTATATAGGCAATACGAACTAGTTGCATACGCTTATTTGTTACATAATGTATTTCTGCTTAGAGAATTGTAACCTATCAGAATTTATGGAATTAATTTTCTATTTTTAGAGAACCTCTAGAATCAAATGGGTCTTTATAGATGGAAACATCTCTACTTTTATTCGTCTTAAATGTTGAACTATTTACTAAATACAGAAGATTCATGTGGCCCGAGGGCTTAGTTCAAATGGCAAATGTTGAGGGACTTGTGAGGTTAAAGTTTCGGGCCCTGCCCATGCAAACTAGCTTGGTATTTAAGTGGAGGAGGGTAAGGGGCAAACTAGCTTGGTATTTCGAGCCCTGCCCATTATCCCCGAGTTTCAAAGGCTGCAGTCCATCCCAAGGTTGGCCCCATAATTCCTCGGTCATCCAAAAAAAGAAAGGACTACCTAGGCGAAGTATTATTGATATGTTTGTTCACATGCGGAGCTAATTTTCAGTGATATGCTTAAAGTACATGGTTTTTGTATATAGAGATAATAAAAGTATTTTATATTTAGGAGGTTATTGAAACCAGTTCAAATGTTTTATGGGTATTACTATTGTGCTTAACATTGATGCAGAGATTGGTGCAGCATCAACCTACGCAATACCCAACATCAGAGGAGTTGAGTATAGGTAAAATTAAGTTCAAGGCTTTTGATTTAGGAGGACACCAAATTGCTAGAAGAGTCTGGAGAGACTACTATGCCAAGGTGAATAATTTACATTGTTAGAGCAGCAGTTTACTCATTTATAATTGGGTTATTTGCAACTTATTTTGTTTACTTACCTTTAAATGTTGAGTATGGGCTAAAGCTTTTATATTTATCAGCTATTCGATTTAAAATTTGCTCGAGCCTGTATATTTCAATAATTTCAGCAGTTCTTTATAAGTTGAAATGAAATTTGAGTTTGATTTCTAATAACCTAATTCGCCTAATCAACCAGAAATGGCATGTATTGCCAAAGTGGGGGGGGGGGAGGAATTGGACTGGGTCATTTTCGGATATGCACTAGTGCACTTCTTTTGGCATTGCTATGTGCTTCATTTAGGGATGAGAGCACTCTTTCACAGCTTGAGTAGTGAAGAACAAGGAATAGAGATACTCGTTGTTGGTTATAACTAAATGGTTATCATCTATTTATTGTGTTTCCTTTGGTCAAACACGTTCCTATTGCTGAAGTATCACTTTAAGGTAGAACAAATATAACAATGCTTTTGAAGGTTGTATGGTACCAGTTGTCTGGTATCAGTAGGACACTTAGTAATGCATATTAAAAATGCTGTTCTTTGTTTGGTAAACATGGATAAGCTGTATAATCTATGCATGAAATGGGAAGAAGCATATCTTAAACGTTGGAAGTATTATGATGAAATAATTGCCAATTTGAATTATGATAATGTCACAAAAGGACTTTGCATGTGAACTTTGAAGATAGAAGTCATCAGGAACATGAAAGATTTGGGTTTAGCCTAGATTCTTTTGTGTGGTGGAGAATTTTTAAGAACTTGCATTGTCAACTCATATGTAAAAATGAGATTTTTATCATGCAGTTTTATGGAACATTATGTCCCTGAGGCTTTAAATATTCCTCAGCAACTAATGCTCTCATACTCAAGTTTATGTTGACTCGTGTGTTGAATGTGTGTATAGCTACCCTCGTGTTCTAAATATATGGCATGCTATTGACAAGGTGGGTTGCTCTGATGGTAAGCACCCTCCGCTTCCAACCAAGAGGTTGGGAGTTCGAGTCACCCCAAGAGCAAGGTGGGGAGTTCTTGGAGGGAAGGATGCCGAGGGTCTATTGCAAACAGCCTCTCTACCCCACCCCAGGGTAGGGGTAAGGTCTGCGTACACATTACCCTCCCCAGACCCCATTAGTGGGATTATACTGGGTTGTTGTTGTTGTTGCTATTGAAAATTTTGTGTCATTCTCTAGTTGCTTAGGACATCAATCATTTTGGGCTTATGGTGGATCGGTCAAGTTATATGTGACATTTTGGCTTTAATAAGGGTCAAGTCTGTGCATCATTAGCTTCAAGGGTTTTAGTAGGTCAGTATTGACATGGATATTTGCAAGTCTGTTGTAATAGTTTCATCTAGGCTTTCCATACTCTACTACTGCTTGACAATCACGTTTTTCCATTTGTAGGTGGACACTGTTGTTTACCTTGTTGATGCTTATGACCGAGAGAGGTTTCCTGAGTCAAAGAAGGAATTAGATGGGCTTCTCTCAGATGAATCATTGGCAAATGTTCCATTTCTCATTCTGGGAAACAAGATTGATATACCATATGCTGCTTCAGAAGACGAGCTGCGTTATCACTTGGGCCTAACTGGTGTGACCACTGGCAAGGGTAACGTCAACCTCGCTGGTACAAATGTCCGTCCGATCGAAGTGTTTATGTGCAGCATTGTCCGTAAGATGGGATATGGTGAGGGCTTCAAGTGGATGTCGCAATACATCAAGTAGGAGAGTTTACCACAAAGTACTTCTTGGCAAATTTCATCTTTGTGATTCCAACCCATTGGTGGGGAAGGGGGGCAAGAACAAAGAGAATTATTTCCAATCAAGAAGGTATATCTTGGACTTGTGACAGAGGACGTATGTCGGGTTGTACTGGATAGAAAAACTAGCTTTTTAGTATCTTCTTTCTAGTTATAGGTTATCTTCAGTCTTTCCGTGTCTTTGTAGATCTAATCTGTCTGTATATAATGCGCTTAGCAGAAGGGAAAAAGAGATATACAGAACAGTGTGTTCTTAGAGTGACTGGTAGAAACTATGTATGAGGAAAGCACAATAACTAAAGCAGGTAATCCTATCAATCTAGCTATTTCAATGTTCTCATCCTGCCATTTTTGGCTCGTTTCTTGGGTAAAGTCAGGCGTTGTCAGCACCTCTTGAGGGGTAAATATTTTACTTTTATTATTTATACAGTAAAGGTTCTTAATTTCCCTTAAATACCTTGCCAAATGCAAGAGATGGCTAACCCTGCTTTTATGAAATTAAAATTAGGTTATTTATAGAACTTCAACGCATGCAGGCTTGTTTATATCTAATCTAAAGCTCCTAATGCCTTCTATAAATTGCCAATGTGAATGAATAACTACTTTTAGGTGAACATCACTTTGCTTTGCGTGTCCATCGTTGGTTGCGCTTGTAACCTCTAGGTGAACATCACTTTGCTTTTCTGATACTTAGCGCCACTGAAAAGTTAAGACCTTCAAAGGTTTAAAATTCCTATTAGTGATTTATTATGAATCATGAGCTTAAAAAAGTTAGTTGGGATTAATTTGGCTTTTATTGGTGCGCACACTTTAAAATATCTTGGATTTAATTCATCTCATTTCGAACCGGGACTTTTACCTTCCTATACACTATTTGAAACCTTATTACCCTCCTTATTCAAGTTTCAATTTAATTACATAAGCATATTTACCAATTCTATACATTTTAGGAATTAAATGGGATATCAATTAACTCATATAATCTCGCTAACGTACATAACCCACTCCCCCCACATTTCTCTGTCCATACCCCCTACGATTCTAATACCCTTTCCCTCCATTAACGCTCTCTTCCATTTTGTTCAAAAATCTTTTATAATATCTCTCTCAAACTTTCTGGTTTCTCTCTCAAAACCCTACGAAATCAGTATCAGTTTCAAATTTTCCTTCCCTTATAATGAAGAAGAAAGGATTTCTGAAGAATAGTCCTAAAAAAGCTAATATTTGTGATATTCCTACTTTTAATTTGGGTGTTTTCTCACAGGATTCACCCAACAAAATAGTGAAATCGAGACATGCAAAATCAGAGACAAAGCCCAAGCTTTCCCCTCGTGAAGCTAGGGCAGAAGCGCGAACAAAATTCAAGCATGACAGGGATGATGGTGAAGTTTCGGCATCTGCTAAATCAGTAAAGCGAAAGGGCAAAGAAATTGCTTGTGATGATGATTTCGTCGAAGAAGTTATCCCGAAACCTGCAAAAAAATCAAAGTTTCTCCAACAGTCAAACCTTAAAAAAGAAGGAAGGTTCAAAAATCTCCTAAAAACATACCCCAACAGTCATTAGAGAAGGTAAAATTGTAGTACTTACAATTTTTGCTCTTTTTTTTAGTTACAAAACCTATTTTCATTCTCATGACTGTACCTATTTTTTGTTTTTCTATATTTATAGAAATTTTGTCTACATTGTGCATATTTGTTGTTGGTTATCAACCTTTCTACATTTTTCTGAAAATTGTAGATTTGTCGTACATTATTTGAAATAATTTTGTTAGGAAATGTACTAAATTATTTAGTCGGTTTTATTGGTTATTTTTTGCTCTATTTGTAGATGTTAGTTTTATTTTCTGTAAACAAATTGTATATGTTATGTCTAGTTGTTAGTTTCTACTTTCTTACTCTAAACATAAATTTGTCCGTACATTTGTAGCTTCAATGTAGTTCAGTTGTTATATATGTTTACTAATTTTATAACTTATTTGTATGTAATGTATTAATGTCTTTATGGATGTAGCTAAAGTGTAGTAGAATTATTATTATTTTATTTTTTAGTTTTTAAACATGTTTTATTAACTTATTGTTTCTTTTGGTGCAGAATCGGACATTTTTTGCACAACATGATTTTGATTATGGCATCACTAGGTTCCAGACATTATCCGACCATGTTGTTCCTGTCCAAATCAAGGTGTTATTGTCTGAAAATGGTTATAGTTATTTAAGAAGACATGTTTTGGGCACTTTCTTTGCATGCCCAAAATATGTGTCCAAAATCAGGCAATTCACCTTCTCATAAAGTATGAATTGAACGCATCCGGTTATCATTTTTTTACAGCAGAGATAAAGGGTGAGAGGCTGAACTTTGGGTTGAGGGAGTTTGCCCTTATCACTGGCCTTAGATGTTTTACAGAACTAACGGACTTTGTTACACAACTAAGTATAACAGTAAAACAATGAGGAGCTATTTTCCGAACAAGAAAAAAGTTGAGAAGTCGTACTTGAAACAAATTGTAACCAGCCGTAGTTGGGTGAATGATGAGGATGCAGTCAAGCTGTGTATTCTCTATCTGATAGAATTCTTCCTCTATCCTTCAGAGAAAGATAATGGCTTGATAGACCACTTTAGGTTCTATTTGGTGGACTCGGGGCAGTATGCGAATTTTGCATGGGGTATCGAAACTTATACATAATTGTTTCAGTCTGTTAGGCATAAGTTGAATCCTTCTGTGCATTTTTATCTCATTCGATATTTTTCACTCGCTATGCAAATCTGGTTGTATGAGTTGCTCTACAGTCAACACTGATATAGGTATAAGGGTTGATAATTCGATCCCCCGCATACTTAACTGGACAGCTAGTAAGGACAATATATGGATTTCTGCATTAGAAGAGAGGATGATCAAACCATCATGGATCAAGATAAATATTTTTCACCTTTGTATAAGGTATCTCAAAATATTGACATACTTAACACAACTAGACTACAATTTTATGGTATATACAATATAAATATCTACACATTTTATACTTATGATGACTAGGTCCCTCACATTTTTATTTCACTCAGTTCACCAACATGATTGAAGCCCCGGAAGAGCTTTCTAGAATGACTTTGCCAGACAAAGTTGAATATATCCTTGAAGAAGCTGAAACGCATGTCGAGCATCCGACAGATGCTCCATCTTCATCTGGCAATAAGCAGGCAATGGGAATAGATGACAAGAAAGATATTTTGAAACAACTAAAAAAATTAAAAAAAGATGTTGATAAGGTAACAACTGATGATATTCCTAGTTGGTTTCTTTAATTTATGTTATGCAAATTATTTCATTAACTCTTTCTATTTTTACACTTAGGTCGGTTCAGACCTTGGATTATTCAAGAAAGAGGTATACATAATTCTTGATTCTTTCTTTATATATCTGTAAGCCTCTTATTGTCAGATACATTATAAGCATTTTTTGTTCTTTAGGTTTTTAAAGAACTAGGTAGCATTCGAGTGCTACTCAATGATTCCATCAAGTCTGTGTTACAGGCAATAAAAAGTCAACAGGATACTAACATTGTTGCTAAGGTTTCATTCAAAATATATTCATTTTGGAAAATATTTTTTACCATGTTTATGTTTATATTAGCATTCATAAAGTATATAGCTTAACAAATTCTGCTTGCAGTTTACCGACAGTTCTGCGAAAATTGATGAGCATTACAAAGAAAAGAACAAATAACAGTATCATGACAATAGTGCTAAACAAGTGTTGGGCAGCAGCAGTAAAACATGTATTTTAACAGTTTTAACATAATTTGATGACAAATAATCTACATTATATTTATATTATATCTACATATAGCGTAAATTATCAACAAATAATCTATATTATATTTTCAATTGTTGTCTTAGATACAGGACACATGTCTGGCATTCAAAAAGAGAAGAATGTTCCTATATCATGCCCAGTAGGTGTTGACTTATCTTTTCCAATTTCAAGAGGCATTGGAGGAAGAAACTGCAAGTATGATTTAGTACATTTTATCTACATATTTCACAATACATATTACATCTCAGCTACATGACAACATTTCAATAAATTAACTACAATTCAACTATAATTTATCTACAATTTTTATTTGAGTTTACTACAAATGATCTACAATTCTCTTAAGTTGTACACATTTATTGTCACGGAGAAGGAAACTATGCATGTGCACTCTCCAAAACAGGATGCAAATGTTGGTATACAAGGAGAGCATTTCAATAAGGAGAAGGAGACTATGCATTTGCAATCTCCAATTCAAGAATCAAATATTTTACAACAAGCAGATGATTGCAATGAAGATTTCAGCGGTATTATATATTACAATATAATTGTAGAAAAAAATAACAGCTTTCATATCATTTATAGTTTCCTAACATTTCTGATTCAAAAAACATACAATGTTATTCTTTTATTTTTAACTTTGTAAGTGAACCAGTCGACTTCATCAATATAGCTGACTCGGACAATGACTCCAGGTCTGGAAAAAGGGCAATAACACTTGATAATTTTGAGCTGCCCAAGAACTTCTCACAGATAGTTAAGTTCGGCGAGATTAATGAAGATGAAACAACCCTTGTCCATCAAGAAAGAACAAGGGTTCCTGGAAAGCATGCCAGATCCCCCTTTCTCCCTTATTTTAGTTCTGGTGGAAGCACTTCTGCTGGACCTCCTCTAATTTTCAACATCAAGCATCCATTTACTGGGGGTTATTGGAGACGATGTTGATCCTGATTTGTTGGAAGAATTCAATAAATGGTTATATTTAGGTACCGACACGGTTTCAAAGAGGTTAGATTATACACTTCTTGTATTATCGAGTGCATAGAATTTATGGATTTCCAATTGCAACTACATTTTAATTGTACTTGCTACGTCTTTAAATAGGAAGAAGGCGCCTTATACTATAAAAGATAACTAGCTCAACTCGTGATTTGATTTTGGAGTGGAGAAAGTTGATAAAAAGGACTGGTTTTATACTTTGGCACATCCCGGGCAAATCCTCAACAACACGGTATACTCATACCCTGACAGAATTTAATGAATAGCTGAAATATTCTGTTATTTTAGAAATCTCTTCTTTTTTTAAAAAATTATAGTTAAATTGTATGCAGCAGTGAGAAATAATGAAATCTATTTTTTTTGCAGCACATTGATGTTATTTTATACTATTTGAGGAAGAGAGGAAAGTGTGATCCTGAAAACAGAACACGGTTTTCAACCACTGAATGAATGTTCAAGACTAGAATAGAACACATTGATGAGAGGTACAGTAATGCCCCTGCCAATTGAAAGCTTGTTGTTGTCAAACCCCAGGACGTCGTATCAGAATACATATTGGGGTACCGATTACTTGAAAATGTTGCATGGGACAAAGTTGATTTTGTGATTATGCCCATAAACATTGTTGAGAAATTTCATTGGTTATTGGTTGTGTTTGACATTACCGATAAGGTTCTATGTATTTATGATTCTATGGTCTCTTCACGTAATCACAAACTTGTTTAATTTGTTGTCGACAAGTTTGCTATTATGATCCCCCTCTACTTGTCATGCACCTGCTTCTATGGCAAGCGTCCAAACATCAACTATAAGAACACAAAGGCATGTATTGAAAAAGGTGTTACTGACCCTCTTGACATTCAGTGGTTGGTCGGTGAGATACCCCAGCAAAAAGAGGGATCACTGTATGTGCTGCTTTTCCTTCAATTTAACCAATTGTATTTTACATTAAATGCTAAATCTTTTCCACTATTATTTATTACAGTGATTGTGGTGTATACATGGCGGCATTTGCATAATATGTCAGCATTGTACAACTCTCGATTTCAAAGGAAGACCTTTCTGATATTGATCAACACCGTACACGCTATGGAGCGCTCTTTTAGGATTATGCAAGGAAAAAGCAAGAGCTTGGTGCAATTAGTGAAAGTGAGGTGACTAGGAGATTAGCAAGAATAAAAGGTGCATCAGCTATGAGGGAGAGAACACGAGCCCGGAAGAAGAAGAAATAGTTGCCCTTTTCAGTAGAAAAATTATAGTGAAAGTGTTTAGTTGTAGATGGATTGTATTAAAGTTGTAGAAAAATTATTTATTAAGAAAAATTTAGCTACAATTTATTTGTAGCAGATTTGTGCTACAGTTGTTTTACCTTTTGTTTTATTATTTTGTCCAGAATTATATTACTTACAATAGAAAATATTTGTGGCATGTTTTTTTTGTTGAAAGTTGTTAGTACTTGATCTCGATATTGGTACTATATAATTTCTTTACAGCATAGCTGCAATTATGTCTACAATTACTATACAAAAATATATAATCTATTCAGTTTTAGCAGTATTGTTAGGAAAAGCTTAAAACTAATAAATAAACCCAGTTTTTGAACAAAACAACTACAAACCAATTGCATTAAGAGTTGAAATCTGTTTACCAAACATTCATTATAGGAGATAATCTTTATTCAGATTAACAACACAATTACACCACAACTATAATTCTCCAAAACAGAACAAATACAACTGAATATGTCTTAAAGGACAGATTATCATCAACAGTACTCAGTAAAAAAATATTCTTTATACTATATCAATTCTTATTTCCTTTTGGGAGCATTCCTACAAGATCTTTTGTTATGCCCTTCTTGTCTGTAGTTGCCACATGAAACATTGTGCTTATTTGCATTTATTTCATCATATAGTTTGTATCTTTGTTTTTGAGGTCTCCCTAGCTGCCTTTTCCCAGTATGTGGCATTATAACTTCTTCTGCTATATGTAGTGGCACATTCCATTTACTTTCATCAGGCAGCGAGTTTACTGGTATTTCATAAGTCTACAGAAGGCTCTCCCTCGTATAATAAGGAGAACAATAGTTTTCATAAGACTCGTTCCTGTGCTTCAAAGCCACCAAAGCATGTGGACAAGAAAGTTCATCAAGCTAGAATTGTCCACAACTATATCTCTTGTTTTGAAGCCAAACAATGAAGCGCTTCACACCATCTATCACAGTATGAATGTAATCTGTTGAAGTCCTCACCTACAATTTCATTACAAACACACAACAAGTTTTCAGCTACAGATAAAAGACAAAATAACTACAATTATACAACAACATATCTATAATTATCAGTATATATTTAGTTTGATGAAATAAATGATCTGATGTTATTGGCCAAAACTTATTCTCATCTTCTGCGATAATGTCATGTTGTCCTCCAACTCTTTGTTGTATTTTTTTCCAAGGTATGTGAATGTACCTTTTGCATTCAATAACTTTTCATTAGTCCAACGTTCAAGAAGAGTCCTCATGTACTCTAATAGTTCAATTACGGGCAGCTCTCTTGCATCTTTGGTTACCGCATTCAAGGACTCTACAATGTTTGATGTCATCGTCCATGTTCTGTTCACCGTAGCATGTACCCGAGACCATCTGTGATAGCTACTATCGTATAGGTATGCTTTAACACGTGTGTCGATCTCTTCAATCTTTGACATTCTTTCATTAAATTCATCAAGTGTGTATGATCGTGCCGTGGCAGAGTACAATTCGCTTAACTTTAGATGACCTTTCTTGAACTTTGACCTTACATTTATCCAAATATGCCACATGCAAGCATAATGTGGCATGCCGGTATAAACAGTAGATGTTGCCTTCAATATACTCTCATTCCGGTCTGAAAAAACACACATATTTGGTTTTTTTTCATATGCATGTTTGAATTGCTCAAAAAAAACACCTCCATGATGCGTCATTTTCTGAATCACCAACGGCGTATGCTAGTGGTAATATGCTACCTATCATATAGGTAGCAAAAAGAAATTCAACTTCAATAATAAAACTTGAAAATATAAAAAATACAGTCTCAGAAATAACTTTATTACAATATTTTTACAATTAATCTACATTACCTGCTGCATCCATTGTGTTAGCTATTAGCATGATTCCCCTATATGCTGACTTCAAGAAGGTGCCATCGACTATTATAACTGGCCTATAATGCTCCCAACCCTCGATGGACGTACTAAGAGCAACAAATACATATAAGAAACAGTCATCTTCAGTCTTATACAACTTCACCACCGACCTCGGATAACTCTTCTTCAGAATATACAAATAACTCGGCAAGCGACTGTAGGAATCAGCAGGATGACCTCTCAAAAATTTCAAAGCCTTTTCCTTTGCTCTCCAAGCTTGCATGTATGTTAAGTTCACACCATATTCCGACAACATGTCAGTTTGTATGTCTTTTGGTGTGTATATTGTATTAGGATCCGCATATTTTGGCATCACTATGCTGCCAACTACCATGGCAGTAACTTTGCGTTGTATATATGTGTTGTCCATCAAAGAGCATGTGTGCAAGCTGTTGAATTTTCGAACCTGGAACAATGATGATTCATTTATGCTGGTGGACTTGAAGTGTCACGTACAATTGTCCCCAACACATACGAGGCAGTAGCTACAAAATAAAAATAATTAAAAAAAATATTATGAAAATTGTAGCTACAAAATACGAGGTTGTTTATGCATAATAAATTATTTTAAATAATTTATATACAATTATATACATAAAAACTACAACTTATACACTATGAATTTGACAAATAAAATGTTCCTACCTTCTTGCACTATACCTTTTCACCCTAAATTGAAACTTATTCATGACAGAATAGTGCTTCATTGCACTGACAATTATTTGCTTGTCTTGGTAAACTTGGCCTACTTCAATTACATTTGGCATATGTTCTGTTATGATGATACTTTCATATTCCACAATTGCCGGAGATGTTGGCATATCAATCAACTTCACTGTTCCTGATACTTCTCCAATTGTGTTACAATTGCTTGACAATTGTAGCACGTTAGTATTACGATAATCAGAAGTACCTGCACTCAATTAAAAGTATAGTAATTCAGACCTATGTATAACAATTACACTTCAAATGTATTTAGAGACATAACAGTTGAACTACATTTGTTATGTAGTATAGTTGTAGCTAATTTGTAGTAAAATTGTAGAACACTAAAATTGAAAAACATCAGCACTGGAAAAATATAGCAAACCTGCAATTGTGCTCGCATTCGACATACTGCATTCCAAATCGAAATCACGTACTGTTACACAATGGATACATTCCTAAGTTTTTATTTTCCTTTTTAGTCTCCATATACACTCGAACTCTCATATCGTTCTGAATTCCATTGGAGGACAACGTTCGTTGACAGTGTATTTGATTTCGATGGTTTTTGCAGAGGTATCGATCATTAGATGCTCTGCAAGAATCTTCATTGACTACAATTCTGTCAACATCAAAATCTTTGTATCTCCCAATGTTATCCCACCGACCATTGAGCTAAAATATAATCGCCAATTTTGACATTATGTCATGAAATTCAATTCAATTGTAGCTAATTGTTTACAATTGTTTTCTTGAGAAGCTTTTTTTTTTTTAGTTTGTTGACTTGTGAAAAATCAGAGAAAATCTGCGTAATAGAAGAATTCTACAGATATATTGCCTTGATTATAGTATGATGATAACCAGTGAAAATCTGCATAATAGAAGCATTCTACAAATATGTTTGCCTTGATTATGGTGCGATGATTGCGTCTAAAATTTCTAACTGAAATATAAGCTATCACAAAATCGCGCGTCTAAATAAGTCAGTCTACCGCAGAAAGGAGTCTAGATTAAACAAATGTATATTTTTTGTTGCTAAAACGTATTTAGGTCGGGTAAATTCCAAAACTGGGACATTTTTAGTAATAAGATTTCAAATAGTGTATAGGAACAAAAAAATCCCTTTCGAATTACCCTCTTAACTTAAGCATATTAGCCCATATAAATGTCATGGATAATATAATTGAACTAACTAATCCTTTAAGTTAAAAGGTCCAACTTCATCTTGTTGGGTTGCACATGATGAGTCCACCTTATTTCTGCAAGTCCTTTGATGTTCATGCCACACATCAAGTAACGTGGCATGAGAAAACAAATCCAAGACCATTAAAATTACACCAATGTTCTTGAGTTTGTTGGACTTCCAAGTATTTCTCCATAAGTTTCAAGCATTAAATTTCAAAAACGAAAGCAAATCAAAGAATCAAAATATCTAAGTTCAAAATTATTTATTTGAGCCATTTCATCCAAAATCAATATTTATCATTGAGGTGTTTATCATGTTCACGCGAACTTGACCATATGGTCCATGCCCCATTTTGTTTGATAATAGAAATGTCAAATCATCATATCATGAGAATCAATACTGCATATTGAACATCACCTAAGCAAGACGCTCACCGAGAGCAAGCTTAACCATAGAAGCGACATGTCAGTTTTACTCCTCTAAACAGGTTACTGCAACTGCCAACCCACGCTTTTCTAAAACATTTGCAGGGTCGAATAACTCAACTCAATCTACCAATTTACAAGATCTCTACTAATGTACAAATCGATTTGCAAAAGAAGCACACTTAACCTATTTTTCCCAGTGGCGATGACCAGGCAACTCTTTTGTTATTTGGGTTGGGGGGGGGGGGGGATAGCATGATATTTTTTCAGAGGGGGGTTGTTTGCCTGGGTTACTGATCAAGCCATAATGCCATTGTAGCTCCAAATATTTCAGGGAAATACTTGTATCTTATCTTCTTAACCTATCTGGATATCAGGATTGAGTACAGAAGCCCTTTCGTATTCCAGCTGCCAAAACAGAAAATATGGTAAATATCAAGAAATGAGTTACACCTTGAAGTTTGTCTCCCTCCAAAAAAGAAATGAAGTGCTCCCTTACCGTAGCATTATCATGTTCCAATTTCATCCTCCTATATTCTTCTTGTGCTCGCTTTGAACGGAACATGGCCTGAACTCGTACAACAGACCTTTCAACACGCTCCTCAGCTTGTTTCCTACTGGCTCGGAAGAAGTCCTCCTCCACATCACCATCAGGCTTGATATCCACTGCTTGACTAGATTGAACCTGAAGACCACGAAAGCCTTTTCTCTTCAAACGCCATCTCAACACTGCCTTTTCAAGCACCCCAACAGACCAAACTATCTTGCGATACTGCTTCCGGACTTGGAAACCACGGAACACAGCCTGCATAAACCAGAGGTATGTTCCACTATTTAAATTTGTCCTGTCTACTTAATAAGATTATTTATCTTTTCAAAAAAAAAAATGTCTACAGGAAGAGATGTAGCAGTATCAACAGAAGAGTTACTTTTTCTTTTTCCTAAGATAAGTTGATTTCAAGAAATATTTGATAGCATCAGGTAGCATATTCAAAACAATAAAGCATCCTTTGTAGGTTTATTGCTATATTGGAGATTTAAGGAAATCAATGTGAAGATAACATGGTATGATCTCTTCTTCCAATTAATGAACACAATGCCCACCTCATCCCAGTGAGCAGATCACTTGAAATTTAAAGCAAGATGGAACACAATTCTAACTTGGATCAAACAGACAAGAAGCATTTTGAACTTCAGCCCTTCGATGGAAGAGGTGGCTCGAATTCATCAGCCAGACTTCTGAGGAAGAAACAGAAAATGGGGCAACTTACTTGAATTTTAATCGCATGTCGCCGCATGTTAAGAAAATCTTTCCGCATTTTCCAACTACGGAACCTATATTGGATTCGTGCAGCAGCAGCCAGTTTTTTCCGCGACTCATAATTGCGGAAAGCATGCTGAATCTTCATAGCTGCAACTATATTACGTGCTTCTATCTCCGGATTTGAAGACTCGACAGCTTTAGTCTGTACTTTGAATGAATGTTCTCTGAATGCAGCCTGTATACGTGCAGCAGCATCAGCAGCAGTACGATAAGCTGCCAAAGTATCCTTAAGATATAGCTCCTCCTCCGTGAAGTTTCCAGAGTTTATATGTTCAGTAGTGGTCTGCAGTGAACCACTAACATTTCCAGCCAAGGTCATATCCTTAAAGTGTGCAACTAAAGCCTTCTCCGCAAGATAAGCCCCCAAACCCTCGAAACCATTTTTAGATGCAAGATCAGCAGCAGTGGATCCACCAGGGTTCTCTGAAGTAGGGTCTGTCACCAAATTTGGTTTTGCACTGGCGGATAGAAGGGTTGCAACCATTTTCTCTCTGATAGTCGAAAATCCCAAAAGTAAGCAACCAATATGCTGAAAAATTGTAATATTCAAAATAAATGTACCCTGGTTATGTTTTCATTTCATTAAACATTTTTTCCTTTGTTTGGTTGGGGGAGGTGGAGGAAAGGGGGTGGCGTGGGTCAGACATTTTGGTGGACAGCAGTAGACGTATACTCAAATAAGAAGAAGCTTCATGATTTTTATTTTTAAGCAATCAAATAATAATGATTTCAAAACCCCTTAGCTGCACTAAGGATTACCTTCCATAATGAGCAGCCCAGTGAAGAGCTGTCCAACCATACTTGTCCCGGTAATCCAATGATAAGCCTGACCAGGAAAATGGATATACAGCCCAAGTATAACCTAGGATAGCACACAAATGGATAACTCCTTGACCTTGCTCGTCCCACTCTGAGGTTTTACACCCTCCAATAACTCTTTCTAACAGCCATTCATGAAACTTTGTTTGCAAAGACAGCTCGAACAAGCAGTCTTTTGCATGTGGGACAGGGAGTTTCCTGTCTTCAATTGATTTGATCAGATATGCCCAATTATCAGTAATGTGCGAACATTTTCGAACAAATCTCTTTGCTTCTTTCAGGGAATCTTGGTGTACTTTACTGGAAAAAATGCTTAGGCTCTTAGATGTAGAGAAGAGCAAATGAGCTAGCCTCATCTGGACTCTAAATTCATCCCAACTAGACTGTTCCTCCAGAGGAGCTGTCCATTTGCGTGCTGAAGGAGCTCGAAACTCATAGGTCATGACTTGACTGATTGGTGTATTACCGTCGAAACTCAAATACAAATTTACCAGCCCAGGGGGTTGAGGTGAAATTACACAACGATATACCCCGGACTGCACAAATTCTGCAGGAAAACAAACATCTGCACATACGCAGAACAAATTTGACTTTGCCAGTTGCGATTGTGCTCCTGGAAAATGCCCAATCACTAAGATCTGCAATGATTAAGACAATATAAATGTTGAGATCATAGCTCGAAAAGAATGCGTGCATCTAGGAACTCTTGCCTCCACCCAGTAATTGGCTACTGTATGATTTATTTCTTAAAGTTTAAGTGAATTCTCTCTCTGATAACTTAAGTGAAACTGAATTTAGCCACAGCGTGGAAAGCTGAATAAGTTATTTGTTTATTTAATTACTTTCGACACGTAAGCTAGGCATTGACTGTCACTCAATGTTATCTTATGTCAAACCAGGACATGTCTAATGAGTATTAATATTCCATTAGTACAATGAGATTGATAAATTTTCTTTTTTCATATGAATGCAAATAGAACTTCTTAAACCAAACATGGGACTGGGACATTCCTTCTCTCTTATCGCGAGAGAAGGTTTTGTTCTTGTGAACTAATGCTATTATAGCAAGGTAGCGAGGCTTTGAAGAAAAAGAACCTTTGTTTCTTCACTTGAAAGAGCCCAAGTAGGAGAGATTTCTGTTATGTTGAATATCTGCTGCATTACATATGATTGATCGATCGTTACTGAAGATTCAGGAGTCATCATCTCATCTGCAGATCCTGGAGAATCACTTATGAAGTAGTTAATCCACCGTCCAAAGCTGTCCTGAGTTTGGAGGCCATCCTTGTTCAGACTATCAAAGGAATCACCTGCACCCACTGTTGTTACTCCAGACTCATTCTTCTGAAAATTTGAAGTCATCTGACCATCCCCAGAACGGAAGGACGTGTCATTTGAAGGATTAAAATTTACAGTATCACTTCCAGCCACTTGGCAAACAAAACTTTCTAAAGATGCTACAGGTACTCTCGACACAGATAAAGAGCCATCCTGCAAATCACCATTATTAGTAGCCATACAAAAGAAAGAAATAAAAAATTAATAATACTATTTTTCACATGGAATCCAAGTAAATAGGAAGAAGTTGAATTATTTCATGGCGGAACTTGACAATTGCTAAGGATAGACTTAAACCAGAAGTTAGAGGTTAGGTTAATTAGATGGACACAATGTAAAAGCCAATTTTTTATATCTGAAGGCTTTTGCCAGCACAATCCTTACAGGTAGTATATAGAATAATGCGTGCATATCAACATTGACCCATATATATACATATAAAATCTAATAATGAGTATTGCACAGTATGAACAACGAAAAAGTGAACACATTTGTTATATCACTCTAGAAACTTTGGAGACATAAAACTGTGTCCAAAATTAAAATTATTTAAATTAAAAGGTTAAATCATGGTGTCCATGGGAGTAATGAAAAGGTTGCTTGGGAATATCAAACTCTGCAGAACACCAGAACAGATGACTCAGTGGCTTGACAGTTAAAATTTGCAGAACACGGAACAGATAAACTCATTGGCCTTGAAAGTTGAAGTTA
This sequence comes from Nicotiana tabacum, assembly GCF_000715075.1. Lineage (NCBI taxonomy): Eukaryota > Viridiplantae > Streptophyta > Magnoliopsida > Solanales > Solanaceae > Nicotiana > Nicotiana tabacum. The sequence continues at coordinate 57,664,672 of NC_134093.1, forward strand.
TTTAAAAAGGAAAAAAAGAGTTTGAGAAAAACAAGTTAAACATAAATCAACTAAATAGACAATTACTGAAAAATAATTAGCTCCAAAGTTATTTTCATTCTAACCCATCGTGTAATTAGATAATATTGATTTTGGTGCTAATTTACCCTTCAAGAGTTTTCCTTATTGCCTATGAGAAAAATATAATCTAACTTACTAAACAACAATTAGGGCCTCACATTACTTTCATTAAATTTAATCCCGTAGTATCAAAATATTGAAATAACGAGAAAAGATGAGTTAGAGAAAAGAAGGATCTGCGGAGAATGGCACTAGTGAAGCAAGCAGCATATTAGAACCGCTTACGTTGAGGCTGTAACCATTAACTTCAAATTGATTTTGTTGCCCGGCTGAAGCCCTTCCTCCCGCTATACATGGATACAAAAGGAAGGATGCATGATCAATGAATTAGGTAAATGATCAAATAAATTTCTCACAGGCTACAAGCACCAATTTTACAAGAATACACACAATACCTTCTTGAGTTGCATTTAGCTTGTTGGGATTCTCAGGTGCCAAAAGCTCATCCCACTCAAGTGTATTAATCTCAAGAAGTCTCTGTTCATGATTTTTGGCGGTCATATCCCTGTTAGGCTCTGCAATCAGTAGAAGACAGGAATTAATTGAGCCAACTCCAAAGGAGAAAAAAAACTTTTTTCTTATTGGGACATTTCAAGATTACAGCAAGTCTGACATCTAATAGCATAAGTAGGACACAATCTTGTTGCACGATAAATTACTCAGAAGTTCCTAATAATAAAAATATCACATTATCTTCAAGAGTGATATTCTGTTGTTTTATTTATGCAGCTACAACTTAGACAGAAGGATTAAACATGATGCTTATGTCTCCACTCATAGAAGGCTCAGTTCAGGCAGTTGATATTCTACTAAATAAAATCTTAATAAGATATCATTTCTAGAAACCCCACTCTGCAATACCTAAATGTGCATGTTGGCTAGAACCATACGCCCGTTCATCTACGGAATTACATTCTTCTGATAAAACCCAACCAGATGGATCAGACGGATCTGAACTGGAATTGGAATTAACCGGCGTGGCTGGAGAACCCTTGGCAACAGAGGTCACTGGGGAGCCCTGTGTCTGCACGGTAGACAACAACTAATTTAAAACATTCGATATATTTACAACTACTTAAAAAGGGACTTATTCCAGTACAGGAAAAAGTTCCGTTTTTGGGGGGGACAAAATAAATAATCTTATTAATAATGGGAAGATCTCCCATATACAAGCAGTATAGCAAAAAGCAGAGAATACAACAACAACCCAGTAAAATCCCACAGGTGAGGGGTCTGGGGAGGGTAATGTGTACGCAGACCTTACCCCTACCCCGATGGAGTAGAGAGGCTATTTCCGATAGACCCTCGGTAGCAAAAAGCAGAGAATCTACAACATAATATGATTCTCTACAAATGGCACCCGATCTTACATACAAACTGGAAATTCATGAGTGCACCAAAAAGAAACATGGAATGCGATGCTATTCCTCAAGTATACATAGTAGTTCTCTATCCATTCAAAAGCTCTAATATTTCTCTCCTTACACAAAACCCGCATGAGTGCTAATGGCGCAATGTCCCACATTCTCCGACTTCTCCTTCTAGAATTTTAGCTAGAAGTGCCTTCTTTACTGTGTTCGACATTGCTCATTGCAGCTCTAACCACTAACATCTCATACCACAAGCAAGGTGATAACCACCTGAAAATGTAGGAGGAGGTGATCCACATCTTCATCAAAGCATTTGCACATAAAGCAACAACTAACATATGTAATCCTCTTTCTCCTCAAATTCCCAGCTCTGAGGATTTCTCCCCTTGCTGCCCACAAAATAAAAAAGCACACTTTTCCCGATTCCCCACAGATCCAAACCTAAGAAGTGCAGAAAGTTCGACATATACAAAACATGTTAGTGCTTACAATCACATGCACAAGACATGTTAGTGTGTTATCTCAGTCAATTTTGACATAGGCGGAGTTACCAAAAAGCACCTGTCCTTGGGTAATTGGAGCATGCCAGCTCCAGCTCAGACAAGTGCATAACATACCATTATACAGAATTATCAGTCTGGAGGCGCACTTCCGCTCCTTTTTTTGGGATAAAGAAGTCACTCACCTTCCTTTTGTTATCAACTAAGAGGTGAACATTACACAACAGAAAGTCGGTCCTCTTCCAGCTTTTGAACAACAAATATATATTATCTATCATTGTTCTTTAGTCAGAATCATATAGAAAATGAATAGGAAAAAAAATGAATACAAATTCACACTGCATGAAGATTATACCACCATCACCATTGTTCCCAGTTCCCTCTCATTCCCCACCCCACAACCAAAAAAACAGGAAAAAAGAAGGAAAAACAAACGTTTCCAGACTAGATCCATATAAGTGATATCTATTAGCTGGGAATAGGTTTTAGACTTGTTACAACAACAACATACCCAGTATTATCAGGTTTTAGACTTGTTGTAGAATGTATATATATATTTGACTTGTTTTTCACTTCTATTTTCTTTGGTATGATGATGATACGAGTTAAACTTAAATGAAGTGAGCCAAAAATATAGAAGTGCATATATGAATGATAAGTTATTTTCACAGGAAGTCTAAACAAGGACAACAAGAAACTGGAACACGCAGACAAGGATATGTATTGAAGAAGGATATTTTTTCATAAGTGATATGTATTGAAAAGTTACCAAGATAAAGGAAACAAACCTCCTGAGTTTCGCGATAATGAACAAGGACTATGTGTTCAAGGGACCTGATACAAGCATAGAAATGGAAAAAATCAAACTCAAAGGATACAGGTTGTTTCATGTAAGTGGAAACTGTATGCAAATGATTTATCATTGCAGTTAACTGGAAAAAAAACAAAGGGGAAACCCTTTATTGGCTTGATGCTAGCAGCAACAAAGTGTATTTCATACTTGTCAAGTAGCCAGTAACATCTCCGAACAAAGGTCGGGTGATCTTCTCCATGTGCATAGTATACATGAATTCGTTCTTCGTTACCAACCTGCACTAAGAAAAAAAATGAATTTGACCAGCACAGAAAAGATTGCAAATCTCACCTCATGATCTTGAAAATACATATCTTCTGGAAGAGAGCAAATTAAATTCAGAAATAGAGAAGAGGACAAAAGGACATGGATGAGAAGAGTACAAAATTGAAACCAAAGAGTGCATCTCTACTTTTCAGGGTAGACATTCTATTGTATGCATTGAGCAAAAAGATTAACAACTCTTATGCATCAAGCTATAAAAGATAATTCACGCTTGCAAATTGCAAAAATAAAGCACCCATAGTTCTGGTGTAGGAATGACAAAAGAACATGCTATAAAAAAAGACAAAAAAAAGAATGAAAAAAACTTGTACTAACAATACATTTTTTATATTAACCAAAGGTTTCACAGAAAGCTAGTTAGACTTTACCAATTATAATCCTAAAGCAACTAGGATTACTAGAAACTCTCCTTAGCTAGATGAATGCAGATTAACATTTGTGCATTGCATTGGGTCATTTTGCATCTAGCTAGGTCTATTCAATCATTTTTCGAGCGCCCCGAGAAACAGAAGCACAACAGTATCTGCTGGTAATACTGGAGATGGTCTTAGTTCCATGAGTCTTTGGATACACAATTGTTTGGTTATGCGGTTTTGGTCTCTGGTTATTCCCTAACGCAGAATTAACTCCAACAATGATAAAGCTGATCATGGGCATTCTAGCTAGTTTGTGAATGAGCTCCACCATTTCTGCACAAATATGTGTTTATTCTAGCCACTTCCAGTCCTGTAGCTGCAGTAGATGAATAATTGACAGGCCACCTACAAACTTGTTGTGAGGTTCAGTACTGTGCGATTAGAAGTTTCGTTGGATTCTATGGGTTAGTGTGACAGTAAGCTCTCACCCGCCAAGGTGATGCAATATAGGAGAGAATGTGATTCAAATGTTCATATATTTCCAATGTCTCATATCGATTATGTCTAAGTCAGGCTTGCAAATAGTGCTCGCGTCAGCGCTAATAGCGTGAGGCGAGGCGAGGCGAGCTTCCATCGCCATTTTACAGTGTAGCGTAGTGTTTTCAAAGAGGCGAGCGCCTCTGCCTCGGTAGCGTGTGGCGACCTGTAGCGTTGCTTTTTGCAAAAAAGAAAAGAAGAAGGCAGCAGCAGCGATCTGCGATTAGAACAAAAAATTAGGGCTCGCGATTTCTTTACTCTTTCTCCTTCAGGTCGACAGCAGACCTACAGCAGACCAGCGATTTCCTTTCTTCTTCAAGTTTCTTCATCAGGTATGCTTCTCTTCACCTCTTTTCTTCTTTCTTCTTCTCCTTTCTTCTTTCTTCTTCTCTTCAGTCTTCTTTCTTTCTTCCTTTTTCTTCTTCTCTTTCTTTTTGTTTTGGGCTCTATTTTTTATCGCTGCTGCTGCAACAGAACAGAGTCCGTGTTGCTCTATTTTTTCTTCCTTTTTCTTCTTCTTCTTCTTCTCTTCTTTTTTTTTTGGCTCTGTTTTTGATCACTGCTGCTGCACTCAACAGAACAGAGTCTGAGAAAAGCTCTGTTTTTTCTTCGGTTCAAAGAGCTTCTTCAGTTCTTCTTCTCTTCTTCTTTCTTTTTTTTGCTCTGTTTTTGTTTTTCAATTTTTCACAGCTTCACTTTGGGCAGAGGCAGAGAGCTTTATTTAAACCTGAAATTTCCTCATTTTTTTCAGTTATAGAGTTAGAGTTAATTGCATATTGACTTGATAATTTTTTCCTATAAAACAGTATTGAAATGGCATCATCCGATGGTAATAAAAGAAATGATATAGCTTGGAATTATGCTAAAAAGCTCATCAAGATCCGCAATTAAATGTGTGCTTTATGAAAAAACATACTATGGTGGAATAACTCGTCACAAACAACATTTGATAGGTGGATTTAAAAATGTAATACAATGTCCTCTTTGTCCGCCTGAGGTTAGGGAGGAAGTAAAAGCATTTGTTGAGAAGAAAAATGTGACATGAACTCAAATGAGTCATGAAGCATCGGTGAATCTTATTGATGAAGATGATGAAATGGGACCTCCTCCCCCTCCCCCCCCCCCCAAAAAAAAAAAACCCAAAAGATATCTTCAAATAGTTCTAGTGGGTCATCCACGGCGCGTACGGTGACAAAAGGTCCTCTCAATCTTTATTTCTCGGCAAAACAACAAGAAAAGGGAAAAGGTGATTCTGGTTCAGGATTAGAAGCCAAGAAGATTTTGAGGGATCGCGCCGTAAGTGTCTTTGCAACATGGATGTACGATGCAGGGCTCCCTTTCAATTGTGTTAACTACAAAAATTTTGATAAATTCATGGAGGTCGTAGGACAATATGGCCCAGGAATGAAGCCTCCTAGCTATCATGAAGTTAGAGTAACTCATCTTAAAAAAGAGGCGAAGAAGATAGACAAAATTGTTGAGGAGCATAGAATGGAATGGAACAAGTTTGGATGTTTTATTATGATGGATAATCGACAGCACGGAACAGAAAAATGGTCATAAATGTGTTGGTGAATTCTCCAAGAGGGAGTGTTTTTTCTTGAATCTTACGATGCTAGCAACTCTTCTACGGATGCAACCAAAATGTACAACTTGTTTACAAAGACTATTGATAAAATTGGAAAGGAAAATGTTGTACAAGTTGTTACCGATAATGCTAGTGAGAATGTTAGTGCGGGTAAGATGATGCAAGCTATGTATCCAAACATTTATTGGACTCCATGTGCTGCCCATTGTATCAATTTGATGTTTGGTGACATATTCAAGGAAAACTCATATGCTTCAGGTAACTTTAATATAGTTATCTTTAAAGCTTTAACTTTATTTATACTTATGTCCTATTAAGTATTAACTATAAAATTGTTATTGTTACTTTTACAGTTTTCACTAAGGCCGTCAAGATATATTCTTACAACAGTCAGAGGCCATTGTTGTTGAACTTGATGAGGAAATTCACAAAGGAAAGAAATTTGGTGATACCGGCCAAGACTAGATTTGCAACGGCTTTCTTGACTTTGCATAATTTTTACTTGCAAAAGAAAAACTTGAGAAAGCTAGTTCTTTCAAATGAATGGAAAGATAATAGATATGCAAAGAAAGCTGCGGGGAAAGAAACTGTCAAAATTCTTATTTCTCCATCATTCTGGAATGACATCGTTCGGGCTCTTAAAGTTGGCGGTCCATTGATTAGGGTATTTCGTATGGTGGATGGGGAGAGAAAACCACCAATGGGCTATCTTTATGAAGCTATGGATAGAGCTAAAGAAACCATTGAAGCGTCATTTGAGGGAGATGTGAGGAAATATGAGAAAGTTTTTGAGATTATTGATAGCAGGTGGTCGAATCAACTCCATCGACCTTTGCATGCAGCAAGCCATATTCTAAACCCGGGATTATTTTACAAGAATAGTTGAGATGGCACTTTAGATTCAGAGGTGTGGGTTGGATACCATAAATTTCTTGAGAAGTTGGTCCTCGATGCAGCGATAGTAGATCAAATATGGGAGGAGTTTGGTAGGTACACACAAGCAGATGGCCTATTTGGTTTACAGGGGGCCATTAGAGCCAGAGACATAAGGTCGCCAGGTAACTAACTTTAATATAGATATCCTTATAGCTTTAATTTAATTTATTTGATTTATTTATACTTATTAACTTTTAAAATACTTTTCTATAGTTGAATGGTGTATGAAATTTGGTCATCAAACTCCAAACTTGCAAAAGTTTGCCGTCAAAGTACTAAGCCTAACTTGTAGTGCATCTGGATGCGAGAGAAATTGGAGCGTATTTGAGCATGTAAGAAGCAGATTTATTATATTATTATATTCTATATTGTATTATTATTAGTATCTATTAATTAATCTCTACAACTTATGCACACATTCACTACAAGAAAAGGAATAGGTTTGAGCTATCGCGTCTCAATGATCTAGTGTATATTAATTACAATAGAACATTGAGGCGTCGTTATGAAGCTCGCGATACCATTGATCCAATTTTGTTGGATAACATTGACGAGGCAAATGAATGGTTAACTGGAGCCCCCCAAAATCATGAAGATGAACAAGTGTATGTAGGAGATGATCTCAATTGGGGTACTGTTTATATGGTTGCTGGAGTTGAGGAGAATATCTATGGTCTTAGAGGGAGTTCTTCAAGTTCAAATAACAATGGAAAGGGAGTAGCTACAAGTTCAAGCCGGTCCCTAATTGATGAAGACTCCGAGGATGAAGAAGATGATAGCCAATATAATGCTAACATTCTTGAAGTTCAAGAATTTGAAAATCTTGAAGAAGAATAGATGTTGCTTATTTTAGACTTTTAGTTTATGAATCTACTATCACTATCTATTGAGTTTTTAATTTTTGAATTGATATATTTATTAATATATTATTGCTATTGAGTTTTTAGTTATATATATAATATTTTATTTTTTTGTATAAATTGTCGCTTCACATCAAAAAGGCAAGCACTTCGCTGCTCGCCTCTCGCCTCAGTGAAGCGGGCCCTCGTCGCTATTTGTCGCCGCACGCTATCCAAAACGCGGGTCTAAGTCTGTATTTCACACCACCCAATGACTTCTACTACATGCAGTAATCAGCCTCAACATCTTTAGTCCAAATCCAAACAATAACAAAAGGTGTTTGACTGAATATTCGGCCGTATAAACTTTAACTCTGCCTCCCTTATCTTCTGCCATTTAACACTCATGCATAGCATGTGATAGGCTACAATTTTTTCTCAATAAGTCTAAGGCAGCTGTATCGACAAAGGTTGCCAACTTTGTACACGGGGAACAAAAAATGCCAAAAAAGTAGAGCTGTACAGAACGAGTAAATTCGTAAAAACATTCGGCCAAAGTAAGTTGCATACAGGATTTCTACGATTAAGCCACAGAGATAAAGTGGAGCAGAAATTTCTTATATCTTCTTAAATTCAGGTGTTAGATTTACTTCAATGATACTTATAACAGAAAAGAAGGCAAAGAAATTTCAAAAGCAACTATAACCAGAAAAGGCAGAAACCAGAAATATAGCAGAACAGCAGTAACAAGCAGCACCTCTCCTTAGATGTATAACAAGCAAGGTAGCAAACAATTATGGGAAATATGACACACTCAGGATCATTTGACACTCACTTTTAAATGTTCATGAGCTTCTTTTACTGTTTTCCCGTCCTTTTTCTTCTTCCAGTTATGACCGTCTTTCCGGAAATTCCTGAGCATCTTGCGATCAAACAACACGATTGTGCCACCTGTTGTAGTGGAACAGGAGAATATTATAATAAATCAACAGAACCTAACATGTCCTAGAAGTTCTTTTTACTGATGTCTTTATTTAAATAAGTAAAATATTATTCACAAGTAACCCCAATCACTGAGTTCAGTGCTGGGTAATACTTGTTTACTGATCCGTTTCCTTTAATACTACACTCATATGCACAAAACAAGAAAGAAATCATCGCAAGACGAAGACCATAAAAGGGATTCATGCTTAGAGTGGCATTACTCGTCGGCAAGTTCACAGGCTTGACAAAGATGTTGAAATACTTGTAGTTGCACAATATTGCATGAATCTCATTTGGTCGGAGCCACCTCATCTTTGCTTCTTCCATTATACTGGGAATATCCAAATCTGCGCAAGCAACAGAAAATATCACTTTTAATCAGCAAGGATGATTCAAGAAAGTAAATCAACCAAAAGTCAAAGACTACAAGCAATAGCGGAAAGGTCAGAGGCCAATTCTGATCTGAACTTAACAGTGCCGTGCCTCTACACGATTACTTTGTGCATCCATCTAGTCATTATAAAATCAAGGGACCTTTTCTCGCCATCACTTCGCTCTCATTTTCCAGGAATCAGGAGCTCGTGGTTTATTTCCATAATGATATGGCTTCCTAACTATCATAAAAGGAAAAAGAGTTCTGGCTTCACACACATTTAATTAATAACTTGTTAGAAACACTTTCACACTAGATGATACTTCATTCACCAAAGTGGCCGAGGAAGAAACATTTACTTTGTTCTCATTTCTGAGTATCACCACAATTGGTCTATTTTATTTTATTTTTTGAATGTCACAATTGGGCTAGTTTGTCTGATTTCTGGAACTTGAACAAGCGATCAGATTAACAAAAAGATTTGGATGAACATATATTTCATCCAATCCCTCCACAAGATAATCTGAAGTACTATAAAAGTTAAGTTAGATCCAATTTACCAAAAAGAAAAAAGGGATATAAAATCCAAATTAGGGATGAATGGTTAGTTCTTTAGCATGTCATGTGTGCCCTTGCATCTCACACACACTGACATATTAACTGCACTACATACTTTTCAAGAGAATCAATAGTTGTAGTGCTATCCGTTAAAATTTTACATTTTTTCACTATCCTCAATTACGGAGGACATGGCTCATCTTCATATTACCGACGACATGACTCTTGATAGGAGGGTGTAGAGGTCGAAAATTAGGATAGAAGGCTAGTAGGTAGTCGAGCGTCTTTCCTTCCCATACCAGTAGCTTTATTATCATTCTCATATTTTCTTATTCTAAGATCTCTATTACTACATGATATTTTTTCTGCTTCGATTTTTGTATTATCTTGTTGTTGTTACTGCTTCTTTTTCCATGACTTCTTCACTACTGTAATTTCTTTTCTATCCTATTGTGACTTAGCTTTCCTTGAGCCGAGCGTGTTCGAAAACAGCATCTCTACCTACACAAGGTAGGGGTAAGGACTGCGTACACACTACCTCCCCAGCCCTCACTTGTGGGACTACACTGGGTATCTTGATGTTGTTGTTATTATTGTTCATTTTATAGTAAACTAAGTTCCTTTTTTTCTTGATATGCAGTTTCCGGATTGACACAAATCTATTACTGAACCGTGCAAAGCAACATCTATCTTCATGTCTAACTTAAGAAAAGGACATTAATTGAATTTATGAAAATCATAATAAGTTAATATGTCTACTAGTTGGGAATAGGTTTTAGACTTGTTAGACAATCCTTCTATATATATATATATAAAACTTATTTTCACTTTTATTTTATTTGATGATGATAATATGAGTTGAGCTTAAATGAAGAGTGAGGATTCATATAGCGGATCCCAACTTGTTTCGGACTGAAACATAGTTGTTGTATAATAATTTAATATGTCATTCTCATGCACTTGTCATATAATGGTCGATGAAGCACCCAAGAATTTGGCCTAGCGGTCAATAAAATGAGAAGAAAACCATGGGAGACCAGGGTTCAAATCCCAATAGAGGCAAAAAAAAAGTGGTTTCTTCTCATTTAACCCGGTTAAATACTCTGAGGTATACACAACTTTGCCTAAAACCACCGTTATCCAAAAAATGGTCGACGAAATTACTATTCAGGAAAATTTCAAATGTTGACATATTTTAACCAGCCCATCACGTTGCCAAGTCTTCTTCTAACTTTGATCCTCAGACCTCAATCTCATACGATTGTTTAGTCAAAATCAAGGAACTCCTTACTTCGATAAGAACTGATCTTGTATTATAATTATAATATAAATTAAGAGGCTTAACGCATGGCAGACAGACTTTCATGAAATTTAAATATGGAACAACAAAAACATCACTTAACTATAAGTATAGTTCTTCAGGCATCATTTTCTTCAGGATGGATTGAAGAAATGCAAATGACAAAATACAGCTTATTAACCACTGTAATGAATACCAGGAAACCAAACTTCCTGTGCACTTTGAAATATGTCTTTTCTATTCGTGGTGCTAGTGCTTAGACATATCACCAATTTTCATATACAAAATTGATATTATTTAATAATATCAACCATTGGCATAAAGTTCAGCTCCACCTATGTTCCTAGAGCATAGCAAATCCCGATTCTGGCTAAAGGAAGGTTGCGGTAGGTTGAGAATCGTGTGAAATAAGTACAATTATATGCATCTTAACTTAGTTGTTATAGTGATTATATTCCAACAAACTTTATATGCCACATTCCAAGGAATTACTCTTAGCATTATAAGTCTTACATGAACCTACTTTAGTCTTTTTGGTACCTGATTCAGAGTTAACCCCTAAATTGCAATGAAACTGCTCTTTTGTCACAAGTACACAACCAAGCATTTCTGCATAAACTAGCAAAATCAAAGTAACAGATATAATACCTTGCAGAGTGCGGAAGCCATGAATATCCGACCCAGCGAGTTGTCCTGCTCTGCTGCTTTCCATAACGTAATAAAACTCAAAATCCCACCAAACTAAATCATTCAAAGTTAGAATCTTTACCCCAAGAACCAATACCCCATCTAAAAACCCATGAATTTTAGGAGCTAAATAATAAAGCTTTGTGAATGATCAGTCAAAACCCCCCACCAAACCAATCATTCAAAAATAGAATCTTTACTCCAAGAACCAATACCCCATCTAAGAACCAATCACACCCGCGAATTTTATGAGCTAATTCTTGAAATAATAAAGCTTTGTGAATGATTAATCAAAACCCAATATGTTGCTTTCACATAGCATAACATAACAAACTTCCAAACCTACAAAAATTATCATACAAAGTTGGAATCTTTACTACAAGAACCACAAACCCATCTAAAAACCAATAAAATCCATGAGCTAATTCTTGAAAAATAATGAAGCTTTTTCAAAACCCACCAAACCAATCATTCAAATTAAGAATCTAATTCAATGAAGCTTTGTAACTGATCAGTCAAAACCCAATTCAGATGTGAGTCAGCCTATGACCAGTAGTTCTATAATGAAAGCGCATCAATAGCTGCTTTTTTTGTCTGCACAAAGTGTCAATATATAATATAATATTGGAGTAACCTAATCCCCAAAAAAATTAGTCTAATTTTGGGTGGAATTCGATTGGCTAATGGGGACAACATACGGGTCGGATCAATAAATGTCCATATCGTTCGTACAAACGATCCACGGAAAAGATTTGTTGCAGCCGAACGGAGGCTGACACGCAAACTATATCCGGGTACATGTAGACCCCATATGACTTTTCTGTGATTTCCCACTCTCCCTCCTCTTCTTTTTTCTCTTTCAACTCTCTAATGAACTCTCTAAAATACTTATATCCATTTATTAAATTAAAATAACTTTCAATTATGAATTATTTAAGTTTCACTTCACAATATTAATTAATACTGCTACCGTTTCATTTTGCGTGACTGTATTTGGATTTAAGATAAAATAACTTTTAGCACGTACCATATGTATTATTAGAACTTGGTTTTTCAAATTTGTCATAATTTTTTTATAGTTACTAATTTTTCGGCACGTGCATTGCATGTGTATGCCGAATCATATAGTCTACGAATTTTTGTAACATAATATTACAACAACAACAACAACGACCCAGTAAAATCCCACAAAGTGTGGTCTAGTGAGGGTAGTGTGTATGCAGACCTTACCCCTACCGATGGGGCAGTGAGGCTGTTTCCGATAGACTTTCGGCTCAGGAAGACAGAAATAAAACAAGAAGAGACAATATATCAGTATCGTCAACAGAAACCATAGAAATAGTACAGCATCATAAAACCCATAAAACAGATGGTATGCAATAACAATAACCAGTAATCAAGGCCCGGAGCTATGAAAAACAAAAAGGATAGCGTGGACACAACAATAACCACTAGCCGTCTAAGAACAACTCTATCAAACCAATCTCACCCCCGATATGAAGTAGAAAAAAAGCTCGACTATCTCCTAGCCTACAACCCTAATGCTCGACCTCCACACCTTCCTATCAAGGGCCATGTCCTCGAAAATCTGCAGTCGTGCCATGTCCTGCCTGATCACCTCTCCCCTATACTTCTTAGGCCACCCTCTACCTCTTCTCGTACCCACTAAAGCCAACCGCTCACAACTCCCCACCGGAGCATCAAGGCTTCTCCTCCGCACGTGCCTGAACCATCTAAGCCTCGCTTCCCGCATCTTGTCATCCACAGGGGTCATGCCCACCTTCTCCCGAATATCTTCATTCCTAATCTTATCTATCATGGTGTGCCCGCACATCCACCTCAATATCCTCATCTCTGCTACCTTCATCTTTTGGATATGAGAGTTCTTAATCGGCTGACACTCTACCCCATACAACATGGTCGGTCTAACCACCGCTCTATAAAACTTATCTTTGAGTATCGGTGGCACTTTCTTGTCACACAGGACTACAGATGCTAGCCTCCATTTCATCCACCCCACCCCTATACGATGAGTGACGTCCTCGTCGATCTCTCCGTCCCCCTATATAACCTGTGATCCAAGCCTCACGCCCATGCCTTCTTCCATCGACTCAGCGCTGAACTTGCACTCCAGGTACTATATCTTAGTCATGCTCAACTTGAAACCCTTAGACTCGAGGGCATGTCTCCAAACCTCCAACCTCTCGTCAACACTGTCTCGGGTCTCATCAATCAAAGCTATGTCATCAGCAAATAACATACAACATGGCTCTTCCCCTTGAATATGGTGTGTCAGTGCATCTATCACCAGGACAAATAAGAACGGGCTAAGCGTAGATCCTTGATGTAACCCCATAACCACCGAAAAATGCTCCGAGTCGCCTCCTACAGTCCTAACCCTAGTCTTAGCTCCATCATACATGTCCTTGATCGCTCTAATATAAGCTATCGGCTTGCCTCCAGACATCTCCAGAGCACCTCCCTAGGGACCTTATCATACGCTTTCTCCAAGTCAATAAACACCATGTGCGGATCCTTCTTCCTATCCCTGTACTATTCCACCAACCTCCTAATAAGATGGATAGCTTCCGTAGTCAAACAACTCGGCATGAATTGTCGGATATAGACACTATCTTCCTCACCCTCATCTCCACCACCCTCTCCCAAACTTTCATGGTATAACTTAGTAACTTGATACCCCTATAGTTGTTATAACACTAATATCACATTTGTTCTTGTACAACGGTATCACTATACTCCACCTCCAGTCATTTGACATCCTCTTCATCCTGAAAATAACATTAAATAGCCCAGGCAGCCACTCCAAGCCTGCTCTACCCACATACTTCCAAAACTCAACCGAAATTTCATATAGCCCGGTCGCTCTGCCCCTACTCATCTTACGCATAGTCCCCGCGATCTCCTCCACCTTAATGCGCCTACAATAACTAAAGTCTCGGAGACTCTCCGAATGCCCCAGATCCCCTAGCACAATATCCCGATCCCCCTCCTCATTAAGAAGACCATGAAAGTACTTCTGCCATCTCTGCTTAATCTTAGACTCCCCCATCAATACTCTATCGTCCTCGTCTTTGATGCACCTCACTTGGTCTAGATTCTGAGCCTTCCTCTCCCTCGCCTTAGCCAGCCGAAACAACTTCTTATCCCCGCCTTTTTCCCCCAATTCCTCGTACAGACGACCAAACGCTGCATTCTTAGCCTCCGTGACCGCCAGCTTCACATCCTTCCTCGCTACCTTGTACCTCTCTTTATTCGCTCTCCTCTCCCCCTCGTTTGTGCTCCCTACCAACTTCACATGCGCTACCTTCTTCACCTCCACTTTGCCTTGGACTACGTCATTCCACCACCAGTCACCTTGATGCCTGCCAGAGTAACCCTTCGATATCCCTAGCACCTCTTTCGCCGCCTCCCTAACACAGTTCGCCGTCGTTGACCACATAGCGCTCGCGTCCCCACTACTCCTCCAGGATCCCATAGCTGATAATCTCCTCTCCAACTCCTGGGCTTTATCCTTAGTTAAGGCTCCCCACCTAATCCTCGATCGACCTCGAGCATACCTCTTCTTCCTCCTTATCATAATACCGACGTCCATTACTAAGAGCCTATGCTAAGTCACGACGGTCTCACCCGAGATAACCTTGAAATCCTTGCACAACCCTCTATCATACCTTCTGAGGAGGAAGTAATCAATCTGAGTCTTCACCACCAAACTTTGGAAAGTTACCAGATGCTCCTCCCTCTTCGAAAAACTCGAGTTCGCAATCACTAGCTCGAAAGCCTTAGCAAAATCCAACAGTGAAGAACCTTCTCCGTTCCTATCCCTAAAGCCGAAGCCACCATGTACCTCTCCATAGCCACCAGCAGCCGACCCAATATGTCCATTGAAATCCCCTCCTATAAATATCCTCTCAACAGGTGGAATACTATGCACAATCTCGTCCAAACCCTCCCAGAAACGCCTTTTAACCTCCTCATCCAAGCCCGCTTACGGCGCGTAAGAACAAACGACATTGAGGGTACACTCACCAATCACCAACTTAATAAACATAAGTCTATCATTCACCCGCCTAACCTCAACCACAGACACTCTAAGATCCCTATCCACCAATATTAATACTATTAAAATAATATTTCAAATAAAAAAAATAACTTGACTTTGAAAGTTCATTCCAAACAAACACTTAACTTTACAAACATATAATTAATTTAATCCAAACAAAATAATCTATGAATGTAGCTTATATAATGGTTAAAGAAGCAAAACATAATATTAAATATATGTAATAAAACTGATGCATATATTCTACCCTCTCAAGATTCTACTTCGTGAGATTATACTAGATTTTTTATTATTGTTGTTGTTGTTGTTGTTGTTGTTGTTGTTGTTGTTATATAACAAAATTGCTTAAGTTGATACTTTAATATTTTAAAAACAAAACTTTGTATGGTTCATTAACGGAAGAATTAATTGGAAACATCCTATTTGGTGATTAACTTAAAATATCTTATTTTAATGTTATTTTTGTTAGAATAAATCGCGGAACAAGAACAACAATAGCGTACCTGTCAATAACGCAACGAAAGAATTGTTGAACTCACCACCAAAATAATATCCCTGAGTCGTACGCTGATTCTCTTGGAAATGGAGTTTTATCTTTCATCAATTAAATGCCCTAACTTGTGTGTATTTTTCGTGTAGAAGGGATTAGTCAGAGAGAAAATTCCTATGCTTAAGAAGTTCTGTCTTTTCTCTTTAACATAAATAGGCAGAGTAATAGCGGTTAAGGAAGATAACTCACCACTCCCTTTTGTACGTTTACTTTAGTGGGAGTTTGTGATTGTGTGGTAACTTCCCTTAACCTCTCCTACTTATATCTCCTAACCGGGTCGGGTCAGACCACATGGAGCGATCCATGACCCATAATCCAACATCTCCCACTTCGCTCATAGTGGGCTAGACCGATGTCTTTGACACACAATTCATACTGGCAAATAATCGGTGCGACCTGCGAGCACCAAGAGCTGTAACATTCCAAAACCAGTTAAGGTCGTACTAAAGTTCTATGTAGAAATCCAATCACATACAGAAGGAAATTCTTTACTAGCATGAGGATCTTATTACTCCAATACCCCAAACATCATTTGCTACTCCTATAGTTTGTTATCCGATCCCTCATCCTCGAAAAGAGGTGAACTCGAGTTCATGTATAACTTTATCCACAATTACACTTGTTACCCTATGGTAAGTGCAATGGTCGACCTATGAATACAAGTTATATTATTTATTTTAGTTGTCTTCCCTTTCTACTCAAAACTATCCATCCCAGATCAACTGCTTTCCTAGACATGCACTGCATTGTCGAATCACTCATGGCTATTAGTGACAAGCTAAAGTAGGAACATCGATTGGCACTTCAAGAAATAGTAAAAGGTCAAAGGGTATTCCAATAAAATTTAATATAATTTTTGGGGATCTCACACAATGAAGAAGTAGGGATCAATTCTTCCATTATCCCATTGGTCGTTAGCACACGTGGTATGAAACACGTGTTACGGTATTCTCACCATATATTAGTGCGCATGTATAATTGTTTTACTTATTCAACACCATACAGATCTTGGTCTAGACATCTACAATCGTCTTAACCCAAATTTCTCACTTCAATAATCCTCAATCTATCTTCTTAGAAAAACTCGCATCTGGCTTACAAAACAAGTCATAATTGAATGGTGGAATCTGTAAGTCTGACTAATCGTCAAGACCGACCTTTACAAGTGAAATATGACCTCGCACTATTCAAGGTTTTTATAAGGTCTCATCTCTTCACGATTCTGTCACGACCCAAAAATTCAACTAGTCGTGATGGCACCTAACCCCAACCCGCTAGATAAGCCAATTAACAACAATCTGATTCAATGAGATTTACTGAGAAATGTAATGATAATATAACTGAACTTCTATACAAAGAATTCCCAAGGACTGGTAATACAAATCATGAGCTTCTGAGATTTAGAGTTTACAAAATTGGAATGAAATAAATATATCATCTATTTGAAAGATACATGAACAGATTAATAATTCTAAAGCTACCAAGAACAAGAGGCAGTTATGACCGGAACGCATGTACATCTTCAATGCCAGCTCCTGCCATACACAACAACATCAACATCCAAAATCTGCACGCAAGGTGCAGAAGTATAGTATGAGTACAACCGACCCCATGTACTCAATAAGTAACAAACCTAACCTTAGGTTGAAAGTAGTGACGAGCTTGGACAAAGGCCAGAGTCCAACACCAACAGCCAGGAACAACTCATAGCAATATAACTAAAGCAGTACAAGTAATAACTCAAAGATATAATGCTCAGCTCGTTCACAGTTCCGGAAAAATAGGCATGCTTTTCAAGTATAACAGTAAAACCCAAATCTTTCACCGAAATCACCAAAATATGAGTAAATTTGAAACTATGATTTTTCCCAAAAACTTTCAACAACAAATAAGATGTTTCATCATCAGATGGCATGAGGAAAGTACATCTCTATGCCTACATGTCAATGTGTATGTGAAGTCATGAATATCACAATGTCGTACCGCATGAGGAAATGCATCTCAATGCCTACATGCCAAGTATGCATGCCAATTGTAATGCAATGCAGTAATACAACTATATGCATACTCTCGGAGTATCAATTTGCTCACTCCTCATAGTCACTCAGTCCTCCCAATAACTCGGCACTTGCACTCGCGTTCAGTAGGTACTTGCGCTCACTGCTGGTAAGTCAGACTTCAGAGGGGCAGATCCTGCCCAAGTGCTAATATAAGTGAATCATGGCATGAATCAATAAAGCCTGTTGTGGTGTGCAGCCTGATTCCATGAACATTCTCATAATCAGGCCATCGGCCTCACTCAGTCATCATTCTCTCCGGTCTCTTGGCCTCACAAATCTCATGCCAATCGGCCCAAACAATGATAATATGATGTGAGACAAATGATATCAGAGACTGAGATATGATATACAATGAATGAGTATGACTGAGTATGTAATTGCAATTTAAGCAAATAACTCAACAGCAGAAATGACATCAGTGGGTCCCAACAGGATAAGCATATAGCCTAAATATAGTTTCTAACATGGATCACAACCCAATTACTCTAGCACGTAGAAATTTCATAGATAGAAACAAGATTAGGTCACTATACAGTATCACATAATCAATCGAGTCATAATTCACATGGTGCACGCCCACACGTCCGTCACCTAGCATGTGTGTCACCTCAACACCAAACACATAACACGTATATTCAAGGGTTCATACCCTCAGCACCAAGTTTAGAAGTGTTACTTACCTCGAACAAGCCAAATCTGATACCGAACAAGACAAAACAGTACTCTAGAAATGCCATCTCGCACGATCCGACCTCCAAACAGCTCAAAACTAGCCAAAAGCAACTCAAGAACATCAAATAATGCCAAGGGAAACAAACCCAATCGATAAAGGTCGAATCTTTAATCAAAAGCTCAAAGTCAGCCAAAACGTCAAACACGGGCCCGCACCTCGAAAACCGGCAAAACTTACAAAATCCGACAACTCATTCAATCACGAGTCCAACCATACTAGTTTCACTCAAATCCGACTCTGAATCGACGCTCAAAACTCAAAAATTTACTTTATAAAATTTTAGACAAAAACCCTCAATTTATCTTTTGTAATCATCAACCAAACGTCAAAGCGAGGATAAATTCATGAAATATAATCAAACCTGAGTAGAGACACTTATCCCAATCCATATGGTGAAAATCGCCTAAAACATCGCTTCAATCCAAGCTCCATAATATGCTAAAATGGCTGAAACCCCTGAAAATAGAGT
This sequence comes from Nicotiana tabacum, assembly GCF_000715075.1. Lineage (NCBI taxonomy): Eukaryota > Viridiplantae > Streptophyta > Magnoliopsida > Solanales > Solanaceae > Nicotiana > Nicotiana tabacum. Next base: position 57,683,851 of record NC_134093.1, read on the forward strand.
ACTTATAATCACTGGACAGAAATACCCTACGCGATCGCGGGACATTTTTCGCGATTATGAAGAACAAACTCAACAGCCTCCAAAAATACCCTACGCGTTCGTGACATAGTCCTCATGAACGCGATGCACAACAGCTCCAACCTTACGCGAACGCATTTTCTACTTCGCGAATGCGAAGACATTTCCCCTAGTCCCTAGCTTCTCATCTCAACTCAATGCGAACGCGGGCTGACCAATGCGAACGCGATGCTCAAGCCTCCAAAGGTAAGCAAACACGGTAGAACAGTCGCGAACACAAAGAAGAAATACCCAGCTCCAGATTTTTCCTCTACGTGATCGCACCTCCAACTTTGCGATCGCAAAGAAAACTTGGTGCACCAGACATCAGCAGGAAACAACAATGCAATTATGAAGAAAAATGGTTCGAAATCGATTTGAATCACACCCGAGCTCCTCGGGACCCCGTCCGAATATTCCAACAAGTCCCATAACATAACGCGAACCTACTCGAGACCTCAAATCACGCACAACAACATCAAAACTACGAATCGCATCTCAAATCGAACTTAATGAACTTTTAAACTTTCAACTTCCAAATCTCGTGTCGAAACATATCAAATCAGCTCAGAATAAACTCAAATTTTGCGCACAAGTCCCAAATAATATAACAAAGCTATTCCCATTCCCAAAATCATAATCCGAACCCGATATCATCAAATTAACTCCCGGTCAAACTCATGAACACTCCAAACCTTCAAATTTTCAACTTTCGCCAATTAGTGCCAAAACCTTCTAGAAATATCCAAATGCAAATCCGGGCATACGCCTGAATCCAAAATTACCATCCGGGCCTAACGGAACCATCAAAACTTCGATGCGGAGTCAAATACACAAAAGTCAATATCAGTCAACTCTTCCAACTTAAAGCTTCAAATATGAAATTCATTCTTCCAAATCAAATTTCGGAACACCTGAAAACCAAAACCGACGATACACACATGTCATAATATATCATACGGAGCTACTCATGCCCACAAAATACTGAACGAAGTGTAAATTCTCAAAATAACCGGTCAGATCGTTATAGATTCTCAACGTAAGAGGCGATTGCTCGTGTGAGAGAGACAATCTCGCGACTTGTTCGACATACTTTATCACAAAATATCATCACATGCATATGAGATATGAGCACAAATTCAAGAGTCAGATATTGATGAACACATTATAATAGTCTAGTCATTTTATAATATATAAATATGTTCATATCATTCGCAAACCTAGAGCCATAACATGTTTCTCAAAAAGGTCTCTAGATATCGCCTTTGTAAAATGATCAGCTATCATACTCCACGTAGGAATGTGCTGTAAATTTATCCCTCCACTTGCTACCATGTCTCTCACAAAGTTATACTTGATATCAATGTGTTTGGTCTTGTTGTGATACTTAGGATCTTTTGTGTATGCAATAGTGTTACATCTCGCGTTTTCGTACGTTAAAGTTTCGTCTTCAGTTAATTGACGTAGATTCGGGGCTGAGATTTTCTATAGATTATAAGCATTTATGCTATTTATAACAAGCAATAAGTAAGTGTCATGAAAGATAAAGAGTAAACGAATCAAAGAAAATGAGTTTCGTTGAAGGTTGTCGATTTGGGATAAAATACGGTCCGAGCTATAATACCCGGTATTTATGGACTAGTGTCATACAAGGTAGTACATGACCATGATAGTAAGGTGTACAAGGTATATTAAAAGTGAGTAGTATTTTAAGTAAGTTGAGATAATTCTTAATTATGTGGGTAATTGATTAATTATTGAACAATGGGATTTTACCTAATTAATTAAGGATATATTGGATAAGGATTTAATTTCATTAGGTGGCAGCCCCCTTCAAACTAAGTGACTTATGACATTATGCAATCAATTTAAGTTGGCACATGGATACTACTCTTAGCCATCTTACAAACACGTAGCAAGGGGGTTGTATTAGTCACCCTACACTTTGTCTTGAATATCAAAACTCATTTTGGAGGAAATTTGAAATTCCATATGAAGACTCATATATCTAATAAAGATGAACGCTCAAAGTTGTCGTTGCTTATATTGCTAGAAATTTGGACCTTGCTTCCTACTCTAATTGATTAAGCACCGCGGAAACTACAATATGTGCAAGACCAACTTATCGCTCTTTGCCCATGCAGATTTTGTCTCAAAATGTTAATGAGTGAATGAATGACTATCAGCTCTTCTCATTGCCCCATTCAAATAACAGCAACAATTAACAATCTCCCCATTATTAATTGTTAACATTAAACCACTGTACTTATAAGTTTGGGGCGAAGCTTCTTGAGTATATATTTCAAAAGATGTGTTCCCAACAGGGAGTTCTTGGTTAGTAAAAAAATTCATACGAAATTGCACTGCATAATAACAACGGGATTTTACAATTCTAAGGGAGTACGGTGCAATCCTTCCCAAGAATATCATACGGATTTTTTCCTACTTCAGGTATGTTAAGACTAAGCCCTTCCTTCATTTTGGAATGATCACGTAATTACATGAGTTTGATAACGAGACATAAAGAGAAATTCATATTTTGGAATTTATGTATATTTTCCTAGTCTCATAAGTTACAATATTCTCCTTATCGAGACTTTATATTCAATTGTGTATTGTCTTGTTCTAGTCAAGAGAGTAGAGAGCCTATGTATGCAGTATTACAGTATTTTTATTACCATCGAGCTATAATCGATGGGCAGGCCCCTATTGGGCAACCTCTGATCAGATGGTAAGTTATATACCGAGCCTACTGTGGTCGAGCGCCTATGAGCGAGCCCAGTTGGTCGAGATACAGAGCCTAGTCTGGCCGAGCGCCTATGAGCGAGCCTACTATAGCAGAGCAGTTATATATATATATATATATATATATATATATATATATATATATATATATATATATACCGAGCCTTATAAGGCCGGACATCTATTTTACTTACTATATTGAGAGAGTTGAGTCAGTAGCAGCAGGTAAGTATACCTCCAGATCATCTTTGACTCCCAGTTACCCTCAGTTATTATATTATCAGTTCAGTTGCAGCTTTCAGTTATTTTATTGCCTTGCATACTCGGTATATTATTTCGTATTGACGTCCCTTTTTCTGGGGACGCTGCATTTCATGTGTGTAGGTTCAAACAGACAGACGGGTAGACCTCCTCAGTAGGTGTTGCCCGAGTTCAGCTTTATCGGTAAGTTCCACATCCTTCGGAGTTGCCCGGTCTAGAAGTTTTGTGTACATCTTATGTGTATATATATATATATAGGCTATGGGTAAGTCGGGGCCCTGTTCCGATCACAGTACATCCATCAGTAGAGGCTTGTAGATATATCTTGTCAGTTAGTGCAGTATGTTGGGCTTATAGGCCCTGTATGTAAATTTTGTTGGCTTGTCAGCTGTAGTAGTTATGACAGCCTTGCCGGCCCAGCTTTATATTGACATTTAGTCAGCGTTAGTTTCCATTCAGTTTTATATTTTGCTTCGCAAATTGTCTTGCAATGTGGCCCCTGGCCAAAGTATGACATTATATGCCCAGAGTCTCTTAGTCGCAAGTTGGTACACAAGGATAGATGAGGCATCGGGTGCCGGTCTCGCCCCCATGCTCGGGGCGTAACAAATAGCCGCTTGACTATCACAATAAAGAGTTATGGGACCCTGAGTATTCTTTGTAATATCCAAATATTCAAAGAATCTCTTCAACCAAACAACTTCTTGTACTGCAGACGCACAAACCACGAACTCAGCTTCCATTGTCGAAAGGGTTGTACAAGTTTATTACTTACTTTTTCATGAAATAGAACCACCATTAAGTAAGAAAGCATAACCGTATGTTTATTTTCTATCAATCATTCTGGTCACCAGCCCAATCAACATCTGTATATACTCTCAAGTATAAATCATTTTCACTATAACATAGTGAATAATCTGCAGTTCCCTTCAGGTATCTGAAAATTCTCTTCACAACTTTCCAATGATCTCTTCCAGGATTGGATTGATACCTTCTAACCAGACCTACATCATAACAAATGTCTGGGCGAGTACACATCATAGCGTACATCAAGCTCCCGACAACACTTGAATACGGAACTCGAGACATGTCTTCCTTTTCATTTTCAGTCTTGGGACACATTTCAAGGCTTAAAGTTTCACCTCTCGCTATAGGAGTATCTATGGATTTGTAACTATTCATGCGAAAAAGCTCCAAAATTTTCTTGAGATAGACTCAATAACTTTTTGGAACGGTCTCTTTGGATCTTAACTCCAAGGATATAGTCTGCCTTACCCATATCTTTCATGTCAAATGACTTTGAAATATATGACTTGATAGTTTTCAAATACTCCAAATTATTTTCAGCTAATAAAATATCGTCCACGTAAAGAGAAAGAACTACAAACATCCCATTTGACTTCTTCACATAAATGCAATGGTCCTCATTGATCATGGTAAAATCATACGAGATTACCTCCTTGTGAAATCTCAAATATAATTGCCTTGAAGATTGATTCAGGCCATAAATGGATCTTTTCAATTTACAGACTTTCTTTTCTTGGCCTTTAACGATGAAGCCTACAGGTTGTTCCATGTAGATTTTATCATTTCATTCTCCATTGAGAAAATATGTCTTCACGTCCCTTTGATGTTATTCTAAATCCAAACGTGCAACAATAGACAAAAAGTAAGCAAATTGAGGCAAACTTCATAATTGGTGAAAATGTTTCTTAATAATCTATTCCAGCTTCTTGAGTAAAGCCTTTTGCCACCAATCGTGCCTTGTATCTTTCTATTGACCCATCCGTTTTATGTTTAACTTTGAGAACCCATTTGTTCCTAATGGCTCTATGCCCAGGCAAAAGGTTAACTAGATCCCACACTTTGTTGGTTTTCATGGACACTAATTTTTCTTTCATTATTTTTATCCACTCATCTTTTTCAGGGCTCGATAAAGCCTCAGTCACAGACTTTGGCTCATCTATTTCGGTGGGATATACCAAGAAAATGTAATCTTCAATCTCATAAGTACGTTTGGGTATATTTTTCCTGGTACTTTTTCGTAGTTAAAATTCAGATTCGTTAGAAAGATTTTGGGATTGAGAATTCCCAATCCCACTCGGATCAAGAACAAGATCCTAATCAATTTGATTATCAACTGTGTCAGAAGACACTTGCTGACTATCTGAGTTCAACCTTTCAGAAAAAGGCTCTCCACTCTTTACCTTGCCCTTCTTTGAAAAATTATTTTTCAAAAATGTGACATCTCGTGATTCAATCTCGGTAACACTTCCATCCTCTAATTCACCAATGAACACATACCCTTTTGAGTATTATGAATATCTTATGAAGATACATTTCTTGATTTTTGGACCTAATTTTTCAAACTTGCTAAAAGAATCTTTTACATATGCAGCACCACCCCAACGTCGTAAATCATTTAAGTTTGGTTTATGACCAGTCCATAGCTCATAAGGAGTGGAAAAAACTGATTTAGAAGGCACTTTATTCAATATGTAGGTTGCAGTCAATAACGCATCTTCCCTAAAGGAGATAGGTAAATTTGCACGCGCCATCATGGACCTTATCATGTCCTAGTGTTCTATTCCTCCTTTCTGCTACACCATTTTGTTGAGGTGTGTAAGAAATAATTAATTGTCTGGTGATGCCTTTTTCATTACATAATTCTTCAAATTGTTTTGATAGATATTCATGCCCTCTATCGGTTCTTAAGGTTTTAATCCTTTTGTCTAATTGATTCTCAACTTCATTCAAATATTTCTTAAAGCATTCTAGTGATTCAGATTTATGAGAAATCAAATAGACATAACCAAAAAATCATCAATAAAACGTAATGAAATATAAAGCACCAGACCTAGCCCTCACATTCATTGGACCATAGATATCATAATGGATTAATTGCTATGGAAAATTAACTCTTTTAGTCTTTCCAAATGGTTTACGTGTAATCTTTCCGGCAAAACAATATTTACAAGTTGGCATTTCAATTTTAGAGAAATAACCTAAATGTCCTTCCTTAGCCAATCTATTCATTCGATATTGTCCTATGTGACCTAATCGTGCATGCCATGTAATAATATCAACACCATTATTACTAGAATAACATGCCATAACACAACGGTCAACATAATAGCTATACGCAGAAGGATTACAATCTAACATAATAAAACCATTATAACGATGTCCAAAACCATAAAAGACATTGCCTAGAGTAATTCTAAGACCATTGCAGCTAAAGTTTAAATTGAAATCTAAATCTAAAACAACAGACACAGAGACTAAGTTTTGTCGAATCTCTGGAACATATAGGACATCATGCAACATCAAAGATCGGCCACCACACATGTCCATTATGCAAGTGCATATCCCCTTGACTTCAAGCTTTGCATTATTTCCCATATATATATGCTTTGATCCATGTGAAACTCGACGAAACTTTATAAATACTTCTCTATCACGGCTCACATGATCGGTGGCCCCTGACTCTACAATCCACACAGGATAAGATTCAGTTAGTAAAACAGTGCTAGAAACATATATAGCACTAAGGGATACGTTTTGAAATGCTACCTTTTTCGGCTCAGTGCACTCACGAGCAAAATGCCCTGGAATTTGGCAATTGTAGCACTTCATCTTACTCTTGTCTTTCTTCTTGTAGAACCGCTTTCCTTTCTTGGAATTTGGATTGTTTATTTTCTTGGAGGATCCTTCTCCGGTATCCTTACCCTTTCCATCATTTTTTTAGTTTCTCTTGCGCTTGAAGCTTGATCTCTTTGTACCACTTGTTTCTACCACAAAGGCATTAGGTACAACTTTAGCAGCACCAAGCCGCTCGTCTTCAAGCTCCACATGACGGGTAACATCAACAAAAGTTTTGATGCTATCATTGTAGGTCAAGTTAACCTTCAGATATTCCCAATTATTGGGAAGAGACAGAATCACTGCCTGAACCTGTTGCTCATCTGAGAGAACATGACCAACACTTTTGAGCTGAGTACCCTTAGATGTTGCTTGACACTATGATCATTACGCTTTTTGTACGTGTCAAACTTGATTGTCAGTTGTCGAAGGCGAGTCACAGTCGTACCCCCATATGCCTCTCTTAAGTGTGTCCACATGGCTTGAGCAGTAGGATATTGCTCACATTCGTGGATGAGATTATCAGCAACTGAACTTACAATAATTCCACGTGCAGTGAAATCTTTCTTTTTTCAAATATTGTAAGTTTTCCAATCCCTCATGTGTTGGGCAGTGTTACCCTCCTCTGGGCTGCTCATAATATGGTTAATACTTTCAAGAGCATCTTGGTCTTCGAGTACATACCACATCTTATGACTCCAGATGTCATAATTTTCACCATTCAATTTGTCACCTTTGTTCAAGTTAGCAATGATACTTTTCGATGTCATATCTGTTATTAGAGACAATATTACAAGTTTAACTCATCAATACATACTGCAGTCAATTTATGCATGTAATTACACACTCAAAAAAATTAATTATAAAATTAATTCTATATTTAGTATAGAATCGAAAGGTCACTGCGTTTCCATTCATCATCTATATCTAAATCTTTTAATTAATATTAAAATTACTTCTTAGTGTGTACTTTATTTCAAGTCTCAATCCATTACAAAATAAAATAATAACTATTATATGTAACTGGTGAGACAAATAATACATAATTTAAATTTTATTAAAATAAAACATATAACAACAATTTACATGTTTGCTAGGACATACATGTACTAATCGAATACTAACTCTTGCATATATACACTAAAAGGTGCACTATGCCAAATATCATGATAAATCTCGTTAAAATTTTACCCCAAGACTCTCGAAGAGAATCCGCTAAAATAGCTAATGCTTCCTAGTTAGTAATCTCTATGTAATTAGACAATTCAGCTCTTTTTAACTGGAAAATGTGTACATGTTCAGGAAAGGAAGCATCAAGACCCATTTTAAATTCCTTAAACTCCCTAAATTTCTTTTCTCCTTCCCTTCGTTCATCCCTTCGATCCCTTAACTCATTTTGCCTCGCCCTTGGGACATTTCTGATGACTTCAGGCTCCGAATCTAAATCATTATAGAAAAAAGTCCTGCGACGACGTATCCTTCTACGTTGTTCCCTTCCTCGACTTCGAGAACTCCCACTTGGAGTAATTCGAACTTGTCCCTGTTCAGTCATATCTGAAATAGGACCAAGGAAACAATAAGAATGGCTACAACCATTCAATATGACAACATATGTCACAATAACTCGTAGAAGTATATCAATGTAAGGTATTAGGGCTAAACTAATTTTTTATATTAAAGAGACACTGAGTTTTATTAAGGCCAAATCTCTAGCAATCACATGATCAAAGTCATAGAGAAAGAGACAACTCTAGTTTAGATCTCTGTAAATGGTTTTCTTTAAATTGAAAGCTAAAGCACAATATATATTACCAACAAACTCTCGTTCAGTCTTAATTGGCGAAAGAATTTCAAGAAAACTTTACCTACAATATACATGTCTGCCTTTAGATTTGTTTCTCAACATGCTTCCTTTTTTTTTTTTTTTTTGCATAACACAAAGTCATAAGCCATAAACATCAACTAATATGACGGCACAGTGCAAGCAACTTCAATTGCACTTTTCTTATCAACAATTGAGCCAAAAGATATTAGATAAGTGATAATGGTACAGAAAGTTCCTCTTCTTATTGCATCATTTTTTTAAAACATGTCTACATAAAAACAATGATGCATACTCTTCTAGGTTTATCTTTGTTCAATTTTACTAAGAGAGGAACTCTCAAGCATATTACGGAACACAACTGTGGGCAAAAGTATTATTGACTGTAATAAAGTACCAAAGGATGTACAATAAGAAGATGATATAGCATGCCATATATTTAATTTGTTTTGGAATGGGCCCAATAGTTCCCTTAATAGTCAATATTCCAATGTGACAGAACTCCTGCTATTCTTTATCCCAAAATTTAAAGCATGAAAGAATTTGAATACCTAAGGGGTCGTTTGGTTGCCGGTTAGAGTTATGCAGCTATTAGTTATACATGTATTAGTTATGCAGAAATTAGTTATGTATGTATTAGTTATGCAGGAATAAGTAATGTAGAGATTAGTTATGCATGTATTAGTTATGCAGGGATAAGTTATGTAAGGTTGAGTTATGTTGGGATTAGTTATGCGATAGTTATATAAGGATTAGTAATAGAAATGTAATGTAAGTGTTATTTATTATTGGCGTATTTTATTTTATTAAAATTGTTAGTATAGTTTAAATATATATTTTTAAACAAAAAAATACAAGATTGAATAAAGGGTATTCTTGTCATTTTGTATTTTAATACAAGTATTACTAATACATGTATAAGTTATTCTACCTTCTACCCTGCATAAATAATACATAGATTCCTTCATAACTTATACATGTATTAGTTATGCGGAAAAGAAAAACATGAACCAAACATTGTATTAGCAATGTTACATTTTATGTGAAAAAGAAAAAAAACAACCAAACATTGTATAACTCATGCTAGCTTCTATGTGGAGATTATTTTTTTCCCTTCTTTAACCAAACAATGTATAAAATTATCCTAGTTTTAATACATGGATAACTCCTCTCTAACCGACTACCAAACGACCCTTAGTACTTGGGGTATACATAGGTCGGGTTGGTTTAGATTTTTCAATTATCAAACCAAACCAATGGTGTCGGGTTTTTAAATTTATAAACCAAACCAAATCAACAAAGTCGGGTTTTTCAATCTCGATTTTTCTCGAATTTTTTAGGATTTTTTCCGATAAAGTCTTCATAGCATAAAATATGTAACTTGTGCTCCAAATATTTCTCAAGTCCTAGTAAAATACAACTATATAATGTATTTTCCAAGAAACTAACACAATAATATGAGATAAGTCATAGCATTATACTAAAATATTCAATAATAAAGATAAAATAATAAAATTACATAAAATAAATATTGCTAATTAATAAGCCATAATAAAAATTAACATAATCTAAAAATACTATATAGGTCATGCTAAAATACGTATATAGCTAATAAGTACCAATATTAATTACAAAACTAAGCACTAAAGAAAAAAATAAACTAAGTTATGCATTTTCATTATAAACTAATGTAAAACTAAAATAATTATCCAACACTATCGTCATTCCTAGTATTGAATTGAATTTCTTTTATTAGCATTAGTATTGATTTGAACTTTGTTTGAGTTACTACATTTATGGGCTATAAAATTTATTTACCATTCAAGAATATTAAATCTAAACTTGAAATAATATATTAAAAGATAAAACTGTGAAAAAATTTAAGAAATATTTATAAATTACATTACAATAAATATTTATATGTATAAAATATTTTTAAAAATTATATAAATGTACTATCGGGTTGGTTTGGTTTCGGTTTGACTTTTTCTAGTTAAAACCAAACCAAACCAATTATGGTCGGGTTTTATTTTCCAATACCAAACCACATCGGATTTTTTTTCCAGTTTGACTCGGATTATCGATTTGGTGCGGTTTATCGGTTTTCTTTGTACACCCCTACTTAGTACGTTAAGAACAGATTTTCGCACAAATTGCAAACGCTGAGTTTATTGGAACTCTCCGTTAATCAACAATGTAATAAAATTGACACTGATTAAAAATAATTGTGTATTCATCTCAATAGAACATACTTCAAAGGCTCTTGATACCAATGTTAGAATAAATCGCGGGGCAAGAACAACAATAACGTACCTGTCAATAACGCAACGGAAGAATTGTTGAACTCACCACCAAAATAATAGTCCCAAGTCGTACTTTGATTCTCTTGGAAACGGAGTTTTATCTTTCACCAATTAAATATCCTAACTTGTGTATGTTTTTCGTGAAGAAAGGATTAGTCAGAGAGAAAATTCCTACGCTTAAGAAGTTTTGTCTTTTCTCTTTAACATAAATAGACAGAGTAATAACGGTTAAGGAAGATAACTCACCACTCCTTTTTGCACGTTTACTTTAGTGGAGTTTGTGATTGTGTGATAACTTCCCTTAACCTATCTTACTTATCTCTCCTAACCGGATCGGGTCAACCCACATGGAGCTATCCACGACCCATAATCCAACATTTTTCAGAATCGTCTTTCTTTTCTTTCGACATTAAAAGTATTAATTCATTTTTATAGATTTAATTTAAATACAATTACATATGCTATTTGATATTTAGGGAACTTGGATATGAAATTATCTTTAAAATAAAGATAATATGAGTAGTAATTATTTACTGCGAGCAGCACAACTTTTTTTATTTTTTACAAAGAAAAAAGAAAGGCACAACAACTTTTGACTTCTTTCCAATAATAAATTAATTCAAGGGACTTTGAGCTTGATCTTGAATCTATATTTATTGTCAAGAACGATGATCTTGAATTCAACTTGCACGAACTTTGATTTGAACTCGTACTCCTTGAACCTTAGTTTGTTCTTTATTCTTGAGCTTGAATTTGATTTCTTGAACTTGAACTCGATTGGTTGAAGCTTGAAACTTATAGAGAAATTTACGGCGTTTGATCCACGAGCTTTCTTTTGCTTCTTGTTATAACTTCTGGAGTCTTTTCTGAGTTATGAAGACTCTTATTTATAGTTGTGGGAGGGAAAAGTTGTGATGAGAACAAACTCTTTCCGACCAATCAGATTGAAGAGTGACAAAGCCGCATTTGATTGGCCAGAACGTGTCACTTGCACATGTGGCACAAATTTGTTGGCCTTTTAATTTGGTTTATCATGCCTTATCATTTTGATATGTGGCATATTCCTATTGGCTCTTCCATTTGACTTGGTGTGTCACGTCATTTTCACGCGTGACACCAAACTGGACCTCTAGGAAGATGATATTTGTGGCCTAATGGAGTGGGCTCATTAGTTGTAGCCCAATCAAATGGGCTAGCCCAATAAATTTGGACATATTTATTTAATCCATACTTATTGGACTTATATAATTAACTTAATTATATTAACCCATAATATTTATTTGAACTAATATATCTTGAATTTAAAAATATAGACCAAATAATTTTATGAATTTAAATTCAATAAAATTTAGATGCCTACAATAAGATAATAAAATAGAACAATACCATTATACCAGCATATGAATGTCGTTACATTGGACTACCGATCTCGTAAGGAATGAAAATAAACACATTGCCTCGAGCTGATAGAAGGCAGGGATCCATCAAGCACATTTTCCTTTTCTTTTTTCGTTCTTTAAATAATTTAAGTTTTTGCACTATAACTACGTGAAGGTTTTAAAAGTTAATTCTAAGAGCATAAAACTTTTTAATAATACAATAGAATGTTAACTATAAAAAAATGAGGCTGAGTTGATTTTCGGATTTAACGTAGCTAGTCAGTGGGACATACTCAAGGTTGTGTCATGCTTCAATTCTATTGACAAAAGAAATTAAATAAGTACGAAGTTGCATAGTTCTACAAAACGCAGCCCAAAACCTAGAAATATATATATCATGCATATGCCCGTACCATTCAATTTAATTCTTTTATAACGATGATATTCTTGTGCGCATCTTGATTGTATCTGCTTAAAAAAGTTTAGGCAGGTAAAAAGAAATTATTAATAACTTTTGTGTCTCTTGAAATTTAAACATGATCTTTAAAATTTGTGCCCACTTCAAACCTACCACTAAATTTAATGTACTCACTTAAAAAAATTGCATATTATTCTATCTGTTGGTACTTAAATAAATTTTAAAAAACATACTCATAACAACTATGATAAACTATTTACTAGTATTGGATGACATAAACTCAAATAGAACGAGACCCTAAGCTCAAATTTGAATTACAAAAATGCCTCTAAAATAATGTAAATACATTATAAAAAATTAAATATATATACCAAATTTATTTGAAGGGATGTATCTTTCAAATAGTTAATAATGCTTAAAATAGTTTCTACTGATTTCCATTTGATTTTGTTTTCCAACTTTTGGGTGTCTTTTAGAATAGAGAACAAAACCTTCTTTCACACAGCCACAGAGATATTTTCAAAGGAATAGAAGATGAAGAGTGGTTCTAATTCTAACTTGATAATCAAATAAGTATGTATTATATACAATTAAGCAGAGATTAATGATTTAAAGGAACGCACCCCGAGTAATAAGTCTCATTCATGAAATTTATTAATTCATTGTTGAAAGGTATTCTTTTCTTACTATGTGCCTTTTTTGTATTAAATTAAGCTCATACCTTCCCTTTAACCTTTTCACTTAACGTTTAATCGAGTCTTCAAACTCTAATTCACAAATCTATATATCTATATCTATATTATTATAAAAGTATGAATAAAATATTGAATTACAAAAATAACCTTTTAATATTAACCATAATAACTCATAATAAAAGGACATAATCGGAATTCTAGACATTAGCCTTGTAATCCTATTAGTTTTAGGACATAATACTACACATTAGGATTCCTACATGATTATCTTTAGGAATCCTATTAGTATAATTATTTTCGGGCATAGATATTAGCCTTGTAATCCTATTACTTTTAGGATATACTTCTGAAGAAATTCCTATTACTAATTTCATTTGAAAACGTATTATATTGTCCAAATTCATTTAGAAATAGGAGAGCCTACATATTATTATAAAAGTACGAATATAATATTGATAGACCAAAATAACCCTAAAATATTAAACAGAAGAACTCATAGGGAAATGACATAGCTGTAATAACTTATTTTTTTGGACTATAATAACTTATATGTTAATTTTTTTAATATTTAAAATTTTAAAATTAATATAATCTTGTCTATTGAATTCTTATTAAAAATATGTAAGAATGTTTAATAAAATTAATTTCATAAGAATCCTCCATATTGGTAATACATTACCACTCTATAATATTCAATACCAAATAAAATAAAAGTAATGTTAAACGGATTGCATAAATCTTTGAAATTAAGAAAATAAACTCCAAGATAATATATTACTATATTATATTTGAACTGTTTTCCTACTCAAATAATATTTTTTATTATTAATTTTTCATGTAATATATAAAAATATACCCAATTATTAAAGAACAACTAAGAAAATTCTTATTAAAGAACAACTAAAAATATGTAGGAATGTTTAATACAATCTTGTCTATTGTTCTTATTAAAAATATGTAGGAATGTTTAATAAAATCAATTTCATAAGAATCCTCCATATTGGTAATACATTACCACTCTATAATCTTCAATACTAAAAAAAATAAAAGTAATGCTAAGCGGATTGCATAAAGCTTTGAAATTAAGAAAACAATCCCCAAGATAATATATTATTATATTATATTTGAACTGTTTTTCTATCCAAATAATATTTTTTTATTATTAATTTTTTGTGTAATATATAAAAATATACCCAATTATTAAAGAACAACTAAATTTTTTTTTAAGGAATATAAATGTGTAAGAAAAGAAATAAAAAGGTTGGTAAGAGCCAATACCACTAATGATTTTGCAAACATAAAGATCTAAAAGTGGAATGTCATCGATCTTTTTACTCTTTAAAAATAAAATATATGGCGGATAAAATTATAATCACGGTTAAATATTCAAACATGAGATGAACTAATTTTAAGAATCTAAATCAACAGAAAATAAATTATATTTTATGTTAAAACCAAATAATTAAATCTTTCAATTAATTATTTAGCAAAAGAATTCAATTAAATTATTTTTTAAATTCATCATATGAGTAAAATTATTTTTCAAGTTAAAAAACAAACCACAGGGTACATACATTTATTCCATAAAAAGAGTGTTAGAGATTTAAAAAAATAGATCACAAATTAAAAAATATTAGTATGATATCAAGAAGGCCATACTGTTTGAGGAAGTACAATCAAAGCTAAATCCTGAACAAGAATAAATTTTCAAGGCTATATTATAGAAAATCGACTCTGATATAGCAAGATTATCCTTTGTAGATGTCTTCGGCGGAATCGAAATAATATTCATATGTCATGCATTACTTGCAAATGTCATATCAAGAGGCATGATATTGTTAGCAACAAGAACAAGTGGTGTACCAGCAACGATTTTATTATGAGGTCGTACAAATCACTTTAGATTTGATATACCTCTTCAAATAACTGAAATAACCATCACAAATATATCAAATCAGAGCAGTAGTGCTAAATTTATAAGGAAAGCAAAAGTGATAATATGGGATGAAGCGCTTTTGACTAAGCGTCAAACGATCAAAACAATCGCACAGAGTTTTAGAGATATATTGGATATCGATGAACCGTTTGGTGGAAAAGTAAGAGTTTGGGAGGTGATTTCTGTCAAGTACGATCAGCAGTTCCAAAATTGACCAAAGCAGAAACTGTAAAAGTTAGCTTGTCAAAATTATACTTATGACCTCAAATGAAAAATATTCAAATGACAAGAAATATAAAAGTAAAAACAAATCCAACATTCAATGACTTCTTGCTTTGTGTCGGAAACGAAGAAGAGTATCCAATAAAAGTTAATTTGGTTCTTCTAGAATACTTGGTTATCAACCTCATTGGTAATAGTAGTGCATTTAATAAGGAAATTATTTTTATTATTAGATTAAAACACAATTTGTGCAAATTACATGATAGAAATTAAAGAGCTATCTTAGCTAGCAGAAATGAATAAGTTGATCAACTAAAAGGTTGATTGCTAAGTTTTATGGTAAAAATAAAATATTTTTCAGTTTTGACTAAACAGAAGATGATACCAACAACAACTACCAAGAAGAATACTTAAATACTTTAATACCAAATAGTCTTCTACCGTACATGTTTGTTGTCAAGTTCATTATTTCTTACGTATGCTAGTGTCACCATATATATAATAGACTAATTTAAAATTGATCTTCCATTGCATATACGTTGATTTTGAAGAAAAATATGCTCGTCATGCTACTGAAAACTTAGATTCGCTGAATAGCTTATGTAATAGTACACATATGATATATAAGTTTTGACAATAATGCCATACATGCAGAACTTATGATACTGATCAATGTGCTTCTAAGTATGTGTTTATCCCCGAATTCAACTTTCGTCTTCCGAAACTAAAGAATATCCTTTTAAATTTGTGTGAAAATAATATTCAGTATGTTTATGTTTTTATAGTTATAATAAATAAAGCACAAGGACAAACATCTTAAATATTGAACTATATTTACCACAATATGTTTTCTTATACGAATAACTATATGTTGTACTTTCAAGAGAGATATCAATATCGATAACAAGAATTCTGGTTATGGCAGAGTAACCAAAGCATTAGAAGGAAACATATACAAAACAACTGTCACCACCCCAAATTCCCTCCGTAGGAAGTCGTGATGGCACCTAGTCTCTAAGACTAGGTAAGCCTATCAATGCGGAATAATCATAAATATCTGAAATAAATAAAATACAATTCAAATAATTACAACTCCCAAAACCAGGTAGAAATAAGTCACAAGCTTCTAAAGAATTTATTCTCAATGTCTCTATGTATCAAGGTCTAAAGAAAAATAAGAAAACAACATAAAAATGATAGAAGGGGACTCCGGAGTCTGCGGACGCTGACAGATATACTTCGAAGTCTTCGTGCGCAGGTAACTCACTGACATCTTGACTGGTAAGATGTACTTGGATCTGCACAAAAAGATGTGCTGAAGCGTAGTATGAGTACACAACAACGGTATCCAGTAAGTGCCAAGCCTAAACTCGGTAGAATAGTGACGAGGCCAGGTGAGGCCCTACTGAAATATAATAATGGCATGGTAAAATATTTAATAATATAGTAAAATAAAATAACATTGGAAATGAATCAAGTAGTGTATCACCATTTAATTAAGCAAAATAATGGCAAATAATATCTCGTGGAAACAAAATCGAATTTCCTTTCAACTTTAAGAAAATCACAATAAATAATCAAGGCAACTGCGGCCATAAATCAATATCAACAAGGGCACTCTCGAGATACCGCCTCGTAGTCCCAAATCATAAACAAATTCACAATATTTCATTTTCTTATCTCACCGCAGGAGCTTTCACAATTTATTTGAAAGAAAATATTTTTCCGAAATAGCATCCCGCATTTAATCATCCTTATCACACCGCATGACTTCTAGTAGTTCCCCCTACTAGCCACGCGTATCAAGCAACCCTTATCTCACCGCATGCGTTTTAATACCCAGACCTTATACCACCGCATGCGTATCAATATCACAATTTGCACCTCAAGTGCTCAAATAATGTAACTTGCCAAAATAATTCAACAAAAATATTTTTCCACAATAAAGAGCTCACGACTCCATCACAATGAGTACAAAAAAATCGTACAAAATATTCAAGAATAAATAATTCAGGAAAATAATATTTCAAAACCTTTAATACGTTGCTTCAATATCAAATTTAAAATGTCAAATATTTTATATTAATAATGTTTAATTTAAAGAAAATCACCCTTCAAATAATGCATAGAATAAAAGAAACCAAGTTTCAACTAAACAGGTATAACAATTAGCAGGAAAAGGTCAAACAAATTTAAGGTATATATCTCAGATCAATGATGAAGAATATAACAAGATAAAATAATTGAATAAATGTGCAACAATGATCTACACAATTTAAAAATATAATCTTTCACATTTAGCCCGTGTACACACTCATCACCTCATGTACACGACTTTCAACATATTTCAATAATTACTTTAATATCAATTCTAGGAGAAACTTCCCCCACAAAAGGTTATACAAGTCACTTACCTCGACTTGCTCCAATTTAACCAAGTAGTATGCTTTTGTCATGACCCGAAATTCCCACCTTCGGACCGTGATGGAGCCTAACATTTCACTTGCTAGGCAAGCCAACGTTAGAATAATATTAACCAATTTTTAAACAATCTTTAAATTATTAATAATCAAGGAAACAAAAGCGGAAGCAAAGTTTGAAATATAGTGAAATAATCCATAAAAAATAACGGTGTCTAAATACCATCCCAGAATTGGTATCACAAGTGCACGAGCTTCTAGAATAAATACAAATAAAGGTCTGAATAAATAAAGCTGTCTGGAAATAAACACAGCTAAAGTAAAATAGACGGGGACTTCAGAACTGCGGACGCCATGTAGTTATACTTCAAGTCTCCTCTGGTAGTTGAAATCCGAGCAAGTCTATGGTACGCCGCTAGGACCAACTCCAAAATCTGCACAAGAAGTGCAGAGTGTAGTATCAGTACAACCGACCCCATGTACTGGTAAGTGCTGAGCCTAACCTCGACGAAGTAGTGACGAGGCTAAGGCGGATCACTTACATTAACCTGTACGCAATATTAATAACAACAACAAATAATAGAAATAAATCAGGTAACTCATTTATAATAATTGAAGCCAACTCAGCAGTCATAACCAATTATCATTTCCATCAATTCTGTTGCAGCGTGCAACTCGCTCTCATAATATATTCACATTCAATTATGTTGCAGCGTGCAACCCGCTCTCACAATATATTCACATTCGGTTCTGTTGCGGCGTGCCACCCGCTCCTCCAATATATTAATTTTAATCAAGTCTGTCATATATTTATTTCAATCAAGTATATATATAGACTTTTAAATAAGTCTGTTGTGGCGTGCAATCCGATCCTCCAATATTGACTTTTCAATAAATCTATTGTGACGTGCAATCCGATTACCCAATATTGACTTTTAATAAGCATGTTGCGGCGTGCAACCCGATCCTCCAATATTAACTTTTTTTATAAGTCTATTGCGGCGTGCAACCCGAACCTCCAATATTAACTTTTTTTTTTATAAGTCTATTGCGGCGTGCAACCCGATCCTCCAATATTAACTTTTAATAAGTCTGTTGTGGCGTGCAACCCGGTCCTCCAATATATCCATTTCAATAAATTCTTATAGAAGAAATTTCCCCAATAAATGTAATAATTAATATAAAATTATAAAAATAACAAATATACAACAATTATGATTTAATTATGAAGCAAACAATGACAAATAGCAAATTATTATAAAAATCAAGGAGAAAATAGGCAGTTTAATATTTTATATGCTAAATGTCAAATAACAACCGAAACACATAATTCAAATAACATGTAACAATTAATGCAAGAATTCAAGAATTTATATTTGACAAAGAATAAGAGAGAAATAATTATTATAATAATTAATTTATGATTAAAAATAATTTATGATTTTTCAAGTAAGCAGGCAAATAATTAATTCGACGACGTATAGACACTCATCACCTCGCCTATATGTCGTTCACATGCAATTCACATAACAAATAATTTAAGGGTTCTAATCCCTCAAGTCAAGGTTAACCCCGACACTTATCTCGCTTTGCAAATTCCAATCAATTACTCAACCATAGCTTTTCCTTTTAAATTTGCCTCCGAAAGTTTCAAATCTATTCACAAACAATTCAATATATTCAATACTAATCATATGAATTAATTCCATATGAATTTACACATTTTCCGGATAAAATCCAAAATTTATTAAAATATTCGGCAGTGGAAGCCACTTCTCAAATCCCAGAAAAACTCGCGAAATCCGAACACCCGTTCCGATACGAGTTCAACCATACAAAATTTGTCCAATTCCGATATCAAATGGACCTTCAAATCTTAATTTTTTGTTTTTTGGAAAGTTTTACAAAAATTCCAATTTTTTCCATCTAAATCCGAAACAAATGATGAATATAGGCTTAGATATATGAAATATAATCACTATATGATAAAGAACACTTACCCATTTCTAAATCGTGAAAAACTCCTTTGAAATCACCCCTAAGCCGAGTTATAATTGAAGGTTTGTGAAAATGGGAAAAATCCTGTTTTGGTTATGTTTTAAGTCACAGGGGTCAGGCTTTCTTCGCGTTCGCGAAGGGCCTGTCGAGTTCGCGATGAGTAGCAGCCCATGGCTTTCGCGTTCGTGAGTCCTCCTTTGCGTTCGCGAAGGCTCCCCCCCGGCCTTCGCGTTCACGAGGCATTGATCGCGTTCGCGATGAAGGAATGATCAACCTTCCCCCAGGTGTGCCTAACACTACGCGTTGGCGAGGAACTGGTCGCGTTCGCGAAGGGTAATGCCCCCATCGCTTCGCATTCACGACCAAGCCTTCGCGTTCGCAAAGAAGAAAACTTCAGCTGCCCAATTTACTCTTCGCGTTCGCCAGAGTACCTTCGCGAACGCGAAGAAGGACATGCCAGAACACCTGCTGCAGCAAAATACCAGATTTTCAAAGTCCAAAAGATCCCGTAGCCTATCCGAAACTCACCCGAGCCCTCGAGGATCCAAACCAAACATACACACAAGTCCTAAAATATCATACGAACTTGCTCGCGCGATCAAATCGCCAAAATAACACATAGAACTACGAATCGGACACCAAATCAAAGGAAGTTTTCAAGAAAACTTTAAAACTTATATTTTTACAACCAGACGTCCGAATCACGTCAAATCAACTCCGATTCTCACCAAATTTGGCAGACAAGTCATAAATATTATAGTGGACCTATACCAGGCTCCGAAACTAAAATACGGACCCGAGGTCAATAAATCCAACATCAGTAATTTCTTAGAAATCATTAAGCTTTCAAGCTTTTAATTTTTCATCAAAATTCCATATCTCGGGCTAGGGACCTCGGAATTCGATTCCGGGCATACGTCCAAGTACCAAATTACGATACAGACTTACCAGAATTGTCAAAACACTGATCCGGGTCCGTTTGCTCAAAATGTTTTTTAAAGCTCTATTTCACATTTTAATCCATTTTTCACATAAAAACTTTTCGAAAAATTGTACGTACTGCGCACGCAAGTCGAGGAATGATAAATGGTGCTTTTTGAGGTCTTAGAATACATAATTACTTATTAAATTTAAAGATGACATTTTGGGTCATCACATTCTCCACCTCTAAAACAACCGTTCGTCCTCGAACGGAGTTAGAAAAAAAAAGGAGTACCTGAGCTGGTGAATAAGTGTGGATATTTACTCCGCATATCCGACTCAGACTCTCAGGTAGATGCCTCTACCGGCTGACCTCTCCATTGCACCCGAACTGAAGGATAACTCTTTGACCTCAACTGTCAGACCTGCCGGGCTAGAATAGCCACCGGCTCCTCCTCGTAAGTCAAATCTTTGTCTAATTGGACTGAGCTGAAATCTAACACATGGGACGGATCACCATGATATTTCCGGAGCATAGACACATGGAACACCGGATGAACCGCTGATAAACTAGGTGGTAATGCAAGCTTGATGCTACTTCACCCACCCTTTCAAGAATTTTAAAGGGTCCGATATACCTAGGGCTCAACTTGCCCTTCTTTCCGAACCTCATTACACCTTTCATAGGTGAAACCCGGAGCAATATTCGTTCTCCAACCATGAATGCAATATCATGAACTTTACGGTCGGCATAACTCTTTTGCCTAGACTGAGCTGTGCGACGTCGATCCTGAATAATCTTGACCTTATCCAAGGCATCTTGTACCAAATCGATACCCAACAACCGAGCCTCTCCCGGTTCAAACCAACCAACTGGCGATCAACATCGCCTTCCGTATAATGCCTCATATGGAGCCATCTGAATGCTCGACTGGTAGCTACTATTATAAGCAAACTCCGCAAGTGGTAAGAAATGATCCCAAGAACCTCCAAAGTCTATAACACAAGCGCGAAGAATATCTTCCAGTATCTGAATAGTGCGCTCTGATTGTCCGTCTGTCTGTGGATGAAATGTTGTACTCAACTCCATACGCGTGCCTAACTCACGCTGTACAGCCCTCCAGAAATGTGAGGTAAACTGTGTACCTCGATCTGAAATAATAGACACGGGCACACCGTGAAGGCGGACAATCTCACGAATGTAAATGTCAGCTAACCTCTCTGAAGAATAGGTAACTACCACTGGAATGAAATAGGATGACTTGGTCAACCTGTCCACAATGATCC
The DNA here is from genome assembly GCF_000715075.1 of Nicotiana tabacum. NCBI lineage: Eukaryota > Viridiplantae > Streptophyta > Magnoliopsida > Solanales > Solanaceae > Nicotiana > Nicotiana tabacum. The sequence goes on from NC_134093.1 coordinate 57,705,957, forward strand.
AAACTGCGTCAAATTTTCTCTGAGTCCGTGGGAGCCCAACAACAAAATCCATAGTGATATGCTCCCACTTCCACTCAGGAATTTCTAACTTCTGAAGCAAACCACCAGGTCTCTGATGCTCGTACTTAACTTGCTGACAATTCAGACATCGAGCTACATGTGCAACTATATCCTTTTTCATTCTCCTCCACCAATAATGTTGCCGCAAATCTTGATACATTTTGGCGGTACCTGGATGAATAGAATACCTGGAACTGTGTGCTTCTTCAAGAATTAATTCACGAAGCCCATCCATATTAGGCACACAAATACGACCCTACATTCGCAGAACCCCATCTTCCCCCATAGCAACCTGTTTGGCATCACCGTGCCACACCGTGTCCTTCAGAACAAGTAAGTGAGGATCATCATACTGCCTCTCTCTGATGCACTCATATAAAGAAGACCGAGCGACTGTGAAAGCTAGAACCCGACTGGGTTCTGAAATATCTAACCTCACAAACTGATTAGCCAAAGTCTGAACATCTGCAGCTAATGGACTCTCACCAACCGGAATATACGCAAGACTGCCCATACTCACAGCCTTTCTACTCAAGGCATCGGCCACCACATTGGCCTTTCCGGGGTGATACAAAATGGTGATATCATAGTTTTTCAACAACTCCATCCATCTTATTTGCCTCAAATTAAGATCCTTTTATTTGAACAGATACTGGAGGCTACGATGATCAGTAAACACCTCACACGAGACACCGTAGAGGTAATGCCTCCAAATTTTCAGCACATGAACAATGGATGCCAATTCTAAGTTATGAACAGGATAATTCTTCTCGTGAACTTTCAACTGCAGCGACGCATATGCAATTACCTTGCCATCTTGCATTAATACTGCACCAAGCCCAATGTGAGATGCGTCACAATATACCGTATACGATCCTGAACCTGTGGGTAATACCAACACTGGCGCCGTAGTCAAAGTGGTCTTGAGCTTCTAGAAGCTCAACTCACACTCATCTGACTATCGGAATGGAACACCCTTCTGGGTTAGTCTGGTCAATATGCTTGCTATAGATGAAAACCCTTCCACGAACCGACGATAATAACCTGCCAAACCCAGGAAACTCCGGATCTCTGTAACCGAAGTAGGTCTAGGCCAATTTTGAACAACCTCAATCTTCTTAGGATCCACCTTTATGCCTTCTGCCGATACAACATGTCCCCAAAAGGCAACTGAGTCTAACCAAAACTCACATTTTGAAAATTTGGCATATAACTGATTATTCTTCAAGGTGTGAAGCACACTTCGAAGATGCTGCTCATGCTCCTCTCGACTGCTGGAGTAAATCAAGATATCATCAATGAATACAACCACAAAAGAATACAAATAAGGCTTGAACACCCGATTCATCAAATCCATAAATGTTGTTGGAGCATTTGTCAACCCAAATGACATCACTAGGAATTCATAATGCCCATACCGAGTCCGAAAAGCTGTCTTAGGGACATCAGATGCCCTAATCTTCAACTGATGGTAACCAGATCTCAAATCAATCTTCGAAAATACCTTGGCACCCTGAAGCTGATCAAATAAGTCATCAATTCTTGGCAGCGGATATTTGTTTTTGATAGTGGCCTTGTTCAACTGCCGATAGTCTATACACATCCGCATAGAGCCATCTTTCTTCTTTACAAATAATACTGGTGCACCCCAGGGCGAGACACTAGGTCTAATGAATCCCTGATCAAGCAAGTCTTGTAACTGCTCTTTCAATTCTTTCAACTCTGGCGGGGCCATACGGTATGGTGGAATAGAAATGGGCTGAGTGCCCGGAGCCAAATCAATACAGAAATCAATATCTCTGTCGGGTGGCATCCCCGACAGATCTGCAGGAAATACTTCTGAAAATTCACGAACAGCTGGTACTGAGTCCATAGAAGGGACATCCGTACTGGGATCACGAATATACGCTAAATAGGCTAGACACCCTTTCTCTACCATACGCCGAGCTTTCATATAAGAAATAACCCTACTGGAAGAATGGCCAGGAGTTCCTTTCCACTCTAACCGAGGTAACCCCAGCATAGCTAGGGTCACTGTCTTGGCATGACAGTCCAATATAGCATGATAAGGAGACAACCAATCCATACCCAAGATGACATCAAAATCTACCATATCAAGAAGTAGAAGATCCACACTAGTCTCAAGATTACCAATAGTAACCACACACGAATAATAGACATGATCTACTACAACAGAGTCTCCCACCGGTGTAGATACACACACAGAAGCACTCATAGAATCACAAGGCACAACCAAATATGAAGCAAAATAGGAGAACACATAGGAATAAGTAGATTCTTGATCAAATAGAACTGAAGCATCTCTATGGCAAATTGGAATAATACCTGTGATCACAACATCAAATGACTCGGTCTCAGGTCTAGCTGGAAAAGCATAAAATCGGGGCTGGGCCCCATCACTCTGAACTGCATCTCTGGGATGGCCTCTAACTGGCTGGCCTCCACCTCTAACGGTCTGACCTCCACCTCTAATGGCCTGACCTCCACCTCTAATGGCCTGACCTCCACCTCTAGCTGCCCGACCCCTACCTCTAGCTGGCTGAGCAAGCGATGAAGCAACCGGTGCCGGTATGATGGCATGAGAATCCTGCCGAGATCTGTTACTCGCCAATCTAGGGAAATACCTCCTGATGTGACCATTGTTCCCACACTCATAACACCCATCCTGATGCTGTGGCTGCTGAAGCTGAAGTTGACCCAAATGTGCCGGATAACCATTGTAGTAACTCTGGAGTGGTGGTGCACTGATAGGAACTGAATGTGCACTGAATACTGGCTGCCCAGAGTAAGGCATAATAGGACTGTGACTCCCTGAAGCACCGGGAGATGCATGAAGTGCTGAATGCTGGGAGGATGACCCTACCAAAATTACCCCTGCCTCCAGATGAGGCACCACTGAAACCACCGAACTGATGAGGCCTCTTATCAGACCTCTGCCCTCTCTCATGTGCAAGAACCATCTCGATCCTCCTAGCGACATTAGTAGCCGCCTGAAAAGAAATCTCACTTCCGGTTTCCTTGGCAATATGAAGTCTGATAGGGTGAGTGAGTCCCTTAATAAACCTCCTCACTCTCTCTCCCTCCGTAGGTAGTAAAAGGAGAGCATGATGGGCCAAATCCACAAAACGGGACTCATACTGAGTAACAGTCATACTGCCCTGCTGTAGACGCTCAAATTGCTTGCGGAATTCCTCTCTCAGTATGATAGGGAGGAACTTCTCCAGAAATAGCTGAGAGAACTGCTCCCAGGTAAGTGCAGGTGATCCGACTGGTCGGGTCAATGTGTAATCTCTCCACCACCTCTTGGCGGAACCCGTCATCTGGAATACAACAAAATCAACTCCATTGGTCTCAATTATACCCATGTTCCGCAGCACCTCATGGCAGCATTCAAGATAATTCTGTGGGTCCTTAGAAGGTGTACCACTGAAGTGAACTGGAAAGAGCTTGGTGAACTTATCCAGTCTCAATAAGGCCTCAAAAGACATGGCAGGCCTATCATCGATCTGTACCGCAACAACTGGCTGAACTATCCCAACTGGCGGGGCTGCTGGAGCATGATTCTGGGGAGCCATCTGCTCCGGAGCTGGAGTAGTGGGAGTTTGTGCTCCTCCCCCAGCATGTGAAACGGCTGGTGCCACTGGAAATATACCATTCTAGGCCACGCCCTACATAAGACTCACCAATCGGACTAGAGCATCCTGAAGCACTGGAGTGGCTATGAATCTCTCCGGGACCTGAACTGGTCCAACTGGTACATTTTGAACTGGGACCTCCTCCTGAAGGTCTACCTGAGGTTCTACAACAGGTGCAACTGCTCCAGCTCTGGACTGAGCTCTACCTCGGCCTCTAGCATGACCTCGGCCTCAACCTCTACCCCTGGCCATAGTTGCCACCGGGGGTTCTGGTCCATGTCCATCAGTAGAGGTATTACGTGTTCTCACCATTTGCGAGAGAATAAGAGTAGAATGGTTCAATCATCGATGATAGAATAAAATCGCACGACAGAATAAGAAAGAAGTGATATTGTTCCTAAACTTCATAGCCTCTGAGAGATAAGTACAGACGTCTCAGTACCGATCCTTCAGACTCTACTAAGCTTGCTCGTGACTCGTGAGACCTATGTAACCTAGCGCTCTGATACCGACTGTCATGACCCGAAATTCCCACCTTCGGACTATGATGGCGCTTAACATTTCACTTGCTAGGCAAGCGAATGTTAGAATAATATTAACCAATTTTTAAACAATCTTTAAATAATTAACAATCAAGGAAACAAAAGCGGAAGCAAATTTTGAAATATAGTGAAATAATCCATAAAAAATAACGGTGTCTAAATACCATTCTAGAATTGGTGTCACAAGTGCACGAGCTTCTAGAATAAATACAAATAAAGGTCTGAATAAATAAAGCTGTCTGAAAATAAACACACAGCTAAAGTAAAATAGACGAGGACTTAGAACTGCGGACGCCATGCAGTTATACCTCAAGTCTCATCTGGTAGCTGAAATCCGAGCAAGTCTATGGTACGCCGCTGGGACCAACTCCAAAATCTGCACAAGAAGTGCATAGTGTAATATCAGTACAACCGACCCCATGTACTGGTAAGTGCAGAGCCTAACCTCGACGAAGTAGTGACGAGGCTAAGGCGGATCACTTACATTAACCTGTATGCAATATTAATAACAACAACAAATAATAGAAATAAATCAGGTAACTCATTTATAATAATTGAAGCCAACTCAACAGTCATAACCAATTATTATTTCCATCAATTCTGTTACAGCGTGCAACCCTCTCTCACAATATATTCACATTCAATTCTGTTACAGCGTGCAACCCGCTCTCACAATATATTCACATTCGGTTCTGTTGCGGCGTGCAACCCGCTCCTCCAATATATTTATTTTAATCAAGTCTGTCATATATTTATTTCAATCAAGTATATATATAGACTTTTAAATAAGTCTGTTGTGGCGTGCAATCCGATCCCCCAATATTGACTTTTCAATAAGTCTATTGCGGCGTGCAATCCGATCCCCCAATATTGACTTTTAATAAGTCTGTTGCGGCGTGCAACCTGATTCTCTAATATTAACTTTTTTTTTATAAGTCTATTGCGACGTGCAACCCGATCCTCCAATATTAACTTTTAATAAGTCTGTTGCGGCGTGCAACCCGGTCCTCCAATATATCCATTCCAATAAATTCTTATAGAAGAAATTTCCCCAATAAATGCAACAATTAATATAAAATTATAAAAATAACAAGTATACAACAATTATGATTTAATTATGAAGCAAACAATGACTAATAGCAAATTATTATAGAAATCAGGGAGAAAATAGGCAGTTAAATATTTAATATGCTAAATGTCAAATAACAATTGAAACACATAATTCAAATAGCATGTAACAATTAATGCAAGAATTCAAGAATTTATATTTGACAAAGAATAAGAGAGAAACAATTATTATAATAATTAATTTATGATTAAAAATAATTTATGATTTTTCAAGTAAGCAGGCAAACAATTAATTCGACGACGTATAGACACTCATAATCTTGCCTATACATCGTTCACATCCAATTCACATAACAAATAATTTAAGGGTTCTATTCCCTCAAGTCAAGGTTAACTCCGACACTTACCTCGCTTTGCAAATTCCAATCAATTACTCAACCACAACTTTTCCTTTTAAATTTGCCTTCGAAAGCTTCAAATCTATACACAAATAATTCAATATATTCAATACTAATCATAGGAATTAATTCCATATGAATTTACATATTTTCCGGATAAAATCAAAAATTCATTAAAATATTCGGTAGTGGGACCCACGTCCCAAATCTCCAAAAAACTTACGAAATTCGAACACCCGTTCCGATACGAGTTCAACCATAAAAAATTTGTCCAATTCCGATATCAAATGGACCTTCAAATCTTAATTTTTTGTTTTTTGGAAAGTTTTACAAAAAATCCAATTTCTTCCATCTAAATTCGAAATAAATGATGAATATAGGCTTAGATTTATGAAATACAATCACTATATGATAAAGAACACTTACCCATATCGAAATCGTGAAAAACTCCTTTGAAATTGCCTCTAAGCCGAGTTATAATTGAGGGTTTGTGAAAAATGGGTAAAATCCCGTTTTGGTTCTGCTTTAAGTCACAGGGGTCAGGCCTTCTTCGCGTTCGCGAAGGGCTTGTTGCGTTCGCGATGAGTAGCAGCCCGTGGCTTTCACGTTTGCGAGTCCTCCTTCACGTTCGCGAAGGCTCCCCCCCGGCCTTCGCGTTCGCGAGGCATTGCTCCCGTTCGCGATGAAGGAATGATCAACCTTCCCCCAGATGTGCCTAACACTACGCGTTCGCGAGGAGCTAGTCGCGTTCGCGAAGGGTAATGCCCCCATCCCTTCGCGTTCGTAACCAAGCCTTCACGTTCGCGAAGAAGAAACTTCAGCTTCCCAGTTTACTCTTCGCGTTCGCGAGAGTACCTTCGCGAATGCGAAGAAGGACATGCCAGAACACCTGCTGCAGCAAAATACCAGATTTTCAAAATCCAAAACATCCCGTAGCCTATCCGAAACTCACCCGAGCCCTCGGGGATCCAAACCAAACATGCACACAAGTCCTAAAATATCATACGAACTTGCTCGCGTGATCGAATCGCCAAAATAATACCTAGAATTACGAATCGGACACCAAATCAAAGGAAGTTTTCAAGAAAACTTTAAAACTTATATTTTTACAACCGGACGTTCGAATCACATCAAATCAACTCCGATTCTCACCAAATTCGGCAGACAAGTCATAAATATTATAGTGGACCTATACCGGGCTCCGGAACCAAAATACGGACCCGAGGTCCATAAATCCAACATCAGTAATTTCTTAGAAATCATTAAACTTTCAAGCTTTTATTTTTTATCAAAATTCAATATCTCGGGCTAGGGACCTCGGAATTAGATTCCGGGCATACGCCCAAGTCCCAAATCATGATACGGACCTACCGAAATTGTCAAAACACTGATCCGGGTCCGTTTGCTCAAAATGTTGACCAAAGTCAACTTAGTTGCGTTTTAAAGCTCTATTTCACATTTTAATCCATTTTTCACATAACAACTTTCTGGAAAATTGTACGGACTGCGCATGCAAGTCGAAGAATGATAAATGGTACTTTTCGATGTCTTAGAACACATAATTACTTATTAAATTTAAAGATGATATTTTGGGTCATCACAGCGTTTTTCTCGATTTTTCAATTTCGATCGACTCGTATCTAGTCATAATTAATTCGATACAGTCAACAAAAATTATAGAATCAATTTCATATGAAAATACTATATTTTTCAATAAAATCTGAAATTAACTCAAAAATGGCCCGAGGGGCCCACGCCTCGGAATCCGGCGAAAGTTACAAAATATGAACGCCTATTCAACTACGAGTCCAACCATACCATTTTTACAAAAATCCGACATCAACTTGACCTCCAAATCTCAAATTCTTATTTTGAAATCACTAGGCCCAAATCCTCTTATTTCACCTCAAAAACATGTAATCTATTCGAAATATTCAATGATAATCCAATATAATTGACTAACAATGATCACATGTGACTTACCTCTAGTTTCCCCATGAATTCTCTCTGAAAAAGCGCCCAAAACCGTGTTGAAAATGTCCAAATGACAAAAATATCGGAATCCCTCTGTTTTTGTAATCTGGTCAGTGCTTTAACATCTGCGGTAACTTGGCCGCTTCTGCGCCAACCGCATGTGCGGAAAAAAGTCCCGCATCTGCGCCTTTGACCGCATTTGTGCGCCTGTTTGCGCTCTTGCACAGGCCGCTTCTGCGCGTGTCCCTCCGCATCTGCGCTTATGCAGGTGCGAAATTTCCCTCGCACCTGTGACCATTGCCCCATAGTCCATCGCATCTGCGCTTTCCAGGCTCGCTTCTGCGAGCTCGCACCTGCGATAGAATTTCCGCATGTGCGAATGCAACAGAGGGCAGAAATTTCAGCTATTTCTTCTAAGTCCGAATTTGATCCGTTAACCATCCGAAACTCACCCGAGGCCCCCGGGACCTCAACCAAATGTACCAACAAGTCCTAAAACATCATACGAAATTCGTCGAGCCTTCAAATCACATCCAACAACACTAAAACACGATTCACACATAGATTCAAGCCTAATGAACTTTGAAATTTCTAATTTCTACAAATGACTTCGGAACCTATCAAATCACGTCCGATTTACCTCGAATTTTGCACACAAGTCATAAATGATATAACGGAGGTACTCAAATTTTCAGAATCAGATTTCGACCCTGATATTAAAAAGTCAACCCCTCGGTCAAACTTTCCAAAAATTCAACTTTCGGCATTTCAAGCCTAATTCCACTACGGACTTCCAAATAAAATTTTGATCACGCTCCTAAGTCCAAAATCACCATACGGAGCTGTTGGAATCATCAAAATTCTATTCCGGAGTCGTTTGCACATAATTCGACATTCGGTCACTGTTTGAATTAAAACTTATAATTTTTCTTCAAAATTTCATATATCGGGCTAGGGACCTCGGAATTAAATTTCAGGCATACGCCCAAGTCCCAAATCACGATACAGACCTACCGAAATTGTCAAAACACTGATCCGAGTCCGTTTGCTAAAAATGTTGACCAAGGTCAACTCAATTGAGTTTTAAAGCTCTAATTCACATTTTAATTTATTTTTCGCATAAAAACTTTCCGGAATTTTTTTACGGACTACGCACGCAAGTCGAGTAATGATAAATAGTGCTTTTTGAGGTCTTAGAACACATAATTAATTATTAAATTTAAAGATGATATTTTAGGTCATCACATTCTCCACCTCTAAAATAAACGTTCGTCCTCGAACGGAGTTAGAAGAAATACCTGAGCTGGTGAATAAGTGTGGATAATAGTTGCGCATATCATTCTCGATCTCCCAAGTCGCCTCTTCGACCGGATGACCCCTCCACTGAACCTTCACGGAAGCAATGTTCTTTGACCTTAGCTTTCAAACCTGCCTATCCAAAATAACCACTGGTTCCTCAACATAAGATAGATCCTTGTCCAACTGAACCGAACTGAAGTCTAACACATGAGACGAATCGCCGTGATATTTCTGAAGCATGAAAACATGGAATACCGGATGAACCACAGAGAGACTAGGTGGTAGTGCAAGTTTGTAAGCCATCTCTCCAACTCTCTCAAGAATCTCAAAAGGCCCAATATACCTATGGCTCAACTTTCCCTTCTTCCCGAACCTCATCACACCCTTCATAGGCGAAACCCAGATCAACACCCGCTCACCAACCATGAATGCAACATCACGAACCTTCCGATCTGCATAACTCTTCTGTCTAGATTGGGCTGTACGAAGTCGATCCTGAATCAACTTAATCTTTTCCAAGGCATCCTGAGCCAAGTCTATACCCAATAGTCTAGCCTCGCCCGGTTCGAACCAACCCATTGGAGATCGGCACCGCCTACCATACAAGGCCTCACACGGAGCCATCTGAATGCTTGACTGGTAACTGTTGTTGTAAGCAAACTCCGCAAGTAGTAAGAACTGATCCCAAGTACCCCCAAAATCTATCACACACGCACGAAGCACATCCTCCAGTATCTGAATAGTGCATTCGGACTGCCCGTCCGTCTGAGGGTGAAATGCTATACTCAACTCTACCCGAGTACCCAACTCACGCTGTACTACCCTCCAAAACCATGAGGTAAACTGTGTACCCCGGTCATAGATGATAGATACCGATACACCGTGAAATCTGATAATCTCGCGGATATATACCTGAGCCAGCTGCTCTGAAGAGTAAGTAGTATAATCACAGGAATGAAATGAGCTGATTTGGTCAGCCTATCCACAATCACCCAAACTGCATCAAACTTCCGCTAAGTCCGTGGGATCCCAACAACAAAATCCATAGTGATCCGCTCCAATTTTCATTCTGGAATCTCTAACTTCTGAAGTAATCCACTCGGTCATTGATGCTCATATTTCACCTGTTGAAAATTTAGACACCGAGATACATACCCCACTATGTATTTCTTCATCCGCCTCCACCAATAGTGCTGTCTCAAGTCCTGATACATCTTTGCAGCACGCGGATGAATGAAGTACCGCGAACTGTGAGCCTCCTAGAGAATCAACTCACGCAAGCCATCTACATTGGGTACACATAGCCCGCCTTGCATCCGTAGTACATCGTCATCTCCAATAGTGACTTCCTTGCATCACCGTGCTGAACTGTATCCTTAAGGACAAGCAAATGGGGGTCATTATACTGGCGCTCCCTGATACAATCATAAAGAGAAGACTGAGAAACCACACAAGCCAAAACTCGGCTCGGCTCGGAAACATCCAACCTGACAAACTGGTTAGCTAAGGCCTGAACATCCAAGGCTAAAGGCCTCTATGTTACTGGTAAATATGCTAAGCTGCCCAAACTCTCTGCCTTACGACTCAAGGCATCGGCCACTACATTGGCCTTCCCAGGATGATAGAGAATGGTGATATCATAATCCTTAAGCAACTCCAACCATCTCCGCTGCCGCAAATTAAGATCCTTCTGTTTAAACAGATGCTGTAGACTCCGGTGATCGGTGTAGACCTCATAATGGACACCGTACAAATAATGCCGCCAAATTTTTAAGGCATGAACAATAGCTGCTAACTCCAGGTCATGTACATGATAATTATTCTCATGCACCTTTAACTGTCTGGACGCGTAGGCAATCACCCTAACATCTTGCATCAACACTGCGCCGAGACCAATACGCGACGCGTCACAATACACAGTATAAGACCCTGTACCTGTAGGTAATACAAATACTGGGGCTGTAGTCAAAGCTGTCTTGAGCTTTTGAAAGCTCTCCTCACATTTCTCGGTCCACCTGAACGGAGCACCCTTCTGGGTTAATTTGGTTATAGATGCAGCAATAGAAGAGAAACCCTTTACAAATCGGCGATAATACCCTGCCAAACCAAGAAAACTCCGGATTTCCGTAACTGAGGACGGTCTGGACCAATTTTGCACTGCTTCAATCTTCTTCGGATCTACCTTGATCCCCTCGCATGAAACTATATGACCCAAAAATCCCACCGAATCAAGCCAGAATTCACACTTTGAGAATTTTGCATATAACTTCTTTTCTCTCAAAATCTGAAGCACAATCCTCAGGTGTTGTTCATGATCTTCCCGACTCCGGGAACACACCAGAATGTTGTCAATAAACACAATGATGAAAGAATCAATATAGGGCTGAAATACACTATTCATTAAGTGCATAAATGCTACCAGGGCATTGGTCAGCCCAAAAGACATCACAAGGAACTCGTAATGACCATACCGAGTCCTGAAAGCAGTCTTCGGGATATCTGGCTCCCGAATCTTCAATTGATGATAGCCTGAACGTAAGTCGATCTTAGAGAATACTCTGGCACCCTGAAGCTGATCAAATAGGTCATCAATACGTGGCAATAGATACCTGTTCTTCACGGTAACCTTGTTCAGCTGGCGGTAATCAATACACATCCGCATAGAACCATCCTTCTTCTTCACAAATAAGACAGGAGCACCCCAAGGCGATACCCTAGGCCGAATGAAACCCTTATCAAGCAATTCCTGTAACTGTTCTTTTAATTCTTTTAACTCTATTGGGGCCATATGGTATGGTGGAATAGAAATGGGCTGAGTGCCCGGTAACAAATCAATGCCAAAATTAATATCCCTGTCGGGTGGCATACCCGGAAGATCCGCTGGAAATACATCGGGAAAATCCCTGACTATAGGAATTGACTCCACGGTAGGAGTATCAATACTAACATCTCTTACATAGGCCAGATACGCATCACACCCCTTCTCAACCATTCGTTGAGCTTTAAGAAATGAAACAACCCTGCTAGGAACATGATCCGAGGTACCTCTCCACTCTAGCCGCGGTAGACCTGGCATAGCCAACGTCACTGTCTTGGCATAACAATCAAGAATAGCGTGATAGGGCGACAACCAGTCCATGCCCAAAATAATATCGAAATCCACCATACTGAGCAATAATAAATCAGCTCTGGTCTCAAAACCACTGATAACAATTAAACACGACAGATACACACGGTCCACAATAATAGATTCACCTACGAGTGTAGATACATAAATAGAAAAACTCAAGGAATCACGTGATACGCCCAAATACGGGGCAAAATAAGATGACACATAAGAGTAAGTGGAGCCTGGATCAAATAAGACTGATACATCTCTATGACAGACCGGAATAATACATGTGATAAGAGAATCGGATGCAACGACATCTGCCCTAGCAGGAAGGGCATAATATCTGGCCTGGCCTCCCCCTCTAGGGTGACCTCTACCTGCCCGACCTCCACCTCTAGCTGGCTGTGCAGGTGGAGTGGCAACTGGTGCAGTAATCATGGCCTGAGAAGCCTGAGGACCCCGTGGAATAGGTGGGTCCTGAGAAATCTATGGAGGTGCACCCCTCCTAAATTTGGGGCAATCTCTTATAATATGACGAGTGTCACCACACTCAAAACAATCCCTCAGAGGACGTGGCTATTGGGACTAGCTCGGGCCTGATCGACTAGATTGCCTGCTGAAAGCACCCCGTACAGGAGGTACAGAAGACACTGGTGGTGCATAATATGGAACCTGAGGTCTGGGAGTAGTCGGAATACCACTGGAAGCTGGAAGTGCTGAATGAATAGGACGTCTCACATAACCTCTACCATGACAGGCTGCAACTGGGGCACGAGAATTATTATATGTGCCAGAATCTCTAGGTCTTTTAGCTTCCCTCTTTTCCCTCTCCCGAGTTCGCATACCTTCAAATCTCCTAGCAATTGACACCACCTGTTGGTATGTGATGTCTATCTCTAGCTCTCGGGCCATACTGTATCTGATACTAGGGTGAAGACCCTCAATAAATCTGCGAACCCGCTCTCGAACAGTGGCAACTAAGGCTGGTGCATGCCTAGCCAAATCACTGAATCAGACTGCATATTCTGACACGGTCATAGAACCCTGGCGCAGCTGCTCAAACTCTGCGCGCCATGCATCTCTAAGACTCTGAGGAACATACTCCCTTAAGAACATATCTGAAAATTGATTCCAAGTAAGTGAAGCTGCCTCAGCCAGACTATCCAACTCATATGCCCACCACCACTGGTAGGCTGCTCCTCTAAACTGGAATACCGTGAAAGAAACCCCATTGGAATCCACAATACCCATAGTACGAAGGATACAGTGACATTCCTCTAGAAAACCTTGAGCATCCTCTGAAGCTAAACCGCTGAAAGTGGGAGGGTGGTACTTCTTATACCTTTCGAGCCTGAGCTGCTCCCCCTCTGAAACTGCTGTCCTAATCTCAGGCCGAACTGGGACAACTGGCTGCACTGGTATAACCTCTGGGGCATGGTCAACTTGGGCCCGTGGCTCTGGAGTATGGGCGGTGGGAATCTGCACTCCTCCCCCAGCCTGAGATGTGGCAGGAGCAAGTGGGATTAATCCTGTCTGAGCTAAAGTGCCAAACATGCTCAAAAACTGGGCAAGAGTCTCCTCAAGTGCAGGAGTAGTAACAGGCATCTCAGGTGCCTGCTCTCCAACTGGAGCTACTGGTGGCTCTGGTGCAGTAGCTCATGCAGGTGCTCTGGCTGCACCACGTGGTCTTCCTCGGCCTCTGACTCAGCTTCTGCCCCGTCCCCGGCCTCTTGCGGCTCCAACAGGGGGGGGGGGTGTCTGATCATCAGATCCAGTTATGTGTGTCCTCACCATCTGTGAGAGAGTAGAAAAACAGTTGTTTAGAACTTTGAAATCAACAAAGGTGCACGATAAGGAATCAAAGAAGTGAATATTTCCTAACAGTTCCATAGCCTCTCGAAGATAAGTATAGACGTCTCTGTGCTGATCCGCAAGACTCTACTAAACCTGCTTGTGACTCATGACACCTATGAACCTAGTGCTCTGATACCAACTTTTCACGACCCCAAATTCCTTCCGTAGGAGGTCGTGATGGAACCTAGTCTCTAAGACTAGGTAAGCCTATCAATGCGGAATAATCATAAATATTTGAAATAAATAAAATACAATTCAAATAATTACAACTCCCAAAACTAGGTAGAAATAAGTCACAAGCTTCTAAAGAATTTATTCTCAATGTCTCTATGTATCAAGGTCTAAAGAAAAATAAGGAAACAATATAAAAATGATAGAAGGGGACTCCAGAGTCTGCGAATAGTGGTAGATATACCTCGAATTCTCCGTACGCACGTAACTCACTGACGTCTTGACTGGTAGGATGTACTTGGATCTGCACAAAAAGATGTGCTGAAGCGTAGTATGAGTACACAACAGCGGTATCCAGTAAGTGCCAAGTCTAACCTCGGTAGAATAGTGACGAGGTCAGGTGAGGCCCTACTGAAATATAATAATGGCATGGTAAAATGTTTAACAATATAGTAAAATAAAATGACATTGGAAATGAATCAAGTAGTGTGTCACCATTTAATTAAGCAAAATAATGGCAAATAATATCTTGTGGAAACAAAACCGAATTTCCTTTCAACTTTAAGAAAATCACAATAAATAATCAAGGCAACTGCGGCCATAAATCAATATCAACAAGGGCACTCTCGAGATACCGCCTCGTAGTCCCAAATCATAAACAAATTCACAATATTTCATTTCCTTATCTCACCGCAGGAGCCTTCACAATTTATTTGAAAGAAAATATTTTCCCGAAATAGCATCCCGCGTTTTAGCCATCCTTATCACACCGCATGACTTCTAGTAGTTCCCCCTACTAGCCACGCGTATCAAGCAACCCTTATCTCACCGCATGCATTTCAATACCCAGACCTTATACCACCGCATGCGTATCAATATCACAATATATCACAATTTGCACCTCAAGTTCTCAAATAATGTAACTTGCCAAAATAATTCAACAAAAATATTTTTCCACAATAAAGAGCTCCCGGCTCCATCACAATGAGTACAAAAAAATCGTACAAAATATTCAAGAATAAATAATTCAGGAAAATAATATTTCAAAACCTTTAATACGTTGCTTCAATATCAAATTTAAAATGTCAAATATTTCATATTAATAATGTTTAATTTAAAGAAAATCACCCTTCAAATAATGCACAGAATAAAAGAAACCAAGTTTCAACTAAACAGGTATAACAATTAGCAGGAAAAGGTCAAACAAATTTAAGGTATATATCTCAGATCAATGATGAAGAATATAACAAGATAAAATAATTGAATAAATGCGCTACAGTGATCTACACAATTTAAAAATATAATCTTTCACATTTAGCCCGTGTACACACTCGTCACCTCATGTACACGACTTTCAACACATTTTAATAATCACTTTAATATCAATTCTAGGGGAAACTTCCCCCACACAAGGTTATACAAGTCACTTACCTCGACTTGCTCCAATTTAACCAAGTAGTATGCTTTTTTCTCAATTTTTCGATTCCGATCGACTCGTATCTAGTCATAATTAATTCGATACAGTCAACAAAAATTATAGAATCAATTCCATAAGAAAATACTATATTTTTCAATAAAATTCAAAATTAACTAAAAAATGGCATGTGGGGCCCACGTCTCGGAATCCGGCGAAAGTTACGAAATATGAACGCCCATTCAACTACGAGTCCAACCATACCATTTTACAAAAATCCGACATCAACTTGACCTCAAAATCTCAAATTCTCATTTTGAAATCCATAGGCCCAAATCTTCTAATTTCACCTCAAAAACATGTAATCTATTCGAAATATTCAATGATAATCCAATATAATTGACTAACAATGATCACATGTGACTTACCTCAAGTTTCCCCGTGAATTCTCTCTGAAAAATTGCCCAAAATCGTGTTGAAAATGTCCAAATGACAAAAATATCGGAACCCCTCTGTTTTTGTAATCTGGTCAGTGCTTTTGCATCTGCGGCAACTTGGCCGCTTTTGTGCCAACCACATGTGCGGAAAAAAGTCCCGCATCTGCGCCTTTGCCCGCATCTGCATGCCTGTGTGCGCTCCTGCGCAAGCCGCTTCTACATGTGTCCCTCCGCATCTACGCTCACGTAGGTGCTGAATTTCCCTCGCACCTGCGACAATTGCCCCATAGTCCATTTGCGCATCTGCGCTTGCCAGGCTCACTTCTGCGAGCTCGCACCTGCGATAGAATTTCCGCAGGTGCGAATGCAGCAGAGGGCAAAAACTTCAGCTATTTCTTCTAAGTCCCAATTTGATCCGTTAACCATCCGAAACTCACCCGAGGCCCCCGGGACCTCAACCAAATGTACCAACAAGTCCTAAAACATCATACGAACTTAGTCAAGCCTTCAAATCACATCCAACAACACTAAAATACAATTCACACATAGATTCAAGCCTAATGAACTTTAAAATTTCTAATTTCTACAAATGACTCTGGAACCTATCAAATCACGTCCGATTTACCTCGAATTTTGCGTACAAGTCATAAATGACATAATGGAGGTACTCAAATTTTCAGAATCGGATTTCGACCCCGATATCAAAAAGTCAACCCCTCGGTCAAACTTTCCAAAAATTCAACTTTCGGCATTTCAAGCCTAATTCCACTACGGACTTCCAAATAAAATTCCGATCACGCTTCCAAGTCCAAAATCACCATACGGAGCTGTTGGAATTATCAAAATTCTATTCCGGGGTCGTTTGCACATAATTCGACATCCGGTCACTATTTGAATTAAAACTTTTAAGTTTTCTTTAAAATTCCATATCTCGGGCTAGGGACCTCGGAATTTGATTCCAGGTATACGCCCAAGTCCCAAATCATGATACGAACCTACCAAAACTGTCAAAATATTGATCCGAGTCCATTTGCTAAAAATGTTGACCAAGGTCAACTCAGTTGAGTTTTAAAGCTCTAATTCACATTTTAATTCATTTTTCGCATAAAAACTTTCCAAAAAATTTTACAGACTACGCACGCAAGTCGAGTAATGATAAATAATGCTTTTCGAGGTCTTAGAACATAGAATTAATTATTAAATTTAAAGATAACATTTTGGGTCATCACAAAAATACCGTCTATAAAGAAGTATTCGATAAGATACCATAACATTAGATACCTTTAAACTACAATACATAATTATCTACTTAACATGACTAAAATTGATCATTTATGTAAGTTCTAATGATATCCTTTTATTTTGAATTCACGTATTATGCTAATCTAATAATATTTTTCGGTATTTCGATAATTATTGTAGTATTATATATAAATTTTTTCTCATTAATTAAATTTATTGTTCATTCATATAAATAAATATTTAAGCCATCATGTACCATTATTAATGTGCAACGCATATTTATAGATACTAGTTATTATAAAAGCATGAATACAATATCGGTTTACAAAAATAACCTTATAATATTAAGCATAATAACTCATAATAAAAGGACATAACCAGAATTTTAGATATTAACCTTATAATCCTATTAGTTTTAGGACATAATACTATACGTTAGGAATCTTACATGATTACCTTTAAGAATCCTACTAGTATAATTACTTTCGAGCATAGACATATAATACTACATGTTAGTATGTATACCTAATATTTTTAGGAATACGTTATGTTTCCTTTTAATATAATTACTGTAACGACCCAACAGGTCGTTTTGACTTTTAGAACCCCGTTCCCTAAATAAAACTCCCCGTATATGCTTTTAATGATTTATGACTTGCGGGGATGGTTGGTTCGGGATTTGGAAGTGTTTGGGTTGAAATCGGAACACTTGGTTCCTTAAGTTAGCCTTAAAAGGGCAAGTTTGACTTCGGTCAAAATTTTTGAGAAAATAATACCGGAATAGAATTTTGACGATTCCAGCAGTTCCGTATGGTAATTTTGGACTTTGGAGCGTGTTCGAAATTTTATTTGGAAGTCCGTAGTTAAATTAGGCTTGAAATGGCTAAAATAGGAATTTAAGTTTGGAAGTTTGACCGGGGAGTTGACTTTTGATATTGGAGTCGGAATCCAGTTCTGAAATTTTTTATAGCTCCGTTATGTCATTTATGACTTGTGTGCAAAATTTGAGGTCAATCAGAGCTGATTTGGTAGGTTTCGACATTGAACGTATAAGTTGGAAATTCTAAGTTTCATTAAGCTTAAATTTGAGCATAATTCGTGGTTTTAGCATCGTTTTAGGTGATTTGAGGTTTCAAATAAGCCCGTATGATGTTTTAGGACTTGTTGATATATTTAGTTGAGGTTCTGAGGGCCTCAGGTGTGTTTCAGATGGTTAATGGATCAAAAGTTGGACTTAAAAAGCTGCTGCAATTTTTCCTTCTGCTGGATATTCTGGGATGTGATCGAGCCCAAGATCGAGGCCATGACTGAAGCCCAGATATCGAGCCCAGGGTCGATGGCCTGAGTTGAAGCCAGGGACAAGGCTCAGTATCGAAGACACGATCGAAGGTCCAGCTCGAGGGCCATGATCGAAGGCAAGGCTCGAGGGCTAGGATCAAGACACAAGATCGAGGGTCACGATCGAAGTCCCAGGCTCGAGGCCATGACCGAGTCCCAAGCTCGAGGCCATGATCGAGGCCATGACTGAAGCCCAGGCTCGAGGGCCACGATCGAAGCCACGATCGAGGCCCAATTCCGAAGGTTGCCTGGGCAGTTTATAAAAGAGGGCATTCGTCCCATTTGCTATTTTTGACGAACTTGAGCTTGAGCAGAGGCGTCTTTTGACAGAATTTCAAGGGAAAACATTGGGGTAAGTGATTCTAACTCGGATTTGGTCTACATATACAAGTATATCATTGTTTTCACCATAAATTAGTGTTTGGAGATTGAAATTTGGGAAATTTTTAGAAATCTCATAGAAACGAATTTTTGATATTTTGGAATCGATTCGGAGTCGTATTTGAGTGAAACTGGTATGGTTGGACTCGTAATTGAATGGGTTATCGGATTTCGTAACTTTCGCCGGATTCCGAGACGTGGGCCTCACAGACGAACTTTTAATTAATTTCGGGATTTTATTGAAAATGTAGTGTTTTCTTATAGAATTGATTCCTATAAATTTTAGTGATTGTATCGTATTATTTTGGTTAGATTTGAGCCAATTGAAGTTGGATAATTGAGGAAAAGGCCTACTAGTGGATTAAATTGGAGCAAGACGAGGTAAGTCTCTTGTCTAATCTTGTGAGGAAAAATTACCCCATAGGTGATTAAATTAATTAATTATTGCTAATTGTGGGGGTTACGCACGCACGAGGTGACGAGAACCCGTGCGTAACTACTATTAATGCTAAAGTTCGGGTAGTTTAGGAGTCAAAAGCATGAATTACTTGTGTAAATTGTAGTCTTTACTTAATTAAATTATTTGGTGTATTTATATATATGTTGTGAATTATTAGATAAAAATATTAAAAGATGGAAATCTCACATGCTCAATTTTTTGTTTAAATTAATTAATTATTAAAAGGAATTGTTCATCCTTCCGAATTTATCTTATAATGAATATACTCTCTTTCCGAAGGTACATAAGAAAATGTCCTCCTTTCTCGTGGAGCGGGCCGAACGCCTCGGCAAGATAGATGCATCTATGGATCGTGCCGCACGTCCCTCGGCAGTGTACATGAAAATATGGATCGGGCCGTACGACCTCGGCAGAAATCGTGCTTGATAATAATAATAATTACACGATACTTGGACAGTTTATTTAAGCTTGTAAAGTTATTTGATAAATTGGAAGTTTTATTGAAATTGAAGGATTTAATTAATAGATTGGAAATTGTTGCATTGGAAGGATTTTTATTATTTCTGCTAATTGAATAAAAGTTTTGTTAACTCTGTGAATCATGCTGATTTGAATAATTTTAATTTATTCCATTTATTATTGATGCTCTTAGTGAGTGTCAAAGTCGGCCATCTCGTCTCTACCACTTCGAGATTAGGCTTGATACTTACTGGGTACACGTTATTTTCGTACTCATACTGCACTTGCTGCACATTTTATTGTGCAGGTACATATATGTCTAGCGGCCTTGTGGGCGTAGAGGTATGGTTAATAATTATGGGGACATAAGTGAGCTGCATTCTATATTACGATCCGCAGCTAACAGAGTCTCCTTCAGAGTTATTATATTTTCTTGTCTAATTTGTATTCTGGATAGATGCTGTATTTTATTTTAATTCCCTAGTAAATGCTCATGCACATGTGACACCGGATTTTGGGAATGGTTGTGAATTGTTTAGAAATTTAGTTGCTAAAAAATATTTATCATTTACTCTATGAGTTTTATCTTTACTATTTCATTGAAGAAATTTTCATTTCAACAATACTAAAATGGGTAATTAAGTTAATTGTTTATGGTTGGCTTGCCTGACAATGGTGTCCGGCGCCATCACGGTCTTAATAGATTTTGGACCGTGACAATTACTTTCGGGGTAGAGACATATTTTTAGTCATGTAATCCTATTACTTTTAGGATATACTTATTAAAAAAATTCATATTAATAATTTAATTTGAAAACGTATTATAATGTCCTATTACTAATTTAATTTGAGAATGTATTATATTGTCCAAATTTATTTAGAAAAATGAGAGTCTATATTATTATAAAAGTACAAATATAATATTAATAGAACAAAATAACCCTAAAATATTAAATGAAAGAATTCATACGAAAAGGACATAACTGCAATAATCTATTTTTTGGACTACAATACCTTCTATGCTAATTTTTAATATTTAAGATTTTAAAATTAATAAAATTTTGTCTATTAAATTCTTATTAAAAAAATGTAGGAAGGTTTAATAAAACTAATTTCATAAGAATCCTCCGTATTGGCAATACGTTACCACTCCATAACGTCCAATACCAAGAAAAAATAAAAGTAATATTAAATGGACTACATAAAGATTTGAAATTGAGAAAAAAAAATATCTCCACGATAATATATTTTATATTATATTTGAACTATTTTCCTACTCAAATAATATTATTTTTAATCAAATTTTTATGTAATATTAAAAAAATACCCAATTATTAAACAACAACTAAGAAAATATTTAACAATATAATTGGGTGATAAAGAGGAAAAAAATGGTTGGTAAGAGTCAATACTACTAATGATTCTACAAACATAAAGATCTAAAAGTGAAATATCATATCAACCTTTTACTCTTTGAAAATAAAATTTATGGTAGGTAAAATTATAATTAAGATTAAATAATCAAAATAAGAGATGAATTAATATTAAGATCTGAATCAACATATAACAAATTATTTTTTATATTAAAACTAAATAATTAAATATTTTAATTAATTATTTTGCAAGAGAATTCAATTCAATTATTTTTTAAATTCATCATATGAGTAAAATTCTTATTCAAGTTTAAAAAATATCTTAGGGTACATAAAAGATTTAATTATTCAGAATCAAAACGATATACAAGTGTTTGAGTAAGCACAACCAAAGCTAAATCTTAAACAAGAACAAGTTTTCAAGACTATATTATAAAGAGTCGACTCTGGTATAACGAGGTTATTCTTTGTAGATGCCTCTGGTAGAATCTAAATAATATTTCTATGTCATGCATTACTTGCAAATATCATATCAAGAGGCATGACACTGTTCGCAATAATAGCAAGTGGTGTACCAACAACGATTTTATTGTGAGGCCACCCACTTTAGATTTGATATACCTCTTCAAACAGCTTAAATAACCATCACAAATATATCAAAGCAGAGCAATGATGCTAAATTTATAAGGAAAGCAAAATTAATAATATGGGATGAAGCACTCATGGCTAAGTGTCAAATGATCAAAATAATTGCCCGAAGTTCTAGAGATATATTGGATATTAATGAACCGTTTGGTAAAAAATTAATGGTTCGGGAGGTAATTTCTATCAAGTACTACTAGTAGTTCCAAAATCGACAAAAGCATAGACTGTAAAACCTAGCTTGCCAAAGTTATACTTTTGGCCTCAAATAAAAAAAATTCAACTCACAAAAAATATAAAGTAAGAACAGATCAAGTATTCAATGTCTTCTTGATTCGTGACGGAAACGAAAAAGAGCATCTAATAAAAGATGATTTGGTTCTTCCTGAACACTTGATTATCAACTCCAATGGTAATAGTATTGCATTTAATAAGAAAAATATTTCTATCATTAGATTAAAACGCAAATTGTGCAAATCGCATGATTGAAAAAAAAGAAGATAACTTAGCTAGCAGAAATGAATATGTTGATCAACTAAATAAAAGGTGGATTGCAAAATTTTATAGTAAAAATAAAATATTTTTCAGTTTTTGACTCAGCAGAAAATGATACCAATAATTACTACCAAGATAAATACACTTAAATACTGTAATACCAAATGACCTTCTACCATACATGTTTGTTGTCAATTTTATTATTTCTTACGTATGTTAGTGTCACCGTATATATAATATATTAAGTTAAAATTGATCTTCCATTGAATATATGTCACAACCCAATTTCACCTATAGGTCGTGATAGTGTCCAATACTATAGCTAGGCAACCCAACTAATAAATTAAACATATATCGATAAAATTTAAATCCAAGAAAAATAATAAGACATCAAATTCTACCAATGTGTGTGCTAAGACCTGGTGTCACAAGTGTATGAGCATCTAGTAGATTATACAAAACTCCAAATACTGTCTGAAATGAAAATAGACAGAATTAAATATACAAGAAGAGGCACTGGTAGCTGCAGGACGGCTCAGAAATGCAGCTCACCACTACGTCCCTGGATAACGAGGATGTGCGATGATAGGTCATCCACTAGTATCTGTCTCAGATCCTGCACAAAAAGTGCAACAAGTGTAGCATGAGTACGTAAACAACGTGTACCCAGTAAGTATCAAGCCTAATTTCGAAGTGGTAGAGACGAGACGACCGACTTTGACACCCACTAAGGGTCAACAATAATAAATGAAATAAATTATAATTATTCAAATCAGCATGATTCACAGAGTTAACAATAATTTTATTCAATTAGCAGAAATAATAAAAATCCTTCAAATGCAACAACTTCCAATCTATTAATTAAATTCTTCAATTTCAATAAAATTTCCAATTTATCAAATAGCTTTACAAGCTGCAATTCAATTTTAATAAATTTCCAATTTATCAAATAGCTTTACAAGCTGTAATAAACTGTCCAAGTATCGTGTAATTATTATTATTATTAAGCACGATTTCTGTCGAGTTCATACGGCCCGATCCAGAGTGTCATGTACATTGCCGAGGGACGTGCGGCACGATCCATAGATGCATCTATCCAGCCGAGGCGTTCGGCCCGCTCCACAAGAAAAGAGGACATTTTTCTTACGTACCTCCGGAAAGAGAGTATATTCATTATAAGATAACCTCCGCTCTAGAATCACGGACATAAGCCAAATAAGCTAGACACCCCTTCTCGACCATATGCCGAGCCTTCACATAAGAGATAACCTTACTGGCAGAATGGCCAAGAATCCCTCTCCACTCTAATCGAGGCAACCCCTGCAAGGCTAAGGTCACCGTCTTGGCATGACAATCTAATATAGCATGATAAGGTGACAGCCAATCCATACCCAGTATGACATCAAAATCAACCATGTCGAGAAGTAGAAGATCTACACGAGTCTCAAGACTCACAATGGTGAACACACACAAACGATAAATACAATCTACAATAATAGCATCTCCCACTGGTGTGGACACATACACAGGAGCACTCAAAGAATCACGGTGCACAACCAAATAGGAAGCAAAATAGGATGACACATAGGAGTAAGTAGATCCCGGATTAAATAGAACTGAAGCATCTCTACTGTAAATTGAAACAATACCTGTGATAACAACGTCAGATGACTCAGCCTCAGGCTTGGCTAGGAAATCATAACACTGGGGCTGGGCCCCACCACCCTGAACTACGTCCCAGAGATGGCTTCTAGCTGGCTGGTCTCCACCTCTAACGGCCTGACCTCCACCTCTAACTATCTGGCCCCTATCTCTGGTTGCCTGACCCCTGTCTCTGGCTGGCTGAGTAGGTGGTGCATCAACTGGTGCCGGAACCATGGCACGAGAACTCTGATGCTGTGAGCTGCCCGTTGCCCGAGGGCAAAATCTAGCAATGTGCCTTGAATCACCACAAGTAAAACTGCTGTGACTGTTAACCCTGAAACTGACCCTGTCGACCTGAATAACCACCCTGATAACTCTGGAGTGGAGGTGCACTAATAGGAGCTGGTGGTGCACTGTAGGCTAGCTGGTCGGAATAATGCATCTGAGGGCCACGACCACCTGAGGCACTGTGGGATGCCTGGAGTGCTGAATGAAATGGCCTGGGAGGATGGCCTCTACCAAAAGTACTCCTGCCTCTAGATGAGGCACTGCTGAACTCACCGGAATGACGAGGCCTCTTGTCAGACCCCTGACCTCCCTGAGTAAGAACCATCTCGACTCGTCTGGCAATATTAGCAGCCGCCTGAAAAGAAATCTCACTCCCAGTCTCCTTAGCCATCTGCAATCTGATAGGCTAAGCAAGTCCATCAATAAACCTCCTCACCCTCTCTCTCTCTCAGTGGGAATAAGAAGAATGCCATGACGGGCTAAATCCACAAAACGAGTCTCATACTGAGTAACAGTCATACTGCCTTGCTGGAGACGCTCAAACTAACGGCGACGCTCCTCTCTCAATGTGATAGGCAGAAACGTCTCTATGAAGAGCTGAGAGAACTGGTCCCAAGTAAGAGCAGGCGACCTAGCTGGTCTGGTCAACAAGTAATCTCTCTACCATTTCTTGGCGGAACCAGTCATCTAAAATGCAGCAAAATCGACCCCATTGGTCTCCACTATACCCATGTTCCGTAGAACCTCGTGACAACTGTCAAGATACTCTTGGGGTCCTCTGAAGGAGCACCACTGAAGTGAACAGGAAATAGCTTGGTAAACCTATCCAATCTCCATAAAGCCTCAGAAGACATAGCTGGCCCATCTCCGACCTGTGCCGCAATAACCGGCTGAACTAATCTGATTGGCTGAGCTGCTGGAGCCTGATACTGGGGAGCTATCTGCTCTGGAGTGGGAGTGGTAGGAGTCTGGGCTCCTCCTCCAGCCTAAGAGACTGCTGGTGCCATGGGAAATGCACCAGTCTGGGCCACACTCTCCATAAGGCCCACCAAACGGACCAAAGCATACTGAAGTACTGGGGTAGCAATGAACCCCTTCGGAACCTGAGCTGGTTCGATAGGAACAGTCTGGGCTGGAACCTCCTCGCCAATCTCTATCTGAGGCTCCACTGCTGGGGCTGCTGCTCGGGCCCTAGGCTGAGCCCTGCCCCTACCTCGGCCTCGACCTCTGCCCTGCGTAGGAGCTATCACTGGAGGATCTGGCTGCTGCTCAGCTGAGGAAGCGGTACGTGTTCTCGCCATCTACGAGAGAATAAGAGTAGAAAAGTTCAATCAGTATTGAGAAAGCAAAATCGTACGACAAAGAAGAATAGAAGTGAAACTTGTTCCTAAACTTCATAGCCTCTGGAAGATAAGAACAGACGTCTCCGTACTGATCCACCAGACTCTACTAAGCTTGCTCATGAATCGTGAGACCTAGGCGACCTAGTGCTCTGATACCAACTGTCACGACCCGAAATTTCACTTGCCAGGCAAGCCAACGTTAGAGAATCATTAAACCAATTCCTTATTTCCATTCAGTACATAACAATAATTAACTAAAATGAAATATAATAAGTGTGGAATATCATAAAACTGTATTAATTACTACCACCCGGATCTGGAGTCATAATTCATGAGCATTCTAGAATTTACTACAAGTAATAGTCTGAAGAAATACAACTGTCTGAATGAAAGAAAACAGTATGATATAAAAATATAGACGGGGATTTCAAGGTCTGTAAACGCCGACAGATCTACCTTGAGTCTCCGGACAGCAGACCAATAGCAAATCTCGATCAACCTGAGCCGGTATCAAAATCTGCACAGAAAGTGCAGAGTGTAGCATCAGTACAACCGACCCCATATACTGGTAAGTGTCGAGCCTAACCTCGACGAAGTAGTGGCGAGGCTAAGGCAATGCACCTACAATCAACCTGTACAATTTAACAATGTATACGCAAATAATAGGAATGAAGAACTAAACAGGAAATGCCGGGAGGGGAGACATACTGAGGGGAATACAAGATAAAGAACTACAACTGAATGCTCACCGGAGCAGTCAATATACCATAAATCAACAGGAATAGTGAATACAGTAAAGAAAAATGCACGGTATCACCCTTCGTGCTTTTACTCTCAATCTCACCATAAAATTAATAGAAACGGCACGGCATCACCCTTCGTGCTTTTACTCTCATATCATGGCACGACATCACCCTTCATGCATTAACACTCACAATATGGAACGACATCACCCTTCATGCATTAACACTCACAATATGGCATGGCATCACCCTTCGTGCATTAATACTCACAATACGGCACGGCATCACCCTTCATGCATTAACACTCACAATATGGCACGGCATCACCCTTCGTGCATTAACACTCTCCCTTACCATAATGCAATGCATAAATAACAACAGGGAGATAGAATAACAAGTACAAACCTTACTTCAACATTTGGTTCCATAATATTAATCTCAACTTTGAAATAAATACTCAATTATCACAAGAAAATTCCGTAAACACGATAAGAACGATAATTTGAACAACACTAGTATAACACGTAGCAATTTGGTATAGGAATGAGACAATATCAGAAAAACAGAGAAACATGGAAAAACAGGTAAATTGGCGGCGCATAGGTACTCGTCACCTCACATATACGCCGCTCACATGAATTTCACTTAACAAATAATCTAAGGTTCCTAATTCCCTCAAGTTAGGGTTAGACACAACACTTACCTCGCTCCGAAGGCCACTTAATTCTCAATCACAACTTTTCCTTTGGAATTCACCTCTAAACCACCCGTATCTATTCAAAAATGACTCAATAATATCAAATATTGCCAAAGGAATCAATTATATTGCATAAATTAAATTCCCCAATTTTTCCTCTAAAAAGTCGAAAAATCGACCCCGGGCCCGCTTACCAAAAATATTGACCGAAGTCAACTAAAATCAACTTTTAAGGCAAAAATTCTTATTTTCATCAGTTTTCAACATAAAAGCTTTCCGAAAACCTGCCCGGACTGTGCACGCAAATTGAGGAGGGTAAAATAAAAATTATAAGGCTTAAGAGCGCAGATTCGAGTTCTAAAACATAAGATGACCTTTTGGGTCATCACAAAAATTGAGCTAAGAATCATATTAAAAATAATGTTGAGGCTATATGCTAGTATTATTGGGACCCACAGAGGTCATATTGCTGTGAATTATTTATTTTAAATTGAAAATTCATACTCAGTCATATTCATGTCATTACATATCATATCTCAGTCTTTTGCACTTCATATTTACTAGCGAAAGCATATATTCACCTTTCACTTTCTCTCTTCCTATTGTTGAAAACCTACATCCGCAACTTTCTTTGAACATAGGCTCTTTTTCACCGAGTCCGGAATCTATGTAGAAATTTTTTGGACTCAAGAGATCAAAATAGGTGCTAAAAAAAAGGTAGCACCATTTTATATATTACATGCGCTATACGTTAACGGTCTGTTACCCTTTTAATATATAGCACATGTAATACATGCGTTATACACTTCATTTTTATTGAATCACTGCCATGATAATTCATTAGTATATTGCATGTATTAAATGCGCTATATACTTTCTTTTGATAATTTATTGGTATAGTGCATGTATTACATGCGCTATATACTCATTATTTTTGGCTTTTTGAATGATAACTCTAATAATTGTACAACAAAGATGCACATTTTTCAGGTGCCAAAGGCACTTATAGTTGCTTACTTAAATCCGGACATCCATTCTTGAAGAAAGCATTCTTGAGTGAATTTTGAACCAATGTGCCATTGTTCTTCAATATCCTTTATATTGCTCTTCATTTTCATCAATCTATACAAAGTTCTCTTTGAATCTTTCTGCGATGACCGATGAGCGAAGAGTTAGGGCTATGTTATACTGGGGCGGTGAGACTGTGGTGGAGAATAACTTGGTGTATTATAATTGTTCTCTACATTGTATTGTTATGTTGCCACTCACATTGAAGTACTACACATTGGTAGCTCCGATTTCTAAAAAAATGAGTATGAGTAAACATTCGGTGAATCTTAAGGTAACCGGAAGATATCCGTATTCGCTTACTCCACAAGGTGTGGTTTGTTATGCTGAGTTTAACATCGATGATGATGAAACTCTATAAGGTTTTTTAAAGACTCCGGATGAACACATGGATGTTCTTGTGATAAACATGCTAAAAATATATGTAAAGTCCGAAGACTTCCACAGGAATGATGTTCCGCAAATCACGAATGACACTCAACCATGTGAAGGTATTTTCGGAGCTATTTTATCAAAATAGGTTCCGTATGAAAGAGTCTTGCCGGATCTAAATGTATCTCCATGCCTTAATGAGGAGCGATGATATAAATTCTCACCAATGTAGTAGGATGGAGGGTCACCAAGTTTACAGAATTCACAGGCTTAGAGGTAAATTGCAACTTACTTTGTTGTAGTTACTTTGTGATAATTTTTTAAAGTGTATAATAATAATAACTCATATTTTTTTATAAGGGTTACCGGCCAGATATGAATTTTACTAGTTATGAACAAACCAACATTGGGAATATACCTACCTTTGGAGGGATGGATTATGCCGGTCCATCCTCGAGTCATCAGCAATTTGATAGTGCGCATCATGTGTGATCTACAAATTATGAATGGTAGGTTTAAGCATTAAAGTTTATATATTCTATTGAGATGTACAAAATATTAATTATTCGATTGGTTGTGCAGGTAAATAAGCAACATGACGGTCTTGTCTTGACTCAGTTGGGCGAGGACAATATTCTGAATCAGGGTAAAGTAGATGCACAAAGTGAGGAAGATGACAATGACTATGACAACAACGTGTAACGATCCGACCGATCATTTTGAGAGTTGTAGCCCTATTCTCCCATGTTACTGCTCATTTTATACTTAATAGTTGCTATGTGACTTTCCGGGGTAGTTGGTTCGGTTCCGGAGATGTTTCGGAATGAGTTGAGACACTTAGTCTCAAAGTTTGAAAGCTTAAGTTGAAAAGGGTGTCCGGATGTGAATTTTGTGTAAATGGCTCAGAATTGGAGTTTTGGTGGTTCTGATAGCTTCGTTGGATGATTTTAGACTTAGGGGTATGTCCAGATAGTAATTTGGAGGTCTATAGTTGAATTAGGTTTGAAATGGCGAAAGTTGAAAAATTAGAGGCTTGGGAAGTTTAGAAGTTTGACCGAGAGTTGACTTGTGGTTACCGGGCTCGTATTGTAGTTTCGAGAGTTGGAGTAGGTCCGTTGTATCATTTATGACTTGTGTGCAAAATTTGAGGTCAATCGGACTTGATTTGATAGGTTTCGGCATCGATTGTAGAAGTTGGAATTCCTTAGTTTTCATTAGGCTTGAATTGGGGTGATTCGTGTTTTAATGTTGTTTGATATGATTTGAGGGCTCGACTAAGTTCGTATCTGTCACGACCCAAAATCCAACTAGTCGTGATGGCACCTAACCCAACCCGTCAGGTAAACCAATTAACAACTATCCAATTTAATGGGATTTATTAAGAAAAGAAGTGATAATACAACTGCTTTTATACAAGAATTTCCCAAGGACTGGTAGTACAAATCATGAGCTTCTAAGATATAGAGTTTACAAATCTGGTTTAAAATAAAATACACCATCTGTTTGAAATATACATGAACAGATCTGAAATACTAAAGCTACCGAGATCAAGAGGCAGCTATGACTGGAACACAGGTACATATTCAGATCCAGCTCCCGCTGTACGCAACTACATCAACATCCAACATCTGCACGCAAGGTGCAGGAGTGTAGTATGAGTACAACCGACCCCATGTACTATATAAGTAACAAACCTAATCTTAGGTTGAAAGTAGTGACAAGCTAGGACAAGAGTTAGAGTCCAACTCCAATAACCAACAACAATTCATAACAATATAATAAAGATGGTACAAGAAATAACTCAGCTCGTTCACAGTTATGGAAAAATAGGCATGCTTTTCAAGTATAATATTAGATCCCAAATCTTTCACCAAAAACCCCCAAAGATATTTGAGCAAGTTTGAAAACTATGATTTTCCCAAAACCTTTCAACAATAAATAAGATGTTTTATTTTCAGATGGCATGAGGAAAATACATCTCTATGCCTACATGTCAATATACAGGTGAAATCATGAATGCCACCAAAAATCGGGTAGCAGAAAGAAATGCATCTCTATGCATGTATTTCAAGTACGCATGTCAAATGCTACGCATCTCAGTGATGAACTCATATACTCACACTCTCAGAGTACTCAATCACTCAGTACTATACGAGGCAGATCCAGCCCAAGAAAGATCCATCCCTCAATATAAATAGCAACTGACAGTCAGTCACTCAGTAATGTATATGGTCAATCCAGCCCAGGGAACTCCATCCCAAAATATAAAAGTATAGGGCAACTCCATGCCCAGGGAACTCCATCCCAAATATGAATATATAGGGTGTCAGGACCCGAAATTTTCCACCGATGGGACCGTGATGACGCCTAACATTTCACTTTCTAGGCAAGCCAACGTTAGAGAATCATTAACCAATTCCTTATTTTCATTCAGTAATTAACAATAATTAACTAAGATAAAATATAATAAGTGCGGAATATCATAAAACTGTATTAACTGCTACCACCCGGATTTGGAGTCACAATTCACGAGCATTCTAGAATTTACGACAAGTAATAGTCTGAAAGAAATACAACTGTCTGAATGAAAGAAAACAGTGGGACATAAAAGATAGACGAGGACTTCAAGGTCTGTGAACGCTGACAGATCTACCTTGAGTCTCCGGACAGCGGACCAGTAGCAAATCTCGATCAACCTGAGTCGGTATCAAAATCTGCACAGAAAGTGCAGAGTGCAGAATCAGTACAACCGACCCCATGTACTGGTAAGTGTCAAACCTAACCTCGGTGAAGTAGTGACGAGGTTAGGACAAGACACCCACATATAACCTGAACAGTATAATCATGCTAGTGGCAACAACAGTAAATAAAGCAACAACGTAGAAATAATGGGAAGGGGCATACAGTGGGGGAATACAACATGAAGAGTGAGAATAATGAAAAGACAGAATTAAACAGAAAACCCTTAACCGAATTGAGCAATGAAAACAGCAAAGGAAAACTGCATGGCATCACCCTTCGTGCTTTTACTCTCAACCTCACCAAATAACAAATAAGATTACACGGCATCACCCTTCGTGCTTTTACTCTCTTCCTCACAATATAAATAATTCATGCACGGCATCACCCTTCGTGCTTTACACTCTTCCTCACAATATAAATAAATCATGCACGGCATCACCCTTCGTGCTTTACACTATTCCTCACAATTCACAGAATCAATAACAACAGATAGAGAGAAGTTTCACAAGAAATCAATATTTCATCAATGATTAATTTCACAATTTAACATCTCAACCTCGAATCAATATTCACAATTTTATCGACCTTGGTGGAACCGGATACAAGTCTCCCAACATTTCAACAACAACAATAAGCATGGATAACAAGATTTAAGACTACAAATTTGCAAGAAATGGAATTTCACTCGCATGCTATGATTCGTCCACAACATATAGATGCTCGTCACCTCAACTATACGTCGTATTCAACAACAAAACACGTAGCAAATACTCACACAATACCTATTCCCTCAAGCCAAAATTAGACACAACACTTACCTCTCTCCGAAGGTCAATAAATTCTCAATCACAGCTTTTCCTTTGGAATTCACCTCCAAACCACTCATATCTATTCAAAATGACTCAATGATATCAAATATTGCTAAAGGAATCAACTATATTTCATAAATTAAATTTCCCAATTTTTTCTCCAAAAATTCGAAAAACGACCCCGGGCCCGCTTGGTAAAAACCCGAGGTTCGGATCAAAATTCTTTTACCCATTCACCCCCGAGCCCGAATATGTAATTAGTTTTGGAATCTGACCTCAAATTGGGGTCTAAATCCTCAAATTTCCGAAATCCCTAGTGTCTACCCTAACCCCTAATTCTACCATGAAAACTCTAGATTTTAGGTTGATAATTCATAAAATGTAATGGGTAATTGAAAGAAAATGGTTTAGAATCACTTACCAACAATTTGGGGAAGAAATGGCTCTTGAAAAATCGCCTCTCACCGTTTGGTTTTTGAGAAAAATGAATTTTTTGCTAAAATCCCGTTTTGGATTCTGTTAAGTGCTGGGCGACAGTGTTCATCGCGTTTGCGAGAGCACTGTCGCGTTCGCGAAGGGTACTGGCTGCCAAGCTTTCGCGTTCGCGAGACCCAGCTCGCGTTCGCGATGATTACTCCCCGTGGCCTTCGCGTTCGCGAGACATGGCTCGCGTTCGTGAGGCATGGCTTGCGTTCGCGATGAAGGAACAACCAACCCCCCTCCCCCAGGTCCCCACATGCTTCGCGTTCGCGTTGAGCCGGTCGCGTTCACGAAGGGTAAATCCCCCATCACTTCGCATTTACGACCAGGCCTTCGCGTTCGCAAAGAAGAAAACTTCAGCTGCCCAGTTTACTCTTCGTGTTCGCGAGAGTACCTTTGCGAACGCGAAGAAGAACATGCCAGAACACAGACACTGCAGAAAAACCAGATTTCTAAAGTCCAAAACATCCCGTGGCCTATCCGAAACTCACCCGAGCCCTCGGGGCTCCAAACCAAACATGCACACAAGTCTAAAAACATCGTACGTACTTGCTTGCACGATCAAATCGCCAAAATAACACCTAGAACTACGAATTTAGCACCAAATCAAATGAAATTCTCAAGAACACTTTAAAATTTCTATTTTCTCAACTGGACATGCGAATCACGTCAAATAAACTCCGTTTCTCACCAAATTTCACAGACAAGTCTTAAATATCATAATGAACCTGTTTCGGGCTCCAGAACCAGAATACGGACCCGATACTTACAATGCCAAACATCAATCAATTCTTAAAAACAATTAATTTTCACACTTTTAATTTTTATCAAAAATTCATAACTTGAGCTAGGGACCTCCGAATTTGATTTCGAGTATACGCCCAGGTCCCATAATTTGATACGGACCCACCGGGACCGTCAAAACATAGATCCGGGCCCGTTTACCAAAAATGTTGACCGAAGTCAACTAAAATCAACTTTTAAGGCATAAATTCTTATTTTCAACATAAAAGCTTTCCGGAAACCTGCCCGGACTGCGCACGCAAATTGAAGAGGGTAAAAATGAAATTTTTAAGGCTTAAGAGTGCAGATTCAAGTTCTAAAGCATAAGATGACCTTTTGGGTCATCACATAGGGCAACTCTATGCCTAGGGAACTCCATCCCTGTTATGAATATATATAGGGCAACTCCATGCCCATGGAACCCCATCCCAAATATAATATCCACTGCGCTCACTGTGGGTATGCAGACTCTGAAGGGGCTCCTTCAGCCCAAGCGCTATAATAGGCCAGGTCCAGGCATAAAGAAATCAAAATATGGTGCGGCGTGCAGCCCGATCCCATAACTATCACTCACAATCAGGCCCTTGGCCTCACTCAGTCATCAATCACTCAAGCCTCTGGCTCACAATGTCATGAAGCTAGCCCAAAATGATGATATGATGTATCAATAAATAACAATAGAGACTGAGATATGATATACAATGAATGAATATGACTGAGTATGAAATTACAATTTAAACATATAATTCGACAGCATAAATGACTTTAGTGGGTCCCAATAATACCAGCATTTGCCTAAGCATTGTTTCTAACATGAGTCACAACTCAGTTTCTCTAACACATGAAAAATACAAGTCAATTGGCTACACAGCTCTACAGGGTTCTACGGTGCACGCCCACACGCCCGTCACCTAGTATGTGCGTCACCTCCAAACAAATCACATAACACGTATAATCAGGGTTCATACCCTCAGCTCCAAGTTTAGAAGTGTTACTTACCTCGAACAAGCCAACCCAATACCGAGAAAGCCAAGCGATACTCCAAAAATGCCATCCCACACGTACCGACCTCCAAATGACTCGAGACTAGCCAAAAGCAACTCAAATACATCAAATAATGCAAAAGGAAACAAGCCCAGTCGATAAAGGTCGAATCTTTAATCCAAAGCCAAACATCAACCCAAAAGTCCAACCCGGTCCCGCGCCTCGGAACTCGACGAAACTCATAAAATCCGAATACCCATTCAATTACGAGTCCAACTATACTAGTTTTACCCAATTCCAACTCTGAATCGATGTTCAAAACTCAAAAACTCACTCTATGAAACTTTAGGCTAAAACCCCTAATTTCTCTTTAAAATTCATAGTCCAATTACAAAAATCAAAGATAGAATCACGAAATATAATCAAAATTGAGTATAAAACACTTACCCCAATCCTTGGGATGAAATTCCTCTTCAAAGTCGCCCAAAACCGAGCTCCAAGTCTCAAAATGAGAATGAAATGACCAACCCTCGAAAATATAGCTTCTGCCCAGCGATTTTCGCTTTTGCAAACAAAGGGCTGCTTCTGTGGCATCGCTTTTGCGACAAAATTCCCACTTCTGTGGAAAACAGCGGAGGTCTGCTCTGCCGCACCTGCACAATAGGCACCGCTTCTGCGCAAGCGTAGGTGCGAGACAAAACACGCTTCTGCGCACATACTCGCTTCTGCGATCACAACTTCCTATTATACGCACACGCAGGTGCGCCTCTTTCTCCGCATCTGTGATGATCCCCAGCCAAGACTTCCTTCACTTTTGCAACCAACTGTCCGCATCTACGGACTCGCATCTGCGTTCCATTCTTCCGCAGATGCGGAAACACCAGAACCATCAGCCTTAGCTAAATGCAACATGCGACGAAATGGTCTGAACCTCGTCCGAAATTCCCCCGAGCCCCTCGGCACCCTGTCCGAATATACCAAAAAGTTCCATGACATAACACGGACCTACTTGAGTCCTCAAATCACGCAAAACAATATTGAAATGGTGAATCACACCTCAAATCAAAAGTAATGAACTTAGAACCTTCAACTTCCAAAACTCGCACCGAAACATATCCAATCAACTTGGAATGAACTCAAATTTTTCACACAAATCCCAAATGACATAACGAAGCTATTCCAATTCCCGGAACCATAATTCGAATCCGATATCCACAAAGTCAACTATCACGCCCCGACCTCGGGGAGTGCGACCAGTGCTCAACCGAGATAACCCGGCCGAGCAAGCCTGCTGGATTACCTTCTACCCAACTCACCCATAAATAAAGAGAATACAAACTTCATTAATTAATACCACGAGGGTTCATGAACAACACGAGTTCCATCACCATTAGTTACTTCATTTATATAGTTTCAAAATACATACACTTTTGTAGTTTGAAGTGGAACATGTAATACACATATGACATTAATCTCTTGACTTTCCCAATACCAATACACAACCCACACCATGTCTATGGAGCCTCTAATAGATATAAAAGAGTACAATGATAGTGCCGGCAACAAGGCTCCGACTATACCTCAAAACATACTACACACGGAACAAAAGATGCACAACCCTGGAATGAAGTGAGGCTCACCAAGTCAGCTGAAAAAAGAGTGTACCACTATCACTGGTCGATGCCTCCCGCTATGGAACCACCTGCATCCATTAAAGATGCAGCGCCCCCGGCAAAAGGGATGTTAGTACATATCGAATAGTACTAGTATGAAAACCAAAACATCTATTCAAGGACTTGGAAATACAACATGAATCATGGTAACAATAATAGGGCTTAGATAGCCATACAAGTCAAAATAGATTTATTAAGAACTTCCAATAACATTTTAAATTTCAAATCGGGAATCCTCTACAACTACCTTTACACAGAGCGGCCTTGCCGCCTCACCCAAATGTATGCGGGTGGAGGTGCAATCACAATACCTATAACTCTACACAAAGCGGCCCCGCCGCCTCACCCCCATGTATGTGGGTGGAGGTGTATTCACAATACCACAACTATACACAAAGAGGCCACGCCGCCTCACCCCAACGTATGCGGGTGGAGGTGTAATCACAATACCACAGCTCTACACAAAGCGACCCCGCCGCATCACCCCAATATATGTGGGTGGAGGTGTAACCATAATTCCACAGCTCGAGTTCCCAAAATGATAATAATATGTACAAAGGAGTTCCCTTTTAATCAACTGTTTGGCACCTTTGGCCTTAGCAAGAGTAAATTCATAAAGTTTCATCATATGAGAAATAAGTGTTTAATCACATTGATTTCATACAAGATCTTCTCCCCAAAGGGGTATAACATGATTAAGTCAAAAAGAGAGAATCATTAACACATGAGGGTTCTAACACGTTATGCCAATCGAGCATCAATTCTACTAGTTTGAATACTCCACATCAATAGCATTCCATGTCCGAACTTCACACGATGGAGTTTCTTAATAATACGGGAATTCTGATCACGCCCAACTCTAGTCCTAAAAAGGATAAGCGGTCACTGCAAATATAATCCGGTCTAAAAGTCCGGAGTCGATTCCCACAGAGAGTCGAATCCCACAGAGAACTAAGGCTTAGCTATAGCTTTTTAATATCACTAAGAAGACAAGTTTGAATAATTTTCTAAATTATAAAGATTGAGATTTATATTTCTAATGAATTAACTAGAAAATACTAGAAAGCAGCAAAATTATCAACTAACGAGACAAATGGTTGGAGACTAAATTAAGGAGGTCTAGAGTTATGATTTTCCTAATTGTCGGAATCCTTCTATCCATGTTCCCAACAATTTCGCCGATGTATTCTCTACTGATCGTGAGCACTTTAGGTGCCGTAATTCTCTCTCGAGCAACTACAACAATTTACTAGATATATTCTCTCGAACTACACTAGTTGGCTTCATCGAACCGCTCACTATGACCACGTCAAGGCTTTGTTATTTCTAAACCTACTTTTAAACCCACTGTATTGATTTCTCACATGCGTTAGGAGTGACGTTGTTCAACAACCACCTAAATATGTATCCTTTCTCAAGCAACACATAATAAATAGGCACAGTCAATCGATGGCTATTCAATCAACTGAAATAAACACGTAGTTGAACAATTAGATAAATTCAAAGGCTAAATTATATTAAAACATAACAAGAATTCATCCTACAAAAGGTTCCATCAAAACCCTAGATAAAAAATTAGCTATTCATAATAGTATGCATAACTACAATACTAGAATTCATAACCAATAATAGAAATAGGACGAAGGAAGTGAGAAACTTGTAGAAGAATTCTCCGCCTTGCTCCTAGTGTGTTCTTGCCTCCTTAGGTCGAATCCCCAGTCTCCTTAGCCTCCTTAGGTCTAAATTGTGTCAAAAATATGTCAAAGGTATGTCAAAGGTCCTCAAAATACCATTTTCCATGCATATATACCAAGTAGGGTCGGGCCCAAATAATTATACCTTCTCCTACGCGAAAAAGGACACTTTTTCAGGTCAGGATGTCCGCAGCCGCAGATTCAACTGCGGATTTGGCCGCGGATTTTACCCAGTATTCTACCTCACATCCGAAATTTATTCCTTTAGCTCGTGTTGATTGTATCAAATTATTTGTGGCTAGATTCAAGGCATTGGAGGCCGATTCGCGAGGCAAGGGCTTGTTGGAGTAGAGTTTTGCACAGTTTGAGGTAAGTAACACTTCTAAACTTGGTTCAGAGGGTACCCAAATTACGTGTTATGTGATAGGTATTGAGGTGACGCACATGCTAGGTGACGGGCGTGTGGGCGTGCACCGTAAGAATTGTCACTTGGTCGATTCCATGAAGCTGTATAGTTGAATAATCTTGTTGTTAACCGTATTTTCACCATGTGTTAGAGCAATTGAGTTGTCAGTCATGTTAGAAATCCTGCTTAGGCTATATGTTGGTACTGTTGGGACCTACAGAGGTCGTGTTACATGTTGAATTATTTTCTTAATTTACCATTTTGTACTCAGTTACAACTATTATTTGCATATTGTATCTCAGTCTTTGTTGTCCTTTATTGATACATCATATCATTATTGTTTGGGCTGATTATCATGATTCTTGTGAGCCCGATAAACTGGAGAGATTAATGACTGAGCGAGGCTGAGGTCTATTGTGAGTGATATTCATGGGATCGGGCTGCACGCCGCAGCGAGCTTTATTGATTCATGCCAGGATTTGGCTTATTATAGCGCTTGGGCTGGATCGGCCCCTCCGGAGTCTGCACATCCACAGTGGGCATAGTTGCTAGCAATATACTTACATTTGGGCTAGATCTGCCTTGGTTTTATTTGCATTTGGGCTGGATATGCCCTAGTTTTATTTGCATTTGGGTTGGATCTGCCCTGTTCTGTGTTATATTTTATTGCAAAACCTGAAAGCATGTCTAAATTCTTATACCGTTACTTGTAGATTATAAATTGCTGATATATATCACTGTCATGTTTTTCTTTAACTTTCCGTAATGTTAATGCTCTGTGTGGGCTGTAACACTCGGACCTGTCAATACTTTCAGTCCAAAGGTTAGATTTGTTACTTATTGAGTTGGTTGTACTCATGCTACACGCTGCACCTCGTGTGCAGATCCAGGTGTTTCCGGTCACAGCGGGTGCTGATTCACAGAGTTCAGACATTCAGAGATCATCGAGGTAGCTACTTCGGCATCCACAGGCCTTGGCTCTCCTTCCCTATCTTTCAGTTTATTTATTCTGTTCTACTTTTCAGACAGTGTACTAGACTATGTCATTATGTAGATGCTCATGTACTCAGACCTCGATTTTTGGGAAAACTCATGTATTGAGTTATGATATTCTATTTCGTTTTATGAGATTCTTAATTATTTAAACTGTTTTAGTAAATTTCAAGTTGAAAGTGTTGGAAATGTCTGAGTAGTCGGCGTGCCTAGTACCATGATAGGCGCCATCACGACAGGTTGGGTTTTGGGTCGTGACACAATGGTGATGAGTCAGGCAATGAAGCACCCTTCTCAGATAAGAGTGACAATGAGGAACTACCCTTCACAAATGAGAGTGATAATGAGGAACCAGATTTGATAATGGAGCATGATGCCACCATTCAGCATGCTCCATATATGCAGACTCCACCTACTGCAAGACCAGCGGGGTACGAGTTGCATTTGCCATTTTATTCAAGGGAGATTTCCTACCTTGATCACTTGCCAGATATGCCAGATGTGGATGCCCTCACAAGGAATCTTGATGAAATTCGTACAGTAATGTGGGATAAAAGTACACCAACAAAGCTTTGCAAAAATATGCTTTTCAATGACAAGGCTCGCCTGAGTAGGGCAGTGCGAATTTTCAGCATATAAAACTACCATAAGATTGAGGTTTCTCGTTGTTGGCACCAAGATTGTAAGTGGATGTTTCGTGCGAGAAAGTTGAAAACTAATATGTGGGTGGTGGGGAAATACATTAACAAGCATACTTGTAATATGGACACATTCAATGTGAATCATTTTAACTTGAACATTGATTTGATTTCCCTTGTCTTGATTCTACACATTGAATCGTCCATAAGGTACATGGTGAAGGAGTACATAACATAAGTTACACAGGTATATGGGTGTACCATTACAAAACAAAAGGCATTTCTACGGTGTAAACGAGCATTTCAGATTGTTTATGGTACTTGGGATGCATCATTTGTGGCTCTCCCAAGATACATGGCTGTTTTGCAACACTTTAATTCAGGGACAGTTGTCAAATGGAAGCACGACCGACATCCTGATATTCGAGAAAACATCTTCTGATATGTGTTCTAGGCAGTTAAACCATCCATCGATGCTTTTGTTCATCGTCGGCCGATAATCTCCATAGATGACACACATATGTACGGGAAGTTATGATATAAAGATGTTGATTGCTGTTGGGGTAGATTCTAATGGCCAAATATTTTCCCCCTGCTATTTGTTCTAATGAGAGTCAAGAGACTTGGACATGGTTTTTAAACACTTGAAGTTCTGTGTGTGCTTTGGATGAATGGAACGAGCCTTACAGATACCACCATTACTTTTTTAGGAACTTAAAGGCAAACTTCCTGTGGGCTTATCCAAGCAAGAGGTTACATGATCTAATATGGATGGTTGCAACAGATCATCAAGAAAGAAAATTCCTGATGCGAATGGAATTGATTAAGTAGGAAGATGAATGAGCTTATCGTTGGTTGGCTGATATTGAGGTTGCGATATGCACTCTGCATAAGGATGGTGGCAGAAGATGGGGAATTTTAACTACAAATATCTCAGAGTCTTTCAATGGGTTGTTGAAGTCAGCCCATGGACTATCAGTCACTCCATGGTGCGAATGTCATTCAAGCAGCTGGCAGAGAGATTTGCTGATAGATCCCGCTGTGTATCCTCCTTGGTTCAAAAGGATGTTCAAGTTATGCCAAAATTAAATGCAACAACTTGAGCATTATAGGAAGCGTTCACAGTGGCATACATATGTTCAATACTGCAAAGATCAAAATATTTTGAAGTTCGAACCAGTTGCTTAAAGGCCGCGGTAATAATACTCACACCATCAATGAGAGTACGCGGTTATGTTCCTGTTGTAAATGGACGATTTATCACATGCCATTCTCTTATGCCATGAAGTGCTTTCAACATATTGGGTTCGCGATGACGAGGTATATTGATAGAGAATATAATGTGGCTTCATATGCAAGCACCTATAATGGGCACTTTCAACCAGTGGATTCTGAATTTTATTAGCCGCCGAAACCATTTTCAATGGTTTGTAACAAGGCGTTTTATGTGCCGTAGGAAAGTGCAAAAAAAAAAAGAACGTGGATACAAAATTTAATGAATATTAGGGATAGCGTATACGCCCGTAAATGTGGTCTATATGCCCAAATAGGGTACGATCGCCATAAGTGTCCTACAGTGGATTTGGGATGCGATAGCAATTCAGCTCGTGGTGGCAGTTCATCAAACCTTGGTATTTATCATGCATATAGTCTTTGTAGTAGTGTGTTTGCTAGGTTCAATTATTTGTAATGGTGTGTTTGTAATGTTCAATGATATAAAAATATATTTCCAATAGTTTTAATTCCATTTGACATATTAGCATTAGAAATTCAAAATATTACATAATATATATAATTGAAATAACTAGACATTTTTATTCATCATTGTCGTCACTGTCGGGCACTATTTTATCGTTATTGTCCTCGAGGTTTATGTCCTCATTTTCATCGTCTTCGTCTTCTCCTTCAGCATCTACTCCGTATCCGTACGGACCCATGGCATCATAATCCAGCCCCCAATTATCATACATTTATCA
The DNA here is from genome assembly GCF_000715075.1 of Nicotiana tabacum. Lineage (NCBI taxonomy): Eukaryota > Viridiplantae > Streptophyta > Magnoliopsida > Solanales > Solanaceae > Nicotiana > Nicotiana tabacum. Next base: position 57,747,665 of record NC_134093.1, read on the forward strand.
TATTTTTCACTATCATCAATGTCACGTCTCGACCTTGGGGAGCGCAACCGGCGCTCAACAGGGTTACCCCGGTCAAGAAAGCCTGCACAATGCCGTCTACCCAACTCACCTATAGATAAAGAGAAGAATACATTTCATTAATTAGACGGTAAGAAGTCATGTGTACAACACCGGTCCATTCCCATATCATTAACAAGTCTCCAAAATAGTACACTATACAATCATAGTTAAAGTGGAACAAATGATATGATTACAATATTTTTAGTTTAGCCTTCCCAAAACAGGATACAACCCACTCTATGTCTGCGGAGCCTCTAACAGAAACAAAAGAGTGCTAAGACAGTGCCGTCAACAAGGCCTCCGCTATACCTCAAAATACTATGTACAAAGTACAAGAGATATAGGACCCCGAAATGAAGTGGGGCTCACCAAGTCAGCTGAAGAGAGGGTGTGCTGCTATCACTGATCAATACCACCTGCTATGGAATCACTTGCATCCATTAAAGATGCAGTGCCCCCAGAAAAAGGGACGCTAGTATATATGGAATAGTACTAGTATGTAAAACTAAACACCCTCTTAATAGAACGAATAACAGTAAACGGAGAAGGAAACATGAAATCATTAAGAGACTCAAACAGTTTCAAGGTGTCGAATTAGGGGAAAAGTAAATTTCAAGTAAGTTTCAATCTTTATAAGTTAGGTGATCTTTAGCACCGATACACCATCGTGTTTTTAGCACGGAGTCCGATTTCAGCCCGATCGGCTAAGTCGTCTCACCCCGAGGCATCCACTCACAATACCACTATGTGCACGGCATGGCGTCCGATCTCAACCCGATCGGCTAAACCGTCTCACTGCAATGCCATGTGGATTGACATCACATCATATCTAGCTAGAAATAATCTCATCCCATTTAAGGGGAAACATATCAACACATCAATCTCATCCCATATAAGGGGAAACAACCTCATCACATTAACACGGGGATTTACCCCTCAATCACTCCTACACCGGAACATGTAGTTTCGGGGTAAGGTTATTTTAACCTACCCTTCCTCGGTGGCTAAACGATGCTCCCAAGGAATTTATTATTAAAAGAATTTACCACTCATCTCATATTCTTTTACATATCATTCATTTCATTGGCACCATTGGCCATAACACAATATCATTCATGGCACGTTGGTCGTACTTCATATTTCATACTCCCGTCTTTCACTTTCAAATATCATCACGGGTCATCAACAACAAGGCCTTTCAAAATAATACTTTAACTACATATGTGAGCAAATAGGAGTCTTAGGCACATAGAGATTTCTTATACAATTTGGCATAATAACTTTCATTTAAGCTTGACTTGAAGTCACAACATTTTAATACATACTCATACTTTGAACACACTCCCGAAGAATAACATAATATGATAAGAAAATATCCGGAACACATTTTGAACATATTTATATATACATCTTTTGACACCAGACTTATTTGGAATAGTCAATTTATAATGAACAACTCGGGACTTACAAGATCATCGTGGGATTCAATTCTAAGAGAGAAGTTTAACCAATATACCTCGCCTTGAGCTTCCTTAAATTACTACAATATTCCAAAAAACCTAGCCACTTCGATCTATTTAGAAATATAGCAAAATTGAACACAAATTAGGAAGGAGTTTATGGTTCCCGCTCATTTGAGCATTTTATCAAATACTAGGTGGGCATTATATTTTCTAGCTTCTCCTATGGTGGATTTCCCTCACCCCACAACCCAAGGTCTACCCATTTGGGCTCAACTACCTTCCCACACTCATGATTGTACATGCATGCATGGATACACTCTTATACCTAAGAATTTCTTGCCTTATTACCTATTTTTAGTTAAATCTCGGAATTGAGGCCTAGGGAGTAGAATCTTACCTTTAGGATGGAAGCCTAGTGAGATTTTCCTTGCTGATTCTCCAAGCCTTGAGCAAGAATTGAGAAACAATGAGTTTAGGAACCCCCTTTCACTCAAGAGCACTTCCCCACTCTCAAAATATCAGATTTTTACCTTACAAAAGGTCTTCAACGACTATATATCGAAATAGGGTCGAGTTATAAAATTAGAAAACAATGGAGCCCCAATGCAGATCTGCGGTCACATATGCGAATGCATAATGCTTCTGCTATCCGCAAAATGAACCACATAATGGCCCACCGGAACTGGGCATTTCTGCTTCACTCTGCGACAGGTTTGCGGTCCGCAAACCAATTCTGCGGTCGCATAATGCGCCGCAGAACTCCCCTCCAAAAATGTTTATGTTGGATCTGTGATGGATTGTATGGCCCGCAAAATAATTATGCAACCACATAATGGTCCTAAAATCAGCTCAAGTTTTCGCTTCATTCTCATGCTGATCTGCGGTCCGCAGATCAGTTCTGCGATCGCAGAATGGACCGCACAAATACCCTGTACTTCCAAAAATTTTCTTCAACTCCCTAACACACTGTTCAACCCAAAACGTTCGCACTGCGTCAACACATAAGTCTATCCCGACACCACGAAACTCCGGGTTTTAGGTAAAATTTTACGGGGCCTTATAGTCAATGAGATGACTTGCTTGGTTTCTACAACAATATGGCACTCCAATATCCAATGTATGTGGTAGATATTTTTGTAGGATCTCTCACTCTACAACTATTGAGAAAACAGGATAATCAAGATCTATGTGCAATTTTTCATTCTCTAATAAAGCTCAATACTAGTCTTCAGCCCCTTTGAGGTAGTTAAGATCATCCAGTGCATGATGCGGCTAGTTCCTTTTCCATCTCTAAGATCTCCTTCATCAAATGTTGAATAACTTCTAGTTCATCCTTGTGTCTGGAAGTTTGGAACATTGGCGACAATGTTTGTGGTACAACTAGACCATGCCAACGACATAAGATCTCACAATTGCACCTTTTGTGTATAGGGAAACCCACTGTTGGTTTTTATCCCAAAGTCGCACACCTTCAGACTTTGTAGAATGCGCATCCCCTTCAATAATGTGTGCTGCAATATTTAGATCTATATGTATATTAATGGTTTATTTTCTAAGGGACGTAAAATAACATACCACTTATCATCTACCAAATCAGTATAGCAGCCTAACATATTTGTTTTCAAGTAAGGGATCAATTGTGTTCACTTTCTCACCTGTGCCATGTGGATTTTGAGCTACCTTCACCCTTTTGCCTCTTCTTAAACCATTTATTAAAGGTAAGTGACATTTTGGAAAGGCTTAGTTAAATGAATAACTTCAAAAATAATTTGGTTCTACTTATCAAGATCGAAAATATAGGTAGTACGACATGGCACAGGTACAAGATGCACTATTCAATGGTAGCACAAATATTTATCGCACGTACTTCAAAAACGGTAAAAATTAAATTTACACATTGTCTTGTTCAACTGAAAAAGCGTATAAGTACTTGTACCATAAATAATTTTTTACTAGTACAATATGACACATGTACAATATGCGCTTCGCAACGGCATAACAAATATTATTGTACGTACTTCATGGACTTGTCTCAATTGGGTGCGACACCTGGATCTGCACAATTAAGTGCAAGTGTAGTATGAGTACAACCGGCCTCATGTACTCAACAAGTATCATAGCTAACCGCGCGAATCGACCTCCGAACGGCTCAAATCTAGCCAAAAATAACTCAATAACATTAAATAAGGCCATAGGAAATAACCCCAAATAATAAAGCCTTGATCTTTATACAATTACACAAAGTCAACCAAAAAGTCAACACATGCTGCACCCCGGAACCCAACTTAACTCACAAATCCTGAACACCCATTCGAATACTAGTCCAACCATACAAGTTTTATCCAAATTCAACTTCAAATCGGCCCCCATATCTCCAAATTTCACTCTAAAAACTCATAGCCAAAACCTCTAAATTTCTCCTTTAAATCACATAGTCTAGGTGTAATAATCCATGGAAAAAGAAGATCTAACATAAAAATCAAGTAAAGATTACTTGCCCTTCAAACTGTGGTGAAAACTTCCCCAAAAATTGTCTCTAGTCGAGCTCTAAACCTCCAAATAATGAAAAATAGACCAAACAAACCCTCGAATTATATTATGCCCATCGATTCTTGCTTTTACGAACCAAAATATCACTTTTGCGGTTCCTCTTTGCGGAGAGATGCTCGCTTCTGCGAGCTCACTCAACTCCTCAACCAGTCGCACCTGCGCTCAATCCACCACTTCTGCGAAAGCGCTTCTGCGCACAATGCATCGCATAAGCGGCATCGCTTCTGCACAATACTTTCCGCATCTTTGGACTCTGCCTCTTCCAGTTATACTTTACTTCTGTGCTCCATTTCTCGTAGGTGTGACTTCGCACACGTGCACCTCTTCTTTGCAGGTGCGATTGCACCAGACCTGCCACCAACCAACCATGCTCAACCACCTTCTGGGTGGTTTGAAACCCACCCGAGCCCCTTGCAACCCCTCCCGAACATACCAACAAGTCCTAAAATACAACACAGACCTACTCGAGCCTAAAATTACACAAAATAAGATTAAAACCATAAATCGCACCTTGAATTAAGCCTAAGGAACTAATCTACTTTCAACTTTTCAAAATTCATACCGAACCACGTCTAATCAACACAGAATGACCTTAAATTTTGCATAAAATCTTAAAATGACAAAAGTAACCTATTCCAACTTTCAAAACCAAAATGCAAACCTGAGATCACCAAAGTCAATCTCCGGTCAAACTTATGAACCTTCCAAACCTTCAACTTTCGCCAAATAGAGCCAAATCAACCTAGGAACCTTCAAATCCAAATACAGACATACTACTAAGTCCAAAATTACCGTATGAATCTATTAGAACCATCAAAACACCACTCCGGGATCGTTACACTAAGGTCAAACCTTAGTCAACTCTACAACTTAAGCTTCCAACCATGAAACTAAGTGTTTCAATTCACTGCATAACCTCCCTAAAACTAAAGCAACCATCCCCACAAGTTACATAACCATAAATACACATACATAAAGCATAAAAATAGGGGCACGAGGCTAAAATATGCATAATGACCGATCGGATCGTTAAAAAAGACCTATGGCCTACCTGTAGCGTAAGTAGCTCATGTGAAACGGGTTCGGGATGAACGGTCGGGCGATCCATGATAATGTCTGTACATTGAATAATGTTAACTAAATGTACGAGGTTATCTTAATTTTTTCATTACGAAAGATTTATTTTATACTGCTATTTGAGATTGTAAGGAGAATTATATAAGCATATTTATTACTGCTGTTTGAGATTGAAAGATTTATTATTTATTTATTTAATTCTTAACGATTTATACGTTAGTTTTATAGATTTAACAATAAAAATTCGGCAGAGTCTCCTTTATACTAATAATTATTTAAATTTTTATTCGCCAGTCAAAGAACGCTACAATATTTTTACTTATTTAACTTCTCAAGATATCTTGAAATATTTTATTAATTAATTTGATACGAAGTATTATTAATCATTTATTTAATTCATAACTGTTTATACGTTAGTTGTTTGGATTTAACGATAAAATTTGACTGAGTGTCATTTGTACTGACAACATTCATATTTTTATTTGTCAGTCAAAGAACACTAAAGTATTTTATTTGTTTAACTTATCTAGATATCTTGAAATACTTTTATTAATATGAAGTATTATTTATCTTTTATTTAATTCATAATAGTGTATATGTTAGTTTTTATGACTTCACAATAAAAATTCGGTAGAATCTCCTTTGTACTTACAACTATCCAAATTTTTATTCGATATTTTATTTGTTTAATTTATCGTGTTCTAATTGATTAGTATATGATCATCCTTTTAGTTCGACAAACGAAATACAACAGAGGACTTCATTTACTGGGGGCAAACAATTATTGTTCAGTATTTAACATATAATTGTTTAAATTTAATTACACAAATAAATTCAATCATATTATTAATAAACAAAAAAAATCAGAAATTTCTCCAATTAAAAAATATTCAACAAATAGCATAAATTCTACCGCAGTTTCAAAAATTGGAAAAAGACAAATACAATAAAATATCACATATTATTGCAAATTACACAGAATTATAATTAATGCAAATTTTCTTTTCTGTAATTAAAAAAATAGAAAAATAATCCGATTTTTTTAAATTTATCGAATTTGAAAAACAGAAAAAAGCCCATTTTTTTGGAATTAAAAAAAGCAAAAAAAAGCTGAAATTCACTATAGAACTGAAATGACTTGGGCATTAACTAATATAAACGAATTACTCAAAATGTAAACAATTTATACGAAAAGGAGTTTTGCGAAATACCTATTTTTTTGAAAATTTGGAATGTTAATGTAGGCCTCATTTTCTAGCAATTCGACCTCAAATCTTATCCTATACCACAAATATACCTTGAATCTTGCATTTTTTTCCAAAGAAATTGGTTACACGAGTTTTTGGTGGGCCAATGTGGGCTCTAATGGTGGATAAAAAATAAGAAAAAGGGGTGAGGGGGAGGGGAGCATCGTGTCTGGAAAGAGGGAGGAGGAGTTTAATTTATTGGGGTATAGCGCGTATATTACATGTGCTACGCGTTAACGAGGTAACATATAATACATTCGCTATATATAAAATTGAGCCCAAATTTTTGTAGCATCTATTTTGATCGTTTGAGTTAAAAAAGGTGTTACTTTAGTTCCGAACTCCTTTTTCTCCCTTCCCATATATGAAGAATTTTAGCCCATCAGAAAAGGACCAAGGGGAGGGACCCTTGTGAATTTGCTTTCACATTGCTACCTACTGACTGCTCTCACATTCATGTATAGATGGGACAGGATACTACTAATGTCAAGTTTATAATGTTCTCATTTAAGTCATGGTCATTTTTATTGACTTTAATGGGGCATCCTTCTGTTGATAAAGCTAGCTACAACTACGACACCTCCTTAGTCTATAGAAAGCATTAAAAGTAACTACTTAGTTCATTTACTCTCTCTTTCTCTATTTCAATTTTAAAGCCCACAAAACAAAAGAATCTACTAGAATAAAGTGACATCAAATTTGGCTCACTCCATCTATCATATACTTGCATGGTGTACATAAAATTCCAACTCAAAGAGAATTAACCTATAAAATTTCATAACACAGCGAGAGCAAGTTAAACTGTAGCAGAAAGCTAAGATTGTTTGTGTAAAGTTTCCAAGAACGTCCAGTTCGGAACTTTAATTGTACAGGAGCACGGGAGGTGTGTGAAGAATGAAGATACAAGAATATGAAGTTTTCACACCAACCAGTCCAACTTCCATGAATAAGGTACGAGGAACCCTTCAAATCATCATCCAGAGCCTTTTATACGCCGATCACATGGGAACATGCACGAGCATCGCCCCTTTATCACGGTAAATCTCATAATCATCAATTGTCAACTCATCATAAAAATATATTGTAACGACACGACCGGTTGTTTTGAGCATTTGCATTCAGTTCGGTAGTTTGAGGTCATGAGTAGCATCATTTGGTGTATTAAGACTTGCATGTATGGTCGGTTTTGGTCTTAGAATTGTTCGGACTTGATTTGGACGAATGATTCTTAAATAGGAAGCTTTAAGTTGGAAGAGTTGACCAAGTTTGACTTTTGTATATTTGACCCCGATCGGAGTTTTTATGGTTCCGTTAGGTTGAATGACGATTTTGGACTTGGGCATATGCCCGAATTTGCATTTGGACGTTTCTAGAAGGTTTCAGTACTATTTGGCGAAAGTTAGCAATTTGAAGGTTTGGAATATTCATAAGTTTGACCGAGAGTTGACTTCGATGATATCGAGTTCGGATTGTTGTTTCGGGAGTTAGAATAGGTTCGTTATGTAATTTGAAACTTGTATGCAAAATTTGAGGTCATTCCGAGTTGATTTAATGTGGTTCAACACGAGTTTTGGAAGTTGAAAGTTTAAAAGTTCATTAAATTTGATTTGAGGTATGATTCATGGTTTTAATGTTGCTATGTAGGATTTGAGGCCTCGAGTTGGTCCGCGTTATGTTTTGGGACTTGTTGGTATGTTCGGACGGGGTCTCGAGGAGCTCGGGTGAGTTTCGTATCATTTCCATGTTATTAGGAAAACCTGGTTCTGGTGTTTCGCATCTGCGCAGGTTGGAACGCAAATGCGAATCCGTTTCTGCGAGGTTTGAGTCGCTTCTGTGAGGTTGTGGCATATTCAGGTGTTCCGCTTCTGCGGGTTAGGGAACGCATGTGTGAGGCCGCATCTGCGGATGTTTGATCGCAGATGCGGGAATGAGGCTCTAGGTAGGTGTCCGCTTCTGCGGATGAGTATGCGCTTCTGAGTTATCGCAGATGCGGGTCGTGTGGGCTGTGGCGCATATGCGGTTTGTTCTCAGGTAAGTGAAAGTCGTAGATGCGAGCTTTGTCTCGCAAATGCTTGAGCGCATGTGCGCGAGTTGGTCCGCAAATGCGGAGATTCCTGGGCAAATCTTATTTATTTCGAGGGTTGAGTTGTTTTACCGCATTTGGAGATCTAGAGCTCGATTTTGGGCGATTTTAGAGGAGAATTTCACCACATAGATTGGGGTAAGTATTTTCAACTAGGTTTTGATTATTATTTTTTTGGTTAAAAGGAAAATTTTCATTTAATCAAGTATCAATATGTATATATGACTCAGTTTGACTCATGATTCAAATCTCAAGTGAATCAGGACTATGACAACTATAGAGCTAACTTTAGATCACTAAAACTGTACATCACTATAACAACTCAAATCAATGTAGGGTAGCTATTCAAACAATCTAAGTGACTCTTCCACTAGTTGAAAAGATCATTGCTAGAACCAGTGGAAGACATTGAGTCAGACTGCCATTTATCAACAAGAAGTAACTAACTGTAGAGACACATGTCATAATAAGTTCCACCACTTTCAATGGAATGCCATACTCCAGCAATACCATCTTCCAGAAATCCCAATTCACCGAGTCATAGGCTTTCCTTATATCTACTTTAACCATACATCTGGGGGACACACCTTTCTGTGAATATCCGTTCACTAATTCATGAGCAACAATAACATTATCAAGTATATTCCTCCCCTCAATAAATACAGATTGGGTTGGTCCCACCAAATAATCTACTACACTTTTCAATCTACCAGTTAGCACCTTTGCTATCAGTTTGTATATGGTGGAGTAACATGCAATAGGCTTGTAATCCTTTACATAAGTAGGATTAGCAACCTTGGGAACTAGGGTGATGGTGGTACAATTTACTTCATTTAGCAGCTTGCCATTTTGAAAGAACTGCAGTATTGTATTTATAATATCTTCACCTACAATCCCCCAATACTCTTTGAAGAATTCTACAGGGTAGCCATCTATACCTGAAGCTTTGTAATTTGGAAGTTCTTTGATTATCTTACATGATTTTATCTTTAATTTTGGCATTTGGGTGATGAATCTTAAAGAGAAACTTGGAGTTTTTGTGTAAATTTTTCTAAAGTGAATATTTGAGATTTGAACATCGATTCGGAGTCGGATTTGAGTGAAATTAGTATTGTTGGACTCGTAATTGAATGGGTTATCAGAATTTATAAATTTTGTCGGGTTTTGAGATGCGGGCATGGGTTGACTTTTTGGTTGACTTTGATTATTTGATTAAAGATTCAACCTTTATCGCTTGGGATTATTTCCTACAACATTATTTGATATTTTGAGTTGCTTTTGGCTAGTTTCGAGTCGTTCAGAGGCCGATTCACGTGAAATGTCATTTCTAGAGTATTGTCCAGCTTGCTCGGTATTTGTTTTGGCTTGTTCGAGGTAATTAACATATCTAAACTTGTAATTGAGGGTAGTTATCCTTGAAACTATGATAATTGAGAGGTGTTGTGGGTGACAAACGCGCTAGGTAATGGGCGTGTGTGCGTGCACCGGGGTATTCATGATTCGGGTAGTTCTTAGGCATTATATGCCTTGTTTTGCTATCATGCTTCTTTGATATCATGTTTTCTCCATTTGTATGACTACGTGAGTTTTTATTCATGCTAGAAATAATATTTAGGGTATCTACTTTATTGTTTGAGACATAATAGGGCTGTTTCTGCCATGTTGAGCTATTTGCCTTAGCCGTAGTCATACTGTTTAGTCATAATAGTTACATCCGCATGCTATATCTATGTCTTTATGCACTTTTGATATACTGTCTCATATGTTATTAGTGTCCTTGTATGTGATACGAGTTTGAGTCGAATTTGTGGCACATTATCATATTTCGTGTTGTATAATTGGATTATATTTTTGTGAGATATTGGCATATGGAGATTTGAGCGGTTGATGAATGATGTGGGTCATAGAGCCACACTATGAGTGATATTTAGATCGGGTTGCACGCAGCAACATGCCATATGGGCTATTGATGGGTATTTGAATCGGGTTGCACGCCGCAACATGTCTTATTGTCTATTGATTATTATTTGGATCGGGTTGCACACCGCAACATGCCATATTGGCTTTTGATTAGCCTTGGGGCAGGATCCTCCCTCCGGAGTCTGATACTTTCAGTGAGAACAGGCACAATGATATATATACACATGTTTTGGTGAGGGAAATTTATGTCAGGTACCCGTACAATGCTGTGTGATTTTGTGTTTGATGTGGGGCACTTGTGCTAGGCACCTTGAATGTGCTAAGAGTGAGTGTACTTAATGATAACACTATGAAATTATTTACCTGACATGTGTATTTGACATGTAGGCATAAAGATGTATTTTCCTCTTGCTAGATGGTAATATGATATTTGATGACTTAATATATAGGCATAGGGACACACCTTCCTCATGCTAGATGGCATCATGGTATTATTGACTTGACATGTATATCTGATATGTAAGCATAGAGATATATTTTTCTCATGCTAACTGGAAAACAAAATGCCTGATCTATTGCTGAAAGCTTGGGAAAAATCATAGTTCTCTGATAAACTCATATTTTTGTGATTTCGGTGAAAGATTTGGGCTTTAACTGTTATACTTTTAAAGCATGTCTAAATTTCCGTATCTGTGACCGATCCGATTATGATATCTCTTGAGCTATTTATTGTTACTGGCATTATTATATCCTGTGTTACTATTGGTTACTGATGTTGGACATTGACCTTCTTCCGAGCTCGTCATTGCTTTCAACTTGAGGTTAGGTTTGTTACTTATTGAGTATATACGGCTGGTTGTACTCACACTACACTTTTGCACCTTGCGTGCAGATTTTGGAGCTGATGCTGCTGTTCCTGGAGAAAGCTGGCATTGTAGATGTACCTGCTTTTCAGATATCGCTACCCCTTGTCTTTGGTAGCTTTAGATTTGTAATATGCTTATGTATATTTCAAATAGACATTGTATTTATTCTCATACCAGTTTTGTAAACTAAGTCTTAGTGACTCATGCCTTGTAATACCATTCCTTGGGTTATTGTGTAGAAACTTAGTTATTTCAGTTATTGATTTTTATTGTTCTCGTTTGAGTTGTGTTGACTATTAATGGCTTACCTAACGGGTTGGGTTAGGTGCCATCACGACTAGGTAGATTTTTGGATCATGACAAGTTGGTATCAGAGCTCTAGGTTTATAGGTTCAACGAGTCTTGAGCAAGTGTCTAGTAGAGTCATGCGGATCGGTATGATGACGTCCATACCTATCTTCGAGTGGCTACAGGTCATGTAGAGAATTTCCCATATTTTTTTCCTTATCGCGCGACATCGATTCAGCTTGAAGCGTATCTCTTTGAATCCCTTCCACTCACTCGTATGTTATGTTGAGTATTAGGTACTAGCTGTGCATCGACGACTTGTGATGTCACGGATGAGGTGCAAGATGTGTTCTCAGTGTTGTGGTTATAGGTCGGTCTAGAAGACTTGAGGCTAAGTTTAGACCGTAGTTGGGGCTCGGTGGTTTTCGTAGTGTGAGTATGTGCTTTTGGACTTATATGTCCGATAGTGTCCCTAGGAGTGGGATTGATGGTTCAGTGAATAGTTGGATAGCTATATGATGAGTATGATATGACTGAGAACTATGCTGAGATGATTTGGATATGGCGAGAAGGGTTTGCTCGGGGCGTAAAGGACTTTGGATGCTCGATTTCTATTTTTGATATGTTGCACAGTATTGAGTGATGAGTGTGTTAGGGATCTTTCATGTTGATTTCGAAATGAAGTAGACTCTTATGTCTTGTTGACGAGTTTAGACTAAGGAAGGTTTAGCGATTGCATAGTGGTTGTGCCCAATATAGTGCGTGGTGATATGCCACTTGAGGCTAGTAGGTGGGTTATCTCCTACTAGACGTTCTTGGGTTGTGTGATCCCTATGATGTTTATGTGAAGAGTTTTCTTTCTACCAGTGGGATGTGTATGAGCCGCAATTTGAGTTTGGGTCGTTTTAGGAAGTTCGTACGACTGTCACAGGGATGGATATGCGCTTAGCAGAAGATTTGAGTTATTTTATGATTTGTGATACATGAGTTGTAAAAGATTGAGTTGAATTACAGTACAAGATTATGGAAATTATGAAGTAAGGGTATTGTGGGTTATCAAATGTGATGTTCTATGGCTTTGAGCCAAGTGGATGAGTCTGCTATCGATGATCAGATTGCATGGTCATGTGTTATATTGGTTTCAGTCTAAGACATATTTGAGGATCAGCTGTGACTTGAAGAGGTTGGCTTTGAGGATGACTTGAGCAAGGAAATTGCTGGATGCATGATGTGCTATACTTTATGGGAATACTAGAAATCTGCCTGCGAATCGAAGCTCCTATCTCTCTAGCTCATGAATAAATCACTTGAATAGAATGAAGGAATGATTCAATCTTCCATCATTTCAGAGCCGTAATGACTCGGGTTTGCGATTCGTGCTGGAGGTAGTGTGCATGGAGTAGAGATTCACTCGGTTGCTTAGAGATGTGTGTTACTTCTTGAGGTATTTGTGTGCTAATGGAGCACATGTTGTTCGGCTCATTTTGGCAGTGCATTTGAGATTAGAATAGGGCGGATGACTCTCGATAAGTTTCTAATGGGTTCAAGATTCATATGTGGTATTTGAGGAATTTCTGGATTTGTAAATGGCTAAGATCTGAGATTTGCATTGGATGGTGTTGGGACTCACGGTATTTCTATATCATTATGGATTCTACATTTCAGTATCAGAGAGGTTAAGAAAACAACTTCAGATTCACATAAGATCTCTCAGAGTGATTGTGAATGCAGTATTTTTGGGTGCTTAAGAGGGGATACAATGTCTTATGCGCTTTAGGGTGACGTGGTTTCATGCTAGGATCTCTTGTGATGAGCTTTGGTTAAGGATCGTGGTGTATTGGCAAGGAGAAGTGTTAACTTGAAGGCAATTCGGAAGGAACTCAAAGAAATAGGACAACTTGGTAGTGGGTTGGATAAACATGATAATGGATATGATTGGATCTTTTGGTCCTCTTGTTATGGTGAGGTTTTACCGGTGTTTTGTGGAAATACTCTTTGGTTGAGAGATCTGTGAGACTTGATTGAGTTAGGGGGATTCAGTTCTGATAGCTTGGTTATGTGCTCGACTGCGATTTGGTACAGATGTTTTTGACAAGTATGAGGAGTATGATGCGTGTTGTGATCTCTTCCTGGATGGGGTCAAGTGGAAGGTTTCTGGCTGATGGGCTATGTATCTGCATATGATTCGGAGTTGATAATGAGGTTCTCATGTTTTCATATGATGGCATGATAGATGCGATGCGATATGTAGTATTGAGGTTTACATGTACGAGGTTGCGGTTCCGTTCGAAAGGAAGGTCATGAGTTCTAGACAGCATGGGTGGTTTCAGATGTTTAGAAGAATTCTAGTACTATTTGGTATTACTTGAGAAGATTGTACATTTCAGAAGGGTGCATTGTGTTTTGACTTGCGAATGCTTGACTGGTATTATGAGAATTGCCTGGTTGCTCGGCTACTGATGTTCGGATTTTTCTATGTGGCATAGAAGAATTATGAACGTTTTTCTTGTGAGATGATTGTGTATGAGGGATGTTTCAGTCATTTGAGTGGTGGAGTTAGGATCAGATATGGAGATTCTTGTATTCTAGGGATTTGAAGGCTAGGAAGGTTCTCAGAGGCAGATTGTACCTTGGTTGCAGATAATGAAGGTATGTTAAGAGGTTGACGACTGAGTGTATGTATTATGGATCGGTGATTGTGGACTTTTCGAAGGTTATCTATATATTTTGGGAGGATCAGAATTGAATTGGAGGCCACTGGTAGGCCTATAGATGATATGTATTCTACATCGGGTCGGATTGGTTTACTTAGCACATCTATTGTTGAGGGGTGTGTCATCATCTAGGGTTGATATTATTCGTATTCTGATATGTTCCATGTACTGCACTTATATTCTACGTTGATTTGTGAGACTGCTGACTATTTACACACATGATGCAGTTCTATTTGGGCCTTGTGGCAGAATTCGAGCCAGATGGCTCTTGGGGTGTTGAATGGTTGATTGCGCCTTGGTTATGGCCTTCCTGTTTGTGGTATATTTTGCTATCCCTTTCTCCATGGTTATGATCATGCACTTCGCGTGTTTGTTGTTGATATGCATATGGTTGTTGATTGAGAGAATCATGGCTCTACGTATTCCATGCGAACATATGTGTTTGGATTGGGTCGCGCATCACAACGAAATTATGTTGGGATATGATCTTTGTGCTATTATGTGTGTTTTGTTTCTCCTTTGTGTGATGGGTTCATAACATTGCACTTTGTGGGGGTATCTTTTGAGTTTGCAGGACGGTTCTCTTATTTTATTCTCTTTCCATCATTGGGTATATTCGAGTTGTTGCTTGTTTGGTGCATGGATTGCACAGTATATGGATATAGATGGTATTGGTATGGCAAGTCGATTGAGCAGCTTGTACTAGATGAGATGAGGTTATTAGACCTGGAATAAGTGCTATCAGATTTGATTAAGGTATGTTTGGGAGAATAACATCACTAGTTATCTTAGAATTTGGCAATGGTTCCTATTGGGTGAGGAAGCCCCACGACTTGTTGATCTGATGGGTGGTTATAAGTTTCTGCGTGTTTCTTTCATCATTGGTAATGTACAAAGTTTTAGAACAAGGTTTTATTTGACATGAGGTTTGTTACCGGTATCAGATTTGTTATTGAGCAATTATTGTGGCCGGAAGTTATTGCTATGGGTATCTGAGTTATGCAGTATATCATGTGATTATATCTTGGGTTATGGTTGTGGCTTGATACAACTTTTTCAGACTTGCACAGTGTATAGATGTGAGAATCGGGTCTTATAATGAGTTCCTGATGTTGGGAATTTGGGTTCTAAAGTTTATAGAATAAGGTTGAAGTAAGGATCTTACGTTAGGCTGTGTTGTCAGGCTTATATAGATTGGGGTGACGTGGGATTCACCCAAGGTTATGTGTATGGTGAGGTTATACAGTGATTTGATGACTTTGGAATGACTCTTGGCACGTTCGAGGACAACGTATATTTAAGTGGGGGAGAATGTAACGACCCGACTGGTCATTTTGAGCATTTACATTTAGTTTGGTGGTTTGAGGTCATGATAGCTTCATATGGTGTATCATGACTTGCGTGTGTGGTCGGTTTTAGTCTTCGAGTTGTTCGAAATTGATTTGGAAGAATGATTCTTAAATAGGAAGCTTTAAGTTGGAAGAGTTGATCAAGTTCGACTTTCATGAATTTGACCTCGGATCGGAGTTTTTATGGTTCCATTAGGTCCGAATGGTGATTTTGGACTTTGGCTTATTCCCGAATTTGCATTTGGATGTTTCTAGAAGGTTTCGACACTATTTGGCGAAAGTTGGCTATTTGAAGTTTTGGAATGTTCATAAGTTCGATCGAGAGTTGACTTTGATGATATCGGGTTCAGATTGTTGTTCCGGGAGTTGGAATAGGTTCGTTATGTCATTTGAAACTTGTGTGCAAAATTTGAGGTCATTCCGAGTTGGTTTAATGTGGTTCGACACGAGTTCTGGAAGTTGAAAGTTCAAAAGTTTATTACGTTTGATTTGAGGTACGATCCATAGTTTTGATATTTTTATGTGTGATTTGAGGCCTCGAATTGGTCCGCGTTATGTTTTGGGATTTGTTGGTATGTTCGGATAGGGTCTCGCGGGGCTCGGACGAGCTTCAGATGTGTTTAAGATCATTTCCATGTTATAAGGCAGACCTAGTTCTGGTGTTTCGCATCTGCGCACGCAGATGCAGATCTACTTCTGCGAGGTTGTGGCTTAGTCAGGTGTTCCTCTTCTGCGGGTTAGGGAACGCAAGTGTGAGGCTGCATCTGCAGATGTTTGATCGCAGATGTGGGATTGAGGCTCCAGGTGGGTGTCCGCTTCTACGGGTGAGTATGCGCTTCTGCGTTATTGCAGATGCGGGTCATGTGTGTTGACGGCCAATTTTGGCCTTCCCTTTTAAAATTCAATTATTTATACTTAATAATTTACATTGAATGTTTTTGAAAATGTTTTCAATCAATAACACCTATTTGTACAAGATTAATTTAATATTAGTAATTTTGAGATTAATAATTCAATGTTATAATTATATCATGCTTACTTTTTTTATATTATTAAAATAGTTTTATATACATCACAGAGGCTTTATAATTGATTTAATGAATTATTCCTTAATTTCTAATTAATTGGTTTACTATGCTAATAATTCAAAATTAATGTCACAGTTTAGAAAAATAAAGTATTTTGTAATTAATTATTTTACAATAATTAGTAGTGTATATGCTAATTATAATTTTACTATATTTTATTTAAAATAATTAAGTTTATTTAATTTAATTTCAAAAGGGGATTAAAAGGGCTAAAGGCTATAATTGCAATTCTCTAATTAAACACAAAATGGCTATCCTTTTGGTCAATTTGGTCCAAATGACAAGCCCAATCCAAAAATACCCAGTCCAAAGAACCCCTTCCTCTCCACTTTGGCAATCCATGCCACTCTCATTGAACCTATCATACCTTGCCACGTCACCCATCCCAATCACTCACAAAAGAAACACATTTAATCCATACCGTCCATCCGTTTGATCAACGGTCTACGTTTTAACTCCCATTTTTCTCTTAATTTCAAAATACCTAGAAAATTTAATCCTCACAGTTGGATCACAAAGATACAACAGACACTAAAATTCCCCATCAAAATTATTAACTCTCTAAAATATCAGGATCGTTGATCTTTTAGATCAACGATCAAATCCCTCAAGTTTAACCCTTAAAGACGGCCTAAACTCCCCTAACCCTAAATCATTTCCCCCCAAGCCCGACCGCCTCTTTTTCCATTTTCTCTCTAAAATCTCTCGACCTGCCATGAATGAATCAATCACAGACCTTGCACAAATCTGTGCAAGGTCACAAATCTTGACCCAGAATCATTCTTTCTACTTCCCTTTCCGTAATTCTCATCGGTGTTTCCTCATTTCATCATACAAATTCAAAATCTCGAGTTCTCTGACCTAAACATACACATGAAACATCAACCCTCAAATCCTTCGATGCTGCAACAAAGATCACTCATGCATGAGCCTCTCATGATGATTATTCGAAGCTAGAGGTCAAATGCAATGACCTCTGGACCTCCGATCTTTATCTGATGGTTCTTCACTTGTAACTGCTGTCAGGCACTCACGGCAAGGCTCTCACTCATTTCTCACTCGTTTTCACTCTGATTTCACTCTGATTTCACCTTCCTTGCTATCATCATCCATCCTCCGTCACTCTTCACTATCGATTTGAATATCTGAAACCCTAGGGCTTCACAACCACTATAAATTGGGGCTTTTAATGCCTTCACCTAACACACAACAAGATATACCTACCAACTACACCTAATAGCTGAGAAGTTAATACACAATATAGTGTTTTGAGGAAATTTTGATTAAAGTTTGAGTTCTTGGTCACTTTCTGTTTTTCCTTTCTTTTTTGATTCTGAGCTTGTTACTGATTGAGAGCTTGAGCTCTTGGCTTCCTAAAAGGCTAATTTGAACATTCTTTTGGTTTGCTGCCCCAAAGGAGGTTAGTAAAAACCTAAACCTTGTTCTTCTTCTACTAGCTTAAATTCTTGAATGTGAACTGCTTTACTACTCTTGCTGAATGATGTTATTAAACCATGTGCTCATCTTTTTAAACTGTTTGTATGTTTATGATTGTTAAGTAGATTCTGCAACCATGAACTTCTTTAAATTATTGAATGCTGATATTGTTACATCCTATGTTTTCGTACGTGAAAGTACGCCATAAGTAAATTGATGGAAGCTTGAAAAAATGAGATGTTGCATCCCGCATTTTCATACGTTAAAGTTTCATCGTAAGCTAATCAACGTAAGATCGGAAATGAGATTATTTTGAGATTATAAGCATTATGCTATTTCAAATAAGGGATGAGTAAAGTCGTGAAGTTGAGAGGTTAGGCAAATCGAAGAAAATGAATTTCGTCGAAGTTTGACATTTTGTGATAAAATACGGCCCGAGCTAAAATACCCGATATTTATGGACTACTACCATACAAGGTACCACATGGCCATAATAGTAAGGTGTATAAGGTGTATTTAAAGTGAGTAGTATTATAAGTAAAATTAAGATAATTGGTTGCTAATTATTGGATAAGATCCTTAATGTGGCAGCAAGCCACCCAAGACCTATGACTCTTAAATCTTGTGGATTATGTGGCAAAGATGAAGGATATGTGGTTAAGCCACCACATAAAGTAGGGCGCACATTCATGTATAAGAAATCTATAACTTAAGAGTCTTAAACTTAAGAGTCTTATGACTCACGTTTTTATCCACATCCACATCATGTTATTATCTATAACTTAAGAGTCTTATGACTCTTAAAGAATCTCATCACGTTATTTGGGTCATTTAATATGCATCTGCATATAGCACATAAGCAACGAAAGACCTTCAACAATTCAAATCAAAGTGAAAATTTGCAATTATAACGGAGTACGGAGCAATCTTTCTCAAGAATATCATACAGATTTTTTCCTACTCCGATCTTGCCGTTACGTGTTGTCGCAATTGATGT
Source organism: Nicotiana tabacum (assembly GCF_000715075.1). Classification (NCBI taxonomy): domain Eukaryota; kingdom Viridiplantae; phylum Streptophyta; class Magnoliopsida; order Solanales; family Solanaceae; genus Nicotiana; species Nicotiana tabacum. The sequence continues at coordinate 57,766,804 of NC_134093.1, forward strand.
ATGTTAGAGGGATTGTCAAGAGAATCAACTCAGGTATATTAAGGCTATCCCTTCTTTCTTTTTGGCATGATCTATACGACAAGAACGAAACGAGCAAATGCACAAGTTCCATAAATGACTCTATTCATAGAAATACTAGGGGTGTCTATATTCTTGATTCCCCATGTGAATTATTATTATATCTTCTGTTCATGGGTCTCAGAAAAATACGTATTTGATAAAGTTTATCCGACAGGCATATTATTTTTATGACATTCCGAGAAATCTTATTAACGTGTTTCATATGCATTTCATGCATTTATACATACACATTGACCCATGACCAGATGGAGTTATATATATATATATATATATATATATATATATATATATATATATATATATATATATATATATATATATATATATATATATATATATATATATATATATATATATATATATATATATATATATATATATATATATATATATATATATATATATATATATATATATATATATATATATATATATATATATATATATATATTATACGTTGATGATTATTCCCACAGTGGCCGAGATGATATGATGGGATGCCCTCAAAGGCTTAATGATATTATCAACACATGTACTTATGCACGACATGACATTCATACGCATATGCATGACACTATAAGTATTTCATGATTTACAGAGTTGTCCAGACTTACATGTTGAGTCATTTACTCTATATTTCTTCCATGTCTTTTATGTACTTATTTATGTGCCTTACATACTCGATAAATTATTCGTACTAACGTCCCTTTTGCCTGGCGACGCTGCGTTTCATGCCCGCAGGTCCCGATAGACAGGTCGAGAGTCATCCAAGTAGGCTATCAGCTCAGCGAAAGATGTTGGTGCGCTCCATTTGCTCCGGAGTTTTTTGTTTTGTCAGTATGATTAGTACATGTATTGTTTGGCGGGGCCCTGTCCTAACCTTTATGATAAGTATGTACTCTTAAAGGGTTGTAGATAGATGTCATGTATACGGATGCTTGTATGGCCTTGCCGGCCTATAATTTGAGTTTACAAATGATCATGTTGGCCTTATAGGCCCGTATGTCACATGTATAATTTTTTTTTATATATCAGGTTGGGTCATCCTATATTGAGTATTCCCCTATGTCTATTCTGGTTAGCCCATGACGGCCCGTTTGGCTCATTTTCCAATGAAAGTATAATAAGAAAGATATGTTATGTTGGTACTCGGTTGAGTAAGGTACCGGGTGCCCGTCGCGACCCATCGGTTGGGTCGTGACAAAAGTGGTATTAGAGTAGTTCTGTCCTAGGGAGTCTACAAGCCGTGTCTAGTAGAGTCTTGTTTTTGGGTGTGTCGTGTACCACACTTATAAACAGGAGGCTACAGGGCATTTAGGATTGTTACTCTTTCTTCTTACTCTAGATCGTGTGGTAGAGCTCAGTTGTAAGAACTCAATTTCCTAAACTCTATCTTATTCATAATACAATGATGCCTACATTCAGAAAGACGGTCGGTAAGAGTTATAACTGTGGAAGTGTTGAGTCAGAAGAACTCGATTTTGCATCATGCTTATGATAAGTAAATGTGAGGTCTTCAGCAGACCATGCGTGTACTAGAAGGTGTAAGGTTCTTGATAAGGAGTATTAAGGCAAGAATACTTATCCACTCTTACGGTAAAAAGGAATAACAGAATCAGAAGGTGGACACAAGTTTCAGCAAGTAAAAGAAGCAAGGTGAAGAAGGGTACGAGGTACCCAGTTAATAAAGATTATCATTATTTACCATTCAGGAAGGGAGATATAAGCATTTTGAGTTACCTTCAATGGTAGCAGAGGTATGTACAATTGGCCACACCCATCTCATTTATGCCACATGGAAGCTAACAGAAGTAGTATAAGAGAAGGACAAATATCAGGATCCGGCTAGGGTTAGAGTGACCCAAAAAGGGTGGATGGAATGTTTGCGTTAGTTGACATTTCCGAAGGATATTCCAAATGTGCTAATAGATCTCCTTGTGAGACACCCAGATGGTGCACTCTAAAATAGTATAGCTAGATATGAGTACTATAAAGATAGGCACTGGAAGCCTTGAAGGGACAAAATATTACCTTAGTGTGGCTCCCGTCCCTAGTAGAGAAAGAATGTTAGGTAATTCGAAGAGCCAATGGATGGAGCAAGGGGAGCTAAAAGCAAAAGAATGTCTTGTTCGAGTTTTCAGAATAAAGTAATAGACATAGATGTTAGCGGGAAATAAGAAGGGAGTTAATGAAGCATTATGAGTAAGATGTGATACATGGAAGACAACGGTAGGTCAAAAAAAATGACAGTATTACAGAGTCTATAGTCAAGTGAAGGAAAGGATGAAAGGTGACAGGCCTTGAGACGACAAAAGAGTATAGGCCATAAAGTCGTATCCTCATTTCGAGAAATAAGTTCGTGACGCTAACGTGATTACCAAAAGAAAAGGTTAGACCCCTAAGTAATAGAAATCAATATGGACTGGTGAACAAGATAAACTAAACATGAATTAAGGACTGAGTGATTTGATGATGGTCGGCATCATGAGAACTTCATATTGTGTTCTGGTGATAATAGAATGGACCACAGAAGAAGATTCATGAGAAATTCAGAGAATGGTTATTCAGGAAGACGCTTCCTTAAAACAAGCAATGTGAGCAAAGTTAAGCTTAAGGAACTGTATGTGCCAGTTACACTAAGTGTCACCATCGCGAGTAAGGAATTTTGTTATCCTTGGTACAGAAGGATTACCACAAGGCGAGTAAGGGTCATCGATGATGTGAAAAGACGCCAAAGATGAAGAGGTAAAACATCCATAGGTAGGTCGTCGTAGCTCCAACTCTTAGTACTCCCCTAAAGGGGAGCATATGGAGTGATGTGGCATTAAGTCAGAATTAAGTGGTTCCAGTAATTATGGAATGGTAAAGGAAGAATACGAAAAAAAAATAAAAAAGGGATGAGATTGCACTTATTCAAAGCCAACAGATATGCTACGATTCCAGAATATTATGTAAGCATGATGTTAAAGAGAGGAAGTAAGGGTTCCTGCCCGATATGTTATTGATTAATAAGAAGCCAGTACGAGAGGTAAGTTAAGACAAAAGGAATAACCCAAGAAAGATTACGTGGAATATTAACATGAGAATGGGCTAACGAGTAATTAACAGTTGATTCAGGAAGAGCCTAGTTATGGCTAGACAGGTGGTTACCGACGAATCAGGAGATCGTGCAAGATAAAAATAGTAAAACACAATATAGTGAATTCAGCCTCGCAGTAATATCATTATAATACTTGAGATATATTCAGATAGGAGTTGGGGTAGTTAAAGGCACCGTATGAGTATTACGAAAATAAAAAAGAATGCCACTGGGAAGACAGTCGAAATATCAGTTCAGAAAAAAACCTACAAGCACAAGGGCGTGGAGGTAAGTAACTACGGATAATTATAGGCGAGAAAGGACATCAAAAATTTCGACGAGTATGCGATGTAATAAGCTCGCAGCTCTACAAGAGTCAGAGGGTCCTCCCTAAATACTACAATGAAAGTCTAGCTGAGGAAATAAGAAAGAAGGTTTCAACCTAACCATAGTAACTTGAAGAAGAAATGGTCATGTAAAAACAGTATCACTACAACATTGTAAGAAAGTGGCACCTACTGTGGCTAATGAACAGAAAGTAAAATCAAAAGTAATATTCGAGATCATATCAATTGAGCGAAAAACTCTGGCATGCGTGGGAACTAAGATAAGCTAAGTATACACATAACAAAAGGACAGAAAGACCAGAAAAAGTAATTGCCTACGATTAAAGAGAGTTGAGAAGGAACGAAAGGAATTATTCGATCAATGATCCAGAGTTAGTTACGTTATGAACGCACTTAAGACTTCGGAGTATTATCCATACAGCATATATTTTGACGATCATACAGCCGTAGAAGATTTCGGTATAAGTTAAAAGAAAGAATTGAGCCCAAGTTATAGACAAAGGATTGAATTGCTAGAAGATTGTATCATGGATATTCCATAGCATCCATGTAAGGCTAAAGTAATAAATAATACAGTGAGCCACAGATCAGAAGATAGCTTAAGCCTACATAAAGGCTGATCAGAAGAAAGAGGAAACTAAAGAGTTACAACAACGAAGTAAATCAAGAGTCTGATTATGGGACCCAAAAAATTATAGAAATCGTGATTGAGAACATTGCAAGATCACTCTTAATATCAGATGTACAAGAGAGATAGTACAGTAGCCATATTCTATAATGGTCTACAATAAAGTCAGTTAGAAGAGTACCCGCCTCATAAGGAATCAGTATGAAGCTCCCACCGAAATGTGTATACACTAGAGGTGCAAGTATTATAATAGAGCTTCAAGTTATGGACGTGAATTATACCTATATGGGAGGAAGGTCATGAAAGAAATAGAAGATACGATGCAAGATTTTAAGGTAAGAAAGGTAAATGTGAACAACGTACGAGATACTCAAAAGCAGAAGGTTGAGAATAGTCCATACTTGGATAAAAGGCTAGGAGCGTGGGGATTCAGTATCCAGGAATGATAGTGGCATCATCAGTGGCATATCTTCCAGCCTATGGTTTCTAGGTATCGAGAGGTCTAGTTAAGAGAGTAAAAGAAGAGTTTGAGATGATGTGATATCTCGCTTGATGTTCCAGAATAACATAAGGAATTCTATTGTGCAATCAAGTTGAAGAAAAGTTGCGAGTAGTATAAATGAATATGTGTAGGTTCGCAAGCTGAAGTATGGTAAAGTGACAAGGTTGTAGGAAAATATGAGTAAGGATAAGAAAGGGCGAGTGAGAAGGTGATGAGAATGGATAAGTCCTCAGGATTAAGCCCATGAAAATAAGAGAGCTGATGGTTTCTCTAAATTATTGAAAGCTCAGTATTGCCCGAATGAACTCAAAGGAGTCTGAGACTAGTAGCATTTAGAGGAGATGGAATGCTACCCTGGTAAATGAATGAAGGTGTAATTAAGATAGATGAAGGATGACGTTTGGGCCTTCGATGGAGTAATGATTTCATGAATTGTATAGGATTAAAATACCCACGTAGGGTAAATCACATTGGGATGCTATGAAATATGATTATGAAAGTATAATGTTGTATCGCCCTTAGGTGGATCAAGAAAATCACTTCAAATGTTCCACGATGAGACGTGAGCCCTAGCGGCAGTGTTACATAAGAAGGTCAAGTTATCAATGGTAGATTATAAATCAATATTGAGGTGAATCAACAATGGGTGGATAAAAGTTACAAAGTATGAGATGAGATTAGGCCGTCATTCTTAAGATAAACAGTAATGAGGAAACATTAAAAGACTTAGACTTATACCTATAGGATAAGCAACGAGAGTAAGCTGGAGGTTGGTAGCAGACCTCAGTAATGATAAATCGAAGTAAGAGTTATGGTGTAGTATGACCTACCTAGATGCAGTAAAGTCATACGGATGGATAACCTGGGCTATGAAATAAGATATAGCAATACTCGAAAGTTCGACAAAGTATCAAGTGAAGAACTTCAGTATACCTATAGATGCCTAGAGAGACATCTTATCAAGCTCTGTATATGTTTACAAAGTGAGGCCTGAAGATTGGCTAAAAGCTGAAGGAAAAAGGAGAGAAGAATCGCATAGGGGCATTTACAAGGTCAGAGTCGTACAAGCTGCATGATAGAAGGTAGCAACAGTTAAGAAATTAGGAGGATTCCGACCACGAGTCGTGGTGTGAGAAAGAGGCCTAATGGGGGGAATGCCTTGGCCTTTGCATTTATTCACAGAACAGTTGTCGGGATGGCAAGGAGAGTACGAAAGTATTCAGAAGACATAGGTTATGAGAATGATAAGTGCATCAGTCAACATTCGAGGATGAATGTTCCAAAGGTGGGAATGATGTTACACCCCATGTTTTCATACGTGAAAGTACGCCATAAGTAAATTGATGGAAGCTCAGAAAAATGAGATGTTGCATCCCGCATTTTCATACGTTAAAGTTTCGTCGTAAGCTAATCAATGTAAGATCGGGAATGAGATTATTTTGAGATTATAAGCATTATGCTAGTTCAAATAAGTGATGAGTAAATTCATGAAGTTGAGAGGGTAGGCAAATCGAAGAAAATGAATTTCGTCGAAGTTTGACATTTTGGGATAAAATACGGCGCGAGCTAAAATACCCGGTATTTATGGATTAATACCATATAAGGTACCACATGGCCATGATAGTAAGGTGTATAAGGTGTGTTTAAAGTGAGTAGTATTATAAGTAATTTGAGATAATTGGTTGCTAATTATTGGATAAGATCCTTAACGTGGTAGCAAGCCACCCAAGACCAATGACTCTTAAATCTTGTGGATTATGTGGCAAAGATGAAGGATATGTGGTTAAGCTACCAGATAAAGTGGGGCCCACATTCATGTATAAGAAATCTATAACTTAATAGTCTTAAACTTAAGAGTCTTATGACTCACGTTATTATCCACATCCACATCACGTTATTATCTATAACTTAAGAGCCTTATGACTCTTAAAGAATCTCATCACGTTATTTGGGTCATTTAATATGCATCTGCATATAGCATATAAGTAACGCAAGACCTTCAACAATTCAAATCAAAGTGAGATTTTGCAATTATAACGGAGTACGGAGCAATCTTTCTCAAGAATATCTTACGGATTTTTCCCTACTCCGATCTTGCCGTTACGTGTTGTCGCAATTGACGTATGTTAGAGGGATTGTCAAGAGAATCGACTCAGGTATGTTAAGGCTATCTCTTCTTTCTTTTTGGCATGATCTATACGACATGAACGAAACGAGTAAATGCACAACTTCCATAAATGACTCTATTCATAGAAATACTAGGGATGTCTATATTCTTGATTCCCCATGTGAATTATTATTATATCTTCTATTCATGGGTCTCAGAAAAATACGTATTTGATAATGTTTATCCGACATGCATATTATTTTTATGACATTCCGAGAAATCTTATTAATGTGTTTCATATGCATTTCATGCATTTATACATGCACATTGACCCATGACCAGATGGCGTTATATATGCGTATATATATGTATATGGGATATGGAAAAGGTTACGGCGTTATATATGCACCACCACCTGATCAGCTGGTATACGATGATGATTTTGCCCAAAGTGGCCAAAATGATATGATGGGATGCCCTAAGATTTGATGATATTATCAACACATGTACTTATGCACGACATGACATTCATACACATATGCATGACACTATAAGTATTTCATGATTTACAGAGTTGTCCAGACTTACAGGCTGAGTCATTTACTCTATATTTCTTCCATGTCTTTTATGTACTTATTTATGTGGCTTACATACTCAATACATTATTCGTACTGACATCCCTTTTGCCTGGGGACGCTGTATTTCATGCCCGCAGGTCCCAATAGACAGGTCGAGAGTCCTCCAAGTAGGCTATCAGCTCAGTGAAAGATGTTGGTGCGCTCCATTTGCTCCGAAGTTGCTTATTTGGTCAGTATGATTAGTACATATATTGTTTGGCGGGGCCCTATCCCGACCTTTATGATAAGTATGTACTCTTAGAGGCTTGTAGATAGATGTCATGTATACGGATGCTTGTATGGACTTGCCGACCTATGTTTTGATGGCCTTATAGGCCCGTAAGTCACATGTATAATTTGTTTTATATATCAGGTTGGGTCGTCCTATATTGAGTATTCCCCTATGTCTATTCTAGTTAACCATGATGGCCCTTTTGGCCTATTTGCCAATGAAAGTACAATAAGAAAGATATGTTATGTTGGTACTCGGTTGAGTAAGGTACCGGGTGCCCGTCGCGGCCTATCGGTTGGGTCGTGACAGATATTGATAGGCATATGATGATTCATGTCTGCTGATAACTTTAAAACGACCAAAGAACTTCTTAATGCTCTTAATATCTAGTTTCAAACCTCTCTAATGTTCTATTAGCCCTGTTATGACTGTTATGCTAATCTGTCTTGAATATCACTTGCATTTCTTAATGGTTCATTTAATGACTTAGACTCAAACAGGGTATGATCCTATCCAGTGTTGAGAATCAGACCGTTACCATGGGACTAAGGCATTAGCTTATGACCTTTAAACCTGTTTCACCTCTTTAATATGCCTCTGTGGTTCTATTATTTACTTGATTAAACTCATGATTGTTTATGCAAACCTGTCCTAAGCTAATTGGGTCTTTGTATCACTTTTGTGTATACTATGAGATACCTTATACTTAGTTTAAACCATGAGGTAAGGATGAGATGTGTTTGAGTCATGATGATACATTTTGTTTAGCTAAAATACTGCTGCTAAGTTCCATTATACCTGAAACCCTATCCCACACATGCTTAACATGTTTCTCCAATGTGATGATACCTTTATCCTTTTCTTGAAACCCATATGGTGATACTGCTAGTAACATTTACATGGTATGACCTTTGTTAAGTGTCTTTGTGTGTTTGTGATCCTGTACTCATTTTGTTCTTCAATGTCTCTGTTTGTCCCTCATGATCACATACATGCCCGCACTGTCTTTAAAACCTCACTAAGCTCTCCTAAATGGATTAGACTTAACTTTTGAACTTTAAAGAGACTCTCTTGTTGCTATTGCTTGGATATAACATCCTGCTCTGTTCTCAGTGAGATTAGTATGAAGTTAAATCTTTCAGAAAGAAGTGATTATGTCATTAATTCTTAAAGTTAAGTAGGACTGATGGTTTGAGATTCAGTTAAGTTCTCTTAGGAGTTCCATTTGAATTTGTGAATTTGTAATCTTGTTAATACCTTTTTAGAAACTCTGATTGTACTTTGGTATCTCTGATAGTATCTGTAGAAGTCCTAACTATGACTGTTGTCTGAATCCCTGTTAATACTATTAGAAGGGTCCAATTTAAATCATCAAACCGTGTCTCTTAATTGAGGTTATTGATCTGTATCTATAATTGAAGCTGCTGACCTGTGTCTGTATTAGCACTCTTTAAAGAGCATCAATTGTAGTAATTACCCTGTAATGTTGTTAACACTCTCCAAGAGTCTTAATTGTGATTGTTAACCTGCCCTCTTCTAATCCCCCCTTAGAAGTTAATTGAAGCTGTTAGTCCACATCTTTGTTAACACTTTTGGAAGTCTCAATTAGGACTGTTAACCTATGTGTGTATTAGAAAATAAGACTTAAGTTAAAATCAGTCTTTGGTTAGTATAAATGAAGGTTGTTAAGACAAAATGCATCTGTGTTAAACTATTACAGACTTGAACTATGTACTCTTTTTATCCTTAGATATATGATCTCAGGTGTTTGGTTCTTTAACAGTAGTATGATGCCTCTATGTCTGAAGCTGATTTCTTTTGAACCTGCTTAAGATGTTAATCATCTATTAATATTTGAAATATGGTTATGATACTGTAGATAAATTATCTTGTAGTCTTATAATGTTCTGCTTTAGCCATCCTGGGAAAGGTATATACTTCTGTGGTATGGTATTACTATGGTAATTGAGATTTACATTAAAAGTGTCTCATTGGAACTTAAACCTGTGGGGAAGAGTGAGTGTGAGTGGTTAGGGGTATTTGGGAGTAGAGTTTAACTCTTGGTTGGGCTACTCTCCCTAACACAAGCATTGCCCTGGCTTTGAGACCATTGGGAACTTTGAAGTGTCAGGGATCCAAAGGGAGCCTTGACCTTGAGTGCAACTCTACCCTTAGCCTCTAATCTATTGACATTCATTACTCCTTTTAGGTATAATATTTAATGACAATGAAATATTTTTAATGTGAATCACTTCACCATAGGTGACCCCACATTATTATAAACTTCCATAATTCAAATTACTATAGGTTATTATAAGTCATTTACCTTTATATTTCATTTATGATTGTATGCATAGAGTATTATATCTAATGAATTTCTCTTTTTCTTTTGAACATGTACAACCATTGGGCTTGCTGAGTTCTTAAGAGAACTCAGGCCCAAATCTCGTACCAGCGCATCTAGACATCTGAAGCCCACTGCTGCCCATTCCTGTTGATTGCTGGACCTACCTCTTTTAGGCCCAAACTAGAGTCACTCCTTACCCCTTTACTGCTTTATTATATCCTGTTTTTATCACATATATATGAAATTACAGTTATCATATCTGATTAATTGCCTTACTTTACCCTTTGAATCACATAAGCAACTTAGGCAAGCCTTAAAGGACATAGGAATAAAAGAAACATTAGGCTTAATAGTAACTAGTTTTCATTCGTTAATCTTATGTTACTTAAACTACTAATCTCTTATATTTTACTAACATTTTATGAAGATTTTTAAAGCCAAAATATCTTAGAAAAGGACGACGACATCTCTTTTCAAAATCAAAAGAATGAGATCCAAAGTCGGCCTTCTAAAACAAAATGCCGCCGCCCAGTGAAAGATTTTTAATGATTTCCTCAAGTCTAAGAATTAAGATTTTGAAAGCTAAGGTACATCTTAGGCTCATTTTCTTGCAACATCTTTGTTTATTAAAGCTACATAAATAGTAATGTTCTTCAAATACAAAGTATTTTATAACTTAGCCCTTTTTACATGTTTCATAAATATAAACCATCATGTACATATTTTCAAGCTCTTTCAATTATATATACACATAAACGTTATCTTCAAAGACTCTTTTAAACTTATATCTCTTCAAAGCTATGCATTCCCTTTTCAAATAGCAAGTTTTAATTTGGATATATATAGTAAGCCGCACCCATTAACACTAATTAAGCAGAATGCAAACAACCAATCCTTAAACCTAGTCTAAGTCATATGGAACTACCTCAGGTAGATTTTAAGGTGTGCCTAACACCTTCCCCTTAGAAGAACAAGAACCCTTATCCACAATCTCATCGGTGAGCAGACTAATAAAGAAATTGACCTTAGTAATTAAATAGGTACCCTAGTATACCTTTAAATATTAGGCGGCGACTCTCTTTTATCATCAACAGAGAAACCACAAGTTGAATCTTGTTTTGATTCGTGAAAAATAGGGTGCAATAGTGTGGCGTAGATGCGATTTGTGGTTAGGTAAGTGAAAATCATAGATGCGAGCTTTGTCTCGCAAATGCGGGAGCACAGGTGCGAGTCGGTCCGCAAATGCAGAGATGCCTAGGCATATCTTATTTATTTCGAGGTGCTGAGTTGTTTCACCACATTTGGAGATCTAGAGCTCCTTTTTGGGCGATTTTGAAGGGAAATTTCACCACATAGATTGGACTAAGTATTTTCAATTGGGTTTTGAATATTTTACATGATTTTATCTTTGATTTTGGTATTTGGGTGATGAATTTGAAAGAGAAATTAGGGGGCTTTTGTCAAACTTTTCTAAAGTGAATATTTAAGATTTGAACATCGATTCGGAGTTGGATTTGAGTGAAACTAGTATGGTTAGACTCATAATTGAATGGGTTATCAAAATTTGTAAGTTTTGTTGGGCTTCAAGGTGCGGGCCCAGGTTGAATATTTGGTTGACTTTGAGTATTTGATTAAAGATTCCACCTTTATCGCTTGAGATTGTTTCCTATGGCATTATTTGACATTTTTGAGTTGCCTTTGGCTAGTTTCAAGCCGTTCAAAGGTCTATTTGCATGGGATGACCTTTCTAGAGTATTGTCTGGCTTGTTCGGTATTTGTTTTGGTTTGTTTGAGGTAAGTAACATATCTAAACTTGGAACTGAGGGTAGTAATCCCTGAAACTATGATAATTGAGATGTGTTGGGGGTGACGCACATGCTAGGTGACGAGCGTGTGTGCGTGCACCGGGGTATTCATGATCCAAGTAGTTCTTAGGCTATTATATGCCTTGTTTTGCTATCATTCTTCTTTGATATCATGTTTTCTCCATTTGTATGACTACGTGAGTTCTTATTCATGGAAGAAAACATGTCTAAGCTATCTTATTTATTGTTTGAGACATGATAGGGCTATTTCTGCCACGTTGAGCTATTTGCCTTAGCTGTAGTCATACTGTTTAGTCATGATAATTACATCCGCATGCTATATCTCTGTCTCCGTGCACTTTTGATATGCTATCTCATATGTTATTAGTGTCCTTGTACGTGACATGAGTTTGAGTTGAATTTGTCACACATTGTGATATTCCGTGTTGATAATTGGATTATGTTTTTGTGAGATGTTAGCAAATGGAGATTTAAGCGGTTGATGACTGATGTGGGCCATAGAGCCGTGTTGTGAGTGATATTTGGATCAGGTTGCACGTTGCAATAGGCCATATGGGCTATTGATGGATATTTGTATTGGGCTGCACGCCGCAACATGCCTTATTGGCTATTGATTATTATTTGGATCGGGTTGCACGTTCCAACAAGACATATTGGCTTTTGATTAGCGCTTGGGGAGGGTATCCGTCCTTCCAGAGTCTGATACTTTCAGTGAGCACATGCACAATGATATATATACACGTGCTTTGGTGAGTGGCATTTATGCCAGGCACCCGTACCATGCTGTGTGATTTTGTGTTTGATGTGGGGCACTTGAGCCAGGCACCTTGAGTGTGCTGAGAGTGAGTGTACTTGATGATAATTCAATGAAATTATTTGCCTGACATGTATATTTGACATGTAGGCCTAGAGATGTATTTTTCTCATGCTAGACGGTAATATGACATTTGATGACTTGACATGTATACTTGACATGTAGGCATAGAGATGTACCTTCCTCATACTAGATGGAAACATGGTATTATTGACTTGACATGTATATCTGACATGTAGGCATAGAGATGTATTTTCCTCATGCTAACTGAAAAATGAAATGTCTGATTTGTTGCTGAAAGCTTTGGAAAAATCATAGTTCTCTGATAAACTCATATTTTGGCGAAAGATTTAGGCTTTAACTGTTATACTTGTAAAGCATGTCTAAATTCACGTATCTGTGACTGATCCGAATATGATATCTTTTGAGTTATTTATTGTTACTAGCATTATTGTATCCTGTGTTACTATTGGTTACTAGTGTTGGACATTGACCTTCTTTCTAGCTCATCACTAATTTCAACCTGAGGTTAGATTTATTACTTATTGAGTATATAGGGTCGGTTCCACTCATAATACACTTCTGCACCTTGCATGCAAATTTTGGAGTTGATGCTGCTGTTCATGGTGGAAGCTGGCATTGAAGATGTACCTGCTTTCCGGATATCGCTACCCATTGTCATTGGTAGTTTTAGATTTGTAATCTGTTTATGTATATTTCAAACAGACGTTGTATTTATTCTCATACCATCTTTGTAAAACTAAGTCTTAGTGGGTCATGACTTGTACTACCAATCCTTGGGTTATTGTGTAGAAACTCAGTTATTTCAGCTATTGATTTTTATTGTTCTCGTTTGAATTGTGTTGACTATTAATGGTTTACCTAGCGGGTTGTGTTAGGTGCCATCACGACTAAGTGGATTTTTGGGTCGTGACATTAATAAAGGAATATGTTAGTCTAAACTAATTAGATAATATGTAATCATAAAACGAAGATTTATAGGTTCTTTGTGTAGTGGAAGCAAAGAGTAGAACAAATATTGGCCAAAATGACGGGTCAATAGTGATTGTCACGGTAATCATAGTTTAAACCCTAATTTGATTAATAAAGAAGAGCAACTAGGGTTAACCATAATTACAAAAATTCATGTATTTACTCTAGTGAGCCTTAATTAAGAGCACCACTTATGAGTAGACTTTCATCATCACCCGCTCACATATAATGAGGGTACTTATCTAATATTAGAAATATATTCTCATCTCATCTCCACAATCATTCATACAGGGAAGTAGACCGTGCAACCAACATATTTTGAGAGCTAAGTACTGTATATCTATTAGGAGTATATAGCCTCTCATCGACTTTGAGTGCAAACGTGCAAGTAGATCATAAAGTATGCAGTACCCTAGATTATATGAATCATATTTTGATATAATCTTAAAATCTCATATATCAGTATATCTTGTATTCATATTTATAACTCATAAGTTATAACTAGTGTACCAATAAATATAATTTAATGGGACTCCATCAGTGATCTTCCCTTTCTTACAATCCCCTTAAAATTAGCATTACTTCTTTTTAAAATATGCTCCGCCGGATGAATCAGTATTCGTGATCTTTTGAAAACATACTAAGATGACTAATTGACGAGTCAATTATTTATGGATATTCTTGGTCAATTTTTTATGCTTATTGATAAGGAACTAATAAAACTTTTACCTGGATGGTGATTAATATGTATGTTTGTTATGCAGGACTTAGTTTCGAGCAAAAGAATCAATTTGGAGCAAAAACAAATGATATTGAGCTTCAAAGTCTAAGTAGAAGTCCAAACAAATCAATCGGTACAAGCTCCAGGGCCGAGATGCGCATGAGAAAAATTGAAAAAAGTAAAAATGCTAGAGAATGGCCTATAACATCGTGCTTAGAGCCATGGCTAGTGAGATGATTGATAAATGAGGATTTTAGCCACTTATAATTGTCTTTTACTAAGATTTTTGAGTTTAAAAGTATAAGTTTAATGCAAATTTCTAATGGAAAGTGCTTGATTTCAGGTGTTGAGGTGGTTCAATGAGAAAAAGAGGAAAAGAGCTAAAACAAATGAAATTTTCAGAAAAACACCTGAAGCTATGAAGAAAATGGTTCCACTGCGGGCCACATTCAGGAAGTGCAGACCATATTGGACCTGTTTTCGTTGCAATACAACATCTAAAAAGAGCCAAGTCCAGATAACTGAAGTCAGGTCACGACCCAAAACTACCACCGATCCTGATAGTACCTAACCCACTTGCTAGACAAGCCAATCATAAAACAATAACGAAACATAATAATAAATTATATAATAAATAAATATGGAATTCAAGTTAATATAGACAGAAACCGAGCCAATACACAAATCCCTATAAACTGATAACACTGAGTCACGAGCTCTAATACATGAATACAAGTCCGCTAATACAACATACTGTCCGAAGCAATGACAGTAATGAAAATAGAAAGAGACGTCAGGTATTGCAATCAGGATGCATCTCTACCTCGTGTCTCAACAGAACAACAACCATGCCCCACACTCAGCTTGGTCCCGCACCTGGATCTATACAATTAACTGCACAATGTAGTATGAGTACAACTGACCCCATGTACTCAATAAGTATTATGAATAACCTCGGAGAGGTAGTGGCAAGAGTGGCCAATGATACTCACTAATCAAACCTGTGCAGTTCGTGAATACACACATACAAAGCAACAATACTAGAACCTACACAAAAGGTACAAGTAAAACCAATAGTGTACATAGAGAGGATATGTACAAGCATCATAATCAAGGTAATAGTTCAACACATAGAGAAGATAGGCAAGCATAGCAAATCGAGTTATACAAATTTGACCTATAGAGAAGATATGTACCGTGAATCATTTCATCAACTAAGTTAGCATATGGAGAAAATATGCATAAAAGGTATGTATACATTCTGAGGCTAGCATATAGAGAAAAACATAATAAAAGCATGTATACATCTAAGAAACTTGCATATAGAGATGATACACAAAGTACAAACACAGATCAATTTACATAATTTGTGTGTACTTCATCAAGGAGAAACATAAGAGGACGACCCTAGAGGGTTGGATCCTTATCCACACACTGCACGGACAACTCACATTCCATAGTAATAACATCCGTACAGACAACTCACGTGCTCCCAACAAGTCTATATCACAGAAAACATATCCAAGAATACATGTATACGAATAACAAATATCAAATCACATACTCATGGACTGAGAAAAATAGCATGCTACTGTGTATGCATGTGCGAAGTGTACAACTACAACTCAGGTTAGGCGGGTACGTCGCACAATAACAACTATCATGCTTAACAAGATATCAAAGCCTATACATGGTCTCTAACTTGATTCAAGGAGTGCACGTAGCCACACGATTGTAAGGACCCGTAAAACTTTAAACCAAAAACTCGGGTTTTCGTGGTGCCAAATTAGATTCCTGCGTTATTATAGTAGAAATTCTTCGCGGCAAGCTTGCTCGCCGCGGTTCGGACTTTTTGGATTGAACAGTACCCTACGGATTGAGAGGAAAATATTTCACAGAAGAACGCATTTTATGCGGCCGCATAATTACTCTGCGGACCGCATAATGGCCGCAGAGTGAAGCAGTAAGTTTGGCCAACTTGAGGACATTTTTGCGGTCGATTTGATATGCGGACCTCATAATTGATATGCGGACCGCATATCGATCGCATAATCCCTCTTGAGTTTTTGCGGAGGGAGTTCTGCGGTGTATTATGCGACCACAGAACGAGTATGCGGACCGCATACTGGTCGCATACCTAGGCCATAAGTTCAGGCCCCTGAGGGCCATTTATGCAGTCACTTTGCGGACCGCATAACCATTATGCATTCGCATATGCGACCGTAGGGCACCATTTTTCTTAATTTAAAACCCGACCTCCATTCCGTTAAAACACCCCATTTAGTCTATTTTGAGCTCATTTATGATATTTCTAGTGTGAGAGAGAGAGGGTTCTAGAGGGAGGAACTAATTTTCATTAATCAATCTTCATCCATCACTCAAAGCTTGGAAATACTCAAGTAGAGCACTCAATTGCTTCATCCAAAAAGATAAGACTTGATCACCCCAGCTCTTAATTTCAAACATAGCTATAATGGGGTACTAGGGTAATACTTCATGGCTATGAGAGTGGTTCATCTTGCATGCATGTGATAAAGAGTGTGGGAAAAATAAGAAGTGAACTAGAACCACAAATGTTTTCCTAATTTTGGGTTCAATTTGTATATTGCTTAAATAGATTGAGGTTGCTAAGAGTTCCGGAAAATTGTAGAGTCTAAAGAAGCGCAATTGATGTATGTATGGCTAACTCTTTTCTTCCTAGAATCGAACTCCTGGTGTCCGAATGATTGGTGTAAGATCCGACTTGATCTTACTAGAATTGTTTGCCTTAGTGTGTTGGGTTGAAAGATTTATGTTCCCTCATTGTTTTAGATATTTACCATGTCATTATGCTATTTGAGGACGTATCTATGATTTTCCAAGTTCCTTCCCTTATGTGTGCAATGCCTTATATGATGGTACTTATCGACACGAATGATGACGTTATTTGATTGAATAAAAAGGGAAAGACTTGAATTGTAAAATGTGCCCAAGTGCCAACAACTATTTAATAAATGAGGCTGTTTGTGCCATGTAATGAAAGATGGGAAAGATATGTGAATTGAGTGAACAATTGGAAGAGGTTATGTCTCAAGTGAGATGGCTTAGCCGATCGGGCCGAGATCGGACGCCATGCCGTACACATGGTGGCATTTGTGTTGGAACTATTGATTTACATTGTGGATATGGATATGTCTCACTTGGGATGGCTTAGCCGGTCGGGCCGAGACCGGACTCCATGTAAAAATATGGTGGCATTATGAGTTGTGGCTTTGGCACTAAACATTATTAATCTAAAAAGATGAAAAGATTGAATTGGGAATTGCGTAATCCTTATTTAGTGTTTTTCTTGTATTTTCATGAAGTGCTTATTGATTATTATGACTGCCTTCTCTTTGTTTCACTGTTCATTCTATTGAGATTGGTGTTTTCCTTACATACTAGTACTATTCGACAGTACTAACGTCCCTTTTGCCGGGGCGCTACATCTTTTAATGGATGTAGGTTGTTCTATCATAGATAGCGCTGATCGCAGATAGTGGTGTTCTCCCTCACACTCATCACAGCAGCCTTGGTGAGCCCCATTTCTTCCTGGGGTCATGTAGTCCTTTTTTGTATAAATTTTCATATTTTGAGGTATAGTCGGGGCCTTGTTGCCGATATTGTCATGTAGCTCTTTTGTACCCTTAGAGGCTCCGTAGACGTTTATGTGGGTCATGTACATATGTTGGGGTGTCGTTGGATCGAGTTGTATTTTGGGAACTTAACTACGACATAATGTATATAAAATGAAAAATGAACCAGCAACGTTTATATATTTATATAACTGATCTCTCCCCTATTTTACAAATGGTGACGCATTCCCTTTTTGGATCATGAATGAGTCGGGTAGGAAAGGTTTACTAGGCTTGCTCGATCGGGTTCACTCGGTTGAGCGCCAGTCGTACTCCCCGAGGTTGGGGCATGACGACGATGATCAACACAGGAATCATAGAGAGTACACTATCCAAACAAGGCATAATAAAAGCGCAAAGTCCAATCCGGTCAAAATCATATATAACACCCGTATATATGCTCATCACCTCGCATATGAGTCACTTTTACACATTCCAATTAGCCAAATAAAGTCACATCTTAAGGGGTATTCCCTCACAACAAGATTATGCAAGATACTTACCTCAAACAAGTAAAATCAATACTCCAAAAATGCCTTCCCATTAGAAATCACCTTATACCGGCCCGAATCTTACCAAAACAACTCAATAACGTCAAACAAAGCTATAAGACTCAATTCCAAACAATAAAGCTTCGATATTTATTTAAATCTCCAAAAGTCAACAAATGTCAACCTGGGCCCACAAGGTCACAACTCGAGTCAAGTGGTAGATCCCGGCTACCCATAACCCCACGAGACCAAATATGTGATTAAATTTCAAAATCGAGTCCAAATCGACCATGAAATCCCCAATATATACTCTCCAAAGTTGTAGGCAAAACCCCTCAAATTCACCTTAAATATCCATGGGGAAACAAGATCTAATATCAAAATTAAGTAGAAATTAATTACCCTCAAAAGTATGGTGAAAATCCCTCCAAAAATTGCCTCTAGCCGATCTTCAAAACTCTAAATAATGAAAAATGACCTAAACCTCAACTTAAAACCCTTTTGTCAGGCATCTCGGACCTGCAGACCACTTAGTCGCTTTTGCGACATCGCTTCTGCGACATATTCCTCGCATCTGCGAGATTTCCTGAGCCTGATTGCTTGTGCTTTTGCGCATAATCCATCGCATCTTTGGACTCACAAATGCACAAAATCTCCGAATCTAAGGACCTCCAGTCCCCCAGCCATTCCTCACAAGTGCAATTGCATATCCGCTTTTGCAGCTTTGCACCTGCGCCAAAACCCTTGCAGGTGTGATACACGAGCACCAGAGCTACGACTCAACTCCAAAATGGTCCGAAACCCATTTGAAGCACACCCAAGCCCCCTTGGGACCCCGTACAATCATACCAACAAGTCTGAATTCCTAATCCAAACTTATTCAAATGCTCAAAACACCACGAATGACATCAAAACCCAAGAATCGACATTCAAAATTCATCCTTTAAGTTCCAAACTTTCTAACTTCGCCGAATATGTCTGAATCATGCCTAAATATTTCGGATTCTGACCAAACTTTGCACACAAGTTCCAAACCACTAAATGAACTTATTCCAAGCTCTGAAACAACAATCTGAGTCCGATATCATCAAAGTCAACTCTCGCTCAAACCTATGAACTCTCGAAACCTTTAGATTGACAACTTTCGGCATCCAGAGCAAAAACACCCTAAGAACCTCCAAATACAAATCCGAACATATGCCTAAGTACAACTATGAACCTATTGGAATCATCAAATCACTTATCCGAGGTCGTCTGCTCAAAAGTCAAACCTTGGCCGACTATTACAACTTAAGCTTCCAAAAATAAAACTAAGTGTTCCAATCTCTTTCAAACCTTCCTGAAACCAATCCAACCACCCCATAATATCATCAAATGTCAAGTACACATATATGGAACATCAAATAGGGGAATGAGGCTCAATTACACAAAATAACTAGCCAGCTCATTACATTCTCCCCCTCTTAAATGAACTTTTGTCCTCGAACGAGTTTAGAATCATACCTGAAATGCCAAAAAGATGAGGATATTTGCTCCGCATATCAAGCTCGGTCTCCCAAGTTGCTTCCTCGACCAGTTGACCTCTCCACTAAAACTTTACTGGTGCAATATCTTTCGATCTCAGCTTCACCCGCCTATCCAAAATGGCCATCAGCTCTTCTTCATAGGCCAAATTCTCATCCAACTGCACTGAGATGAAATCTAACATATGCGACTGATCTTCATGGTACTTATGAAGCATGAAAACATGATACACTGGATGAACTCCCTGACAAGCTAGGTGTCAAAGAAAGTCTATAAGCAATCTCGCCAACTCTCTCCAACACCTCAAATGAAACAATAAACCTTGGGCTCAACTTGTCCTTTTCCCAACCTCATCATGCCCTTTATAGGTGAAACTGTGAGAAGAACCTTCTCACCCTCCATGAAATCCATATCATGAACCTTCCTATCAGCATAACTCTTCTTCCTGAATTGTGCCTGTACGAAGCCTCTCCTGAATCAACTTCACCTTTTCCAAAGCATCACAAACTAATATATGTCTAGCAACCTAGCCTCACCTGACTCAAAACAATCAATCGAAGAACATCATTGACTCCCATATAATTCCTCATATGGAGCCATCTGGATACTAGGCTGATAACTATTTTTATAGGCAAACTACAATTAAGGTAAAAATCGATCCCACTATCCCCCGAAATCAATAACACATGACCTCAACATATCCTCCAAGATCTGAATGGTCTGCTCAGACTGATCATTCGTTTAGGGGTGAAATTCAGTACTCAACTAAAACTCCGTGCCCAACTCATGCTAAATAGCTATCAGAAAGTGTGAAGTAAATTGAGTGTCGTGATCCGAAATGATAGAAACAGGTACACCATGCAAGTGAAAAATCTCTCTGATGTAGATATGAGCCAACTTCTCTGACATGTAGGAAATCATAACCGAAATAAAATGCACCGATGTCATGCCCCGAACATGGGCCTGGACGTAACACGGCACCCGGTGCTTGACTACATGCGACTGAGCAAACGAACTGGCTGGCTGAATTAACATGTGATATCATAACATACTGAATGCGGAAGATAAACTAACACATGCTGATATACTGAAAGTCTGGATGATATAAATCAATGTGCGGAAATACTAATACAATCTGAAACATATTTGTAGCTAACATAGCTTAACATGAAAAGCCCGCGACTCTGTCTAACTGTTACTCTAGTCTATAAAGGCTCTAATGAAGTACTGAAAACACTGACTGTCCGTAAATTTCTAAAATACTGTAAAGTAATGATAATGGCTCGAAAGAACTGGAGCTCACTAAATAGCTGGTACGAGAATCCTAGCGCTCTGAATCATCAACTTGTAAATCATTACCTGCATCGTGAGATGCAGGCCCTGGGCAAAAGGGACGTTAGCACATTTGAATTGCACTGGTATGCAAAGCAACTGAAAGAAAGAAATATAAATGCTAAAACTGATACTAAGCTACTAACTGAGAATTGATAATTGATAACTGAAATGATAACTGTTGAAATTGAAACTGAAATGATAACTGATAACTGATAACTAAAATGATAACTGATAACTGATTATTGAAATGATAACTGATAACTGATTACTGAAATGATAACTGATAACTGAACTGAACAAAGGAAGTAAGGATATGAATACTCCCTTTTCTGAATGATGAACAACTTGTTTATCTGAATAAATAAACTGCGGCCTCAGGCCCAATATATATGTGCACAAACTGCGGCCTCGGGCCCAAGTATATATATACATAACTTCGGCCTCAGGCCCAAAGATGCACAAAGCATTAACTGCGGTCTCAGGCCCAAACATGCATAAAGCATAAACTGCGGCCTCGGGCCCAAATACAAGTGTTCAACATTCAGGTATTTAAATTCTGGAACCAAAAATCATATTGCAATATTTGATGCTGAAATACTGAATCATATTGAGTCACACGATACTGGAATACTGAATAGGACTAGACTAAGACATGTATTCTTGAACTGATTATGAAAACTGAAACTTCAATTGTACATGCTGAGTAATCTAGACTGAGACTCATGGGCATCAAACCCAAGTCTATATTGATTACACACTGATCTCACAATGTTCAGAATGAAAGTCATGAACGAGTCACGAAGCTAGAGAATAGAAGTTCTGCAACTACTCAAGGAACTAGGCCTAACTATATTTCTGAGGAAATTAGTAACGTCGTAAAAGAAACGTAGTATAGGGAGAATCATTAACATTCTCAAACATAGAGAGTTAGCCTCACATACCTTAACTTCTTGCTCTTGAGTGTAAAACAACATTCGCCAACCCTTTCATCTTTAATCTATAGCAATACAAGTCAAAGGGATTCCATATTAGCTATAATACTCATGTTTTGGTCACTTAGGCATTTTATCAAACACTTGGTGGGTATAAAGCTCCATAGTCCTCATTAATGGTGTTTATACACCCAACAACCCATTCTCTTGCTCCTAGATAAATTCTAAAACCTCAAATTGTTATAATCAATATCATTGTTCATCACCCATAAGATAAACCAAAACCCTTAATCAATAATCAACAACCAACAACCCAAATCCATAACTGTTCATGATTTTCTATCAAACCTATCAACTCATATCTCATGAACTTAGAGTCTATAATCATTTAGCCAATGCTATAATCAATTAGAGGGTGAAGATATTACCTTTTTGACGTTCAATCCTCTTGAATTCGAGTTCTATGGTTTCTTCTCTCAACAATGATGTTCCAATCCAATATCTAATTATTTGAAGGGTTTATACATGTTAATAAGGTGTTGAAGAATTGAAATTAACTTAGAATCACCATTAGAACTTACCTTGGATGGTGGAGGGACCTTGGGGGAGGTTAGGTTCTTGAGAGCTTCCCTTTCTAGAGCAAGTTTTTGTGTTTTGGGGTGTGGGGGATGAAGTAGGGCTTTAACAATGACCCCCTGGGTGCGCTCCCGCGCACCTGAAGGCCCAACCTCACACCTAACGCGCAGAAAGGCAGTAACACTACCACAAATGCGCGGCCGCGTACGAGACCATTCGGGCGCGCACCTGGCATGCATATTGCGTATTGCTTTGTAAAATGCACATAAAGTTGCGCATCCACAATATATCGTTGGAAAGTTATTTCAAAGGGCTACAACTTTCGTGTTTTGAGTTTTTCCAAACTCCTTACACATTTTCACTACATCCTGCTGCAATACAGGCATTTTGTAAACTTAGTCGATTTTATCGAATCTTATACACCTCACTCTCCGTCTTGATTCTAAAATAACTATTTCCACCCATACTCATATCGATAGAACTTCACATGTCCAAAATATAACATTACTACTCATTTAACATATTGATACCTAAGCCTAATTTACGGGGTGTTACAACTGACTTGGTCAACAATAACCAAATGACTTCAAACTTCCTCAAAGTCCATTGCAAACCTACGAGAAAGTCCATAGTAATGTGCTCCTACTTCCACTATGGTATATCAATCTTGTGAAGCAAACCACCTGATTTCTGATGCTCATACTTGACCTGCTGAAAGTTCAAACATCGTGAAACGTGCCTAAAAAGATCCTTCTTCATCCTTCTCCACCAATAATGCAGCTTCAGATCTCGATACATCTTCGTAACTCCTGAATGAATAGAATACAGTGAACTATGAGCCTCCTCAAGAATCAACTCACTTAAACCATCCACATTAGGATCAGAAATCCGACTATGAAATCGCAATACACCATCATCACCGATAATCACCTCTTTAGCACCACCATGCTACACCATGTCATTAAGGACAAACAAATGGGATCATCATATTGGCGAGCTTTAATGCGCTCAAACAAGGACCACAACAAAACAACACAAGCAGGGACTCTGCTAGGCTTAGAAATATCCAATCTCACCATCCTATTGGCCAACATCTGAACATTAATAGCCAAACACCTCTCAACACCTGGAATAAATGCCAAACTCTCTATACTCTCCGCCTTCCTACTCAAGGCGTCTGCTACTACATTAGCTTTCCCCGGATGATACAAGATAGTGGTATTATAATTCTTCAACAACTTCAACCACCTCCACTGACTCAAATTCAAATCCTTTTATTTAAACAAGTGATGAAGACTCCAATCAGTATATACGTCACAAGACACGCCATATAAGTAATGCATGCAAATCTTGAGCGCGTGCACAATAGATGTTAACTCCAAATCATGTAACAAATAGTTCTTCTCATGGGGATTTAACTGGAATGATGCATTGGCAATCACCCGACTGTCCTGCATCAACACACAACTAAGACCAATAGGCGAAGCATCATAATAATTCATACACAACCCCGATCCTAAGCGTAATACCAAAATTGGAGTTGTAGTCAAAGTAGTCTTGAGCTTCTGAAAGGCCTCCTCAGACTTGTCAGACCATCTGAATAAAACACCCTTCTGAGTCACTTAGTCAATGGAGCTGCTATAGATGAAAAACCTTCTAAAAAGAGACAATAGTAACTAGCCAAACCTAGGAAAATCTTGATCTCTGTAGCGGTAGAAGGTCTAGCCAACTCTGAACTACCTCAAGCTTCTATGAATCCACCTAGATCCCATCACTAGACACCACATGGCCCAAGAATGCCACTGATCCAACCAAAACTCATACTTGGAGAACTTAGCGTACAACTTCTTCTCCCTTAAAATTTGAAGCACAATCCTCAAATGTTGCTCGTGCTCCTCCCTTCTATGGGAATATACCGAGATATCATCAATGAACACAATAATAAAAGAATTCAAATAAGGCTGGAACACACTGTTCATCAAATGCATTGGCTAAGTGCGATATGGTGGAATATATATGGGCTATGTGCCGGGCACCGGGTCAATACCAAAGTCAATATCCCTGTCACATGGCATACCTAGTAGGTCTGTAGGAAACACATCTAGAAACACCCTCACTACTGGAACTGACTCATTAGTAGGAATCTCAGCACTAATATCCCTCACAAAGTCCAGATACGCCAAACATCCCTTCTCAACCATCCGTTGAGCCTTTAGAAATGAAATCATCCTACTAGGATTGTGACCAAGTGAACCCCTCCATTCTAACCTCGGAAACCCCGGTATAGCCGACATCATAGTCTTAGAGTGATAATCAAGAATAGCATGATATAGAGATAACAAATTCATACCCAAAATCACCTTAAAATCAACCATATTAAGCAATAGAAGATCCACCCTAGTCTTATAAACTCTAATAGTAACCACACAAGAACAATACACATGATCTACCACATTAGAATCACCAATAGGGATATCAAGGGAACTATGAGGCATATCCAGATAAGGAGAAAAATATGATGACACATTAGAATAAGTGGTACTATGGTCCAATAACACTGAAGCATCCCTATGGAGCACTGAAAAATATGATGACACATTAGAATAAGTGGTACCAAGGTCCAATAACATTGAAGCATCCCTATGGAACACTAAAACAATACATGTGATTACCGCATATGAAGCAACTGCCTCTGGCCTTCCCGAAAATGCATAACAACGGGCTTGTCCTCCACCTGACTGACCTCCCCTTCCAGGATGGCCTCCAACAGACTGGAATCCATCCCTAGATGGTTGTGCGGGTGGTGTAGCTACTGGCTCTAGAACCTTGGTCTGGGTGCCCTAACATGGTACACTGTGACTGCCCCTAGATTTGTGATTTCCCCTACGAACCTGAATACCCGCTCAAAGAACCCTGAATGGATAGAGCACAGTATGAACTTTGTGCATGCAATGCACTGAAAGATAACTAGCCTGTGCGAGCACTGTATGAACCATAGCTGACTGACGAGCCACAATGAACCTGTTGGGATGACTAAACATGCCTGAAAGGACGACCTCTACTATGATGTCCTTGGGGTCTATATGAGGCTCCACCAAAACATACCTGAATCACGGGCCCTCTTTACATCCCACTCTTCTCTCTCTTTCTTATGTATACGCTCTAAGCATTGGCAATCTCCATAACCTGATGAAAATTAGTATCAGTCTCGGCCTCTCAGGCCATCCCATACCGAATACGAAAATTGAGGCCCTCAATGAACCTCTAAACCCTCTCCCTCTAGAATATATCATGACATGCCAGCTTTGTGAACCTCATCTCATGCTAAGTCACAGTCATATCCTCCCGACGTAGATGGTCTAACTCACTGTGCAACTCATCTCTGCGAGTCTATGGAATGAACTTCTCTAAGAAGAGAACTAGAAACTGAGACCATGAAAGTGGTTTTGCGCCGGATGGCCTACTCAACTCATAGGTCTACCACCATCTATAGGCTGGCCCTGTCAGTTGGAAAGCGACAAAATTAACCCCGTTTGAGTCCACAAAATCAATTGGAGAATGACACCGCCTCCCATATAAGGCCTCATAAGGATCCATCTGAATGCTCAATTGGTATCTATTATTGTAGGCGAACTCTGCAAATGGTAGAAACTGATCCCGTGAACCCCCTGATATCCATAACATAGGCACTATTTAGCATATCCTCCAAGATTTGAATGGTGCGGTCGGACTGCCCCTCTGTCTAAGGGTGAAATGTTGTACTCAAGCATCGAGCTACATACTCTGATGCTCGTACTGCACCTGCTAACAATTCAAGCACCGAGCCACATACCCTACCATATCTTTCTTCATTCTTGTCCACCAATAGTGCTACCTCAAATACAGATACATCTTAGCGGCACCCGGATGAATGGAATACCGCAAACTTTGGGCCTCCTCAAGGATCAACTTATGCAACCCATCATCTTTGGGCACACATATCCGGCCTTGCATCCGCAACACCCCGTCATCTCAAATAGAAACCTACTTAGCATCACCATACTGCACCGTGTCCTTAAAGATAAGCAAATGGGGGTCATCATATTGTCGCGCTCTGATGCCCTCATACAAGGAATACCGAGAAACCATGCAAGCAAGAACTCGGCTAGGCTCCAAAACATCCAATCTCACAAACTGATTGGTCAAAGCCTGAACATCCATGGCTAGTAGCCTCTTTGCTGCCGTTTAATATGCCAAAATGCCCATACTCTTCGCTTCCTACTGTCACGCCCCAACCTCGGGGAGCACGACTGGCGCTCAACAAAGTTACCTTGGTCGAGCAAGCCTGCATAGTGCCGTCTACCCAACTCACCCACAAATAAAGATAAAAATACAGTTCATTAATAAGTCAATAAGAAGTCATGTGAACAACACCAGTTCATTTCCATTAGTTACTTCATTAACAAGTTTTCAAGACAGTATATTGTACAATCATAGTTAAAGTGGAACAGATGATAAAATTACAACATTTTTAGTATTAACTTTTCCAAAAGAGACACAACTCACACTATGTCTACGGAGCCTCTAACAGGAACAAAAGAGTGCTATGACAGTGCCGGCAACAAGGCCCCGGCTATACCTCAAAATGCTATGTACAAAGGATAGAAGATACAGGACCTTGAAATGAAGTGGGGCTCACCAAATCAGCTGAGCAGACGGTTTGCTGCTATCACTGATCAATACCACCTGCTATGGAACCACCTGCATCCATTAAAGATGCAGCGCCTCAGGCAAAAGGGATGTTAGTACATATGGAATAGTACTAGTATGTAAAACTAAGCACCCTCTCAATAGAACGAGCAACAGTAAACGGAGAATAAAACATGATATCAATAAAAGACTCAAACAGTATCAAAGTGTCACATTAGGGGAAATATAAATTTCAAGTAGGTTTCGGTAATTTAAGTTGGGAGATCTTTAGCACCGATATACCACCGTGTTTTAACATGGAGTCCGATCTCAGCCCGACCGGCTAAGCCATCTCACCCCTAGACATACACTCAAAATACCACCATGTGCGCGGTATGGCGTCCGATCTCAGCCCGATCGGCTAATCCGTCTCACCACAATGCCGTGTGGGTCGACATTACATCACATATAGCTAGCAATAATCTCATCCCATTAAAGGGAAAACATCTCAACACCCCTCAATCACTCCTACACCGGCACGTGTAGTTTCGGGGTTAGGTTGTTCCGACCTACCCTTCCACGGTGGCTAATAGATACTCCCAAAGCATTTGTTATTAAAAGTATTTACCACTCAATTCATATTCTTTTAAATGTCATTCATTTTATTGACATCATTGGCCATAACACAATATCATTCTTGGCACATTGGCCGTACTTCATAATTCAACTCGTTATTCCATTTTCAATCGTTATCACGAATAATCAACAACAATGCCTTTCCAAATTAAGACTTTAATCACATACTTGAGCAAATTAGGGTCTTAGGCACATATGACTTCTTACACAATTGACATGGTAGCTTTCATAAGAATTCACGCTTTCAAATCATAACATAGTAACACACAGCCCATACTTAAACCCCATCCTCAAACATTAACTTAACATAACAAGAATCTTTGGAATGCATATTGAACACCTAATTATTTCGACACAAGGCGTATTTGACAAAAATTCAATTTATAAAGGGCATCACGAGACTTACAAGGACATTGCGGGGTTCAATTCTAAGAGAAGGGTTTAGCCAACATACTTTGCCTCGAGCCTTTTTAAATTACTACAATGTTCCAGAATTCTTAGCTTCTTCGATCTATTTAGATATATAGAAAAATTGAACACAAATTAGGAGAGAGTTTATGGTTCCAGCTCTTTTGAGCATTTTATCAAACACTAGGTGGGTATTATGATTTCAAGGTCCTCCCATGGTGGATTCTTTCACCCCACTACCCAAAGTCTACCCAATTTAGCTCAACATTCTTCCCCCAACCCATGATAGTACATGC
This sequence comes from Nicotiana tabacum, assembly GCF_000715075.1. Taxonomy (NCBI): domain Eukaryota; kingdom Viridiplantae; phylum Streptophyta; class Magnoliopsida; order Solanales; family Solanaceae; genus Nicotiana; species Nicotiana tabacum. The sequence goes on from NC_134093.1 coordinate 57,795,617, forward strand.
ATGTAAAAATAAACCACTCCCATACCCAAGAATTGCCTTACTAATTACCTATTTTTAGTTAAATTTCGAAATTGAGGGTTAGGGTGTAGAATCTTACCTATAGGATGAAGACCTAGTGTGTTTTCCTTGTTAATCTTCCAAGATTTGAGTAAGAATTGAGGAATAATTGGTTGAGGAACTCTCTCCCTCTCTAGAGCACTTTCTCACTCTCAAAATGTCAGGTTCTTACTTAAGAAATGGTCCATAAAGTCTATATAACAAAATGGGGTCAGATTATAAAAACCAAAAAAATGAAGCTCCAAAACAGAATCTGCGGTCGCATATGCGACCGCATAATGCTTCTACGGTCCGCGAAATGGCCCCCCAGAATTGGGCACTCCTGCCCCACTCTGCGTCCATTATGCGGTCCACAAACCTATTCTGCGGTCGCATAATGTGCCGCCGAACCTCCCTCCAAAAGAATCTTCATACTGGTTCCGCGGTCTATGTGCGGCCCGCGAAATGATTTTGCGACCGCATAATTGACTGCACAATACCATCCAAACTTGCCCAGTTTCCTGCTTCACTCTGCGGCCATTCTGCAGCCCATAGAGTGATTCTGCGGCTGCATAGTGAGTCGCATAAATGTCTTCTTCTGCCAAAACTTTTCCTTTACTCCCCATCGCGCTGTTCGACCCAAAATGTCCGCACCAAACATATTAGCCTACCTCGCCACCATGGAACCTCGGGTTTTAGGTGAAATTTTACGGGGCCTTAAACCTACTCAATGCATCGACCACCACATTGGCCTACCCCGGATAACATAGTATGGTGATATCATAGTCTTTCAGCAACTCTAACCATCTTTGCTGCCGCATATTAAGATCCTTATACTTGAACAAATGCTGGAGTCTCCAATGGTCGGTATAGACCTCACATGGGACACTGTATAGATAGTGCCTCCAAATCTTCAATGCGTGAACAATGGCCGTCAAGTCTAAGTAATGGAACCTCGAAATTCTTCTCATGAACCTTCAACTACCGAAACGCGTAGGCAATTACCCTACCATCTTGCATCAACACCACGCCAAGCCCAATACACGACACATCACAATATACAGTGTAAGACCCCGAACCTACAGGCAGCACCAACACTGGGGATGTAGTCAAATGCAGTCTTGAGCTTCTGAAAGCTCACCTCACACTTGTTGGACCATCTGAAAGGAGCACCCTTCTAGGTCAATCTAGTTAAAGGTGCAACAATGGAAGAGAAACTCTCTACAAAACGATAATAATATCGGCCAAACCAAGGAAATATCGGATCTCAGTAGCTAAAGACGGTCTGGGCCAACTCTAAACTACCTCAATGTTCTTCGGATCTACTTGATCCCTCTACTAAAAACCACATGACCCAAAAATGCCACCGAATCAAGACAAAACTCACACTTGGAGAATTTAGCATATAACTTCTTCTCCTTCAAGGTCTGGACCACGATCCTCAAGTGCTGCTCATGATCTTCCCGACTACGAGAATACACCAAAATGTCGTCAATGAACACGATGACAAAAGAATCAAGACACAATTGGAATACATTGTTCATCAAGTGCATAAATATTGCTGGGGCATTGGTCAGCCTAAATGACATCATTAGAAACTCATAGTGGCCATACTAAGTCCTGAATGTAGTCTTCAGGATATCTGAATCTAGAATCTTCAACTGGTGATACCCTGACCTCAAATCAATCTTCGAGAATACTCTAACAACCTGAAGCTGATCAAATAAATCATCAATGTGCGATAGTGGGTACCTGTTATTGACTGTATCTTTGTTCAGTTGCCTGTAATCAATACATATTCGCATAGTACCATCCTTATTCTTCTTCTCAAATAGAACTGGAGCCCCCCAAGGTGAAACACTTGGCCGGATGAAACCCTTATCAAGTAACTCCTGAAGTTGTTCCTTTAGTTCCCTCAACTCCACTGGTGCCATACGATATGGTGGAATAGAAATAGGCTGAGTGCCCGACACCAGGTCAATACAGAATTTGATATCCTTATCGGGTGGCATGCCCGGTAGGTCTGCTGGGAATAGATTTGGGAAATCCCTCACTATCAAAACTGACTCAACGGTAGGAGTATCAGCACTAACATCCCTCACAAAAGCTAGATATGCTTCACACCCCTTCTCCACCATCTGCTGTGCCTTTAAAAAGGACACAACCCTGCTAGGAATATAATCCAATATACCCCTCCACTCCAACCGCGGAAATCCTAGCATAGCCAGTGTCACTGTCTTGGGGTGACAATCTGGAATAGCGTGATTGGGCGACAACCAATCCATGCCCAAGATCACGTTGAAGTCTACAATACCGAGTAGCAATAGATCAACTCTGGTCTCATAACCGCCAATAGTGACTAAATACGACTGGTAAACATGGTCTACAATAATAGAATCTCCCACAGGTGTGGACACATATATGAGAGCACTCAAAGAATCATGAGATATATCCAAATACGGAGCAAAGTAAGATGACACATATGAATAAGTCAAACCCGGATCAAATAAGATTGATGCATCCTTATGATAGACCGAAACAATACCTGTGATGGCAACATCCGATGCAACTGCCACCATCCTACCAAGAAAAGAATAGAAACGAGCATGGCCTCCCCTCTAGGGCGGCCTATACCCGCTTGACATCCACCCCTAGTTGGCGGTACAGGTGGAGCGGTACTTGGAGCGGTAACCATGGCCTATGAAGCATGTGGAATCCCTGGAGCCTATGTAGTTGTTGGAGATACCAGACTCGAAACAAGCTCTTGGTGGGTGTGGCTGCTGAAACTTTCTCTGGCCTGGTTGACTAGACTGACCGCTGAAGGCACCCTGTGTAGGAGGTGTACTGGGAAGTGGTTGCGCATACTGGAAAACTTGAGACCTCAGAATAGACGGAGCACTGCTAGTAGCTGGAAGTGTTGAATGAACTGGGCGACTCATATATCCTCTGCCATGACGAGCTGAAACTACAGTGTGGCCACCGCTGAATCCTCTAGTACTTCAAGGCTCTTGGCCTCCCTATCCTCCCTCTTATGGCCTCGCATACCCTCCATCCTCCAAGTGATCTCTACAACCTGCTTAAACGGGGTATCCATCTCTAACTCTCGAGCCAAACTGAATCTAAGACGATAAATGAGTCCCACGATGAATCTGCATACTCGCTTTCTGACTGCAGAAACCAAACCAGGATTTACTAAATCTGATGGCATACTCTGACACAAACATAGTTCCTTGAGGTAGCTGCTCAAACTCTATGCGCCATGCACCCTGAAGGGTCTGGGGAACAAACCCTCTCATAAACGTCTCTGAAAATTGAGTGCAAGTGAGTGGGATTGCATCAGCTGGCCTACCATCCTCGTAAGCCTACCACCACCGATATGTTGCTCTTGATAGTAGAAATGTAGTAAAATCGACTTTGCTCACCTCCGCGATACCCATGGTGCAAAAAATTTGGTGGCATTTGTCCAGAAAACCCTATGTATCCTCAGTAATTGCGCTGCTGAAAGTAGGAGGGTCATACTTCTTGAACCTCTCAAGTCTCATCTACTCCTCCTTAGATGCCTCTAGCATGACCTCAGGCTAAACCAGAATAACGGGTTGTGGTGGCATGGCGCTTGAAACTTGATTAATATGGACCCGCTGCTCTGGAGTACGGTTCGGGGGAGTCTGAGCTCCTCCCCCAGCCAGAGATGTAGCTGGTGCCACAGGGATCAGTCCCGCCTGATCTAAAGTTTCGAACATGCTCAAAAAGTGTTCTAGGGTCTCCTAGAGTCCAGAGGTGACAATAGGTGCCTCGGGTGCCTGTCACTCAACAAGAGCTACTGGTGTCTCCTCAATCGCTGCTCGAGCAGTTTCTCTAGCTGCAGCATGTGCCCCTCCTCGGCCTCTATCCTGGCCTCGGCCTCTCGTGGCTCTGCCAGGGGGCACGAGCGTCTGGTCATCTGATTCAGCACTGCGTGTCCTCACCATCTGTGAGAGAATAGAAAGACAAAGGCCCAAATCTCGAAATCAACAATTTTGCACGATAAAGAATCAAAGAATAACTTAAATATCAAATTAAACTTTTAACTATCATAATTATACCCAAACTGTACAACTGTCAAATATCTCCCAAAACTGGTGGAACTGAGTCATAAGCTCTAATAGAAGTACGCTTAGACTCTCTAAATACAATATTGTTTTGAACTGAAAATAAATAGTAGTACAACCAAAAGCAGAAGGTGACTCAGAGGCTTGACAGTGTCAAACATGTATACCTTGAAGTCTCTGAAGTAACTGATCTATATCACTAGCGTCCGCCTCGAGTGGATGTACCTGGATCTGCATAAAAATGTGCAGAAGTGTAGCATGAGTACACTACAACGCTACCCAGTAAGTATCAAGCCTAACCTCGGTAGAGTAGTGACGACTCCAGGTCAAGACACCTACTAGATAAAAGAAACCTGGACAGAATATAATATAATATAATCTAGTAACGAAAGATACATGCAATTAAAGAACAGTAAAGCAATTTATCAATGCAAGGCTAACAACGAAAATAAACAAACAAATGATAACACGAGAGTACATGTGATAAGACAACAAGTAACCAATTACAACCAAAACACAAATAGAAAGAATTAAGGAAACAAGAACAACAACCGTTCAAATCATCAAGCCTTTCCAACATAGAATGTAGAACAAAAATAATACTGAGGTACCACGCCTCATATTCACATTTCATAAGTCACAATCACAATCTTCCTTATATCGCCGCGTGAGCCTTGCATTTATTTTAAAAACATTTTTCCCGAAATAGCTACACGTGCTTTAGCCCCCTTATATCACCGCGTGGCTTCAAGTAATTCCCGTACCAACAAAACGCATATAAATCCCACCTTATCTCACTGCATGCACATCAACCCCTACACTTATATCGCCGCATGCGCATTATTATCACAACACAATAATTAACTCGCACCACACATGCTCATATGCCACAACATTGCCAGAATCAACAATACCGATGTTACCTCAACATATATCCCAAGGCTCAACCACAATATGAATAAAATCTCAATAGCAACAAAAGGAATGAGAAACAACTCAACAAGGGAAGATATCTCAACAATTAGCAACTTTAACCATAATGTGTTAAAAGCTTTCACAACTACAACTTCAATAACTCAACAATGAAGGTATTCCCATGCAATGACAACTTCCAATTCAAGTACTTGACATAAGCTTAACCATGAAAGAGATAGCATGAAATATCAATTAAGTCTAAATGCATGAGAATACTCAACAATGGAAGGAATGGGATTTAAACACTACTACAAGTAAATGAAGATTAAGAAAAATTTGACGATGGAACTAGAGAGAATGAACACTTTGCTAAAGCATGTGAGAATAAAGTTTAACAACGAAAGATAGAAAAAATAATAATAACTTCAATTAAGTGCTTATAAGTAACCTAAGAGTCTAAACCGGTCAAATACCACATATTAGCCTGTGTACACACTCGTCACCTCATGTACACGTCTTCCACATAATTCAAATAGTACAATCAACCCAAATCCTAAGGGGTAGTTCTCTCACACAAAGTTAGGCAATATACTTACCTTAACTAGGCCAAATCAACACTCAAAAATAGCCTTCCCCTTATAATTCGCCTCCGCACGGCTCAAATCTAACAAAAACAAAGACTTCATATCATAAAAATGAAAGAGAAATCAATTTCAATTAATAAAGATAAGATCTTCACACAATTCCCAAAGAGTCAACAAAAGTCAACCTCGAGCTCGCCCAGTCAAAACTTGGGTCCATGGGTAGATCCTGACTACCCATAACCCCACGAGTCCATATATGTATTTTGTTTTAAAATCTGAGTCCAATCCGACTCTCAAATCCCAAATCATCATTTTTCAAAATCACATATATAATCATGAAATATAGTTGAAAATCGATTAAAACTACTTACCCAATGATTGTAGGTGAAAATTCCCTCTCCAAATTGCCTCCTACCGAGTCTAGGGTTCTAAAATGAGGGAAATTAGATGAAATCACGCCTTTCCAGCCCTTTTGTTCAGTTGTAGATATTGCAATTGCGACATAGGGTTCGCAATTGCGAACCCTCGCAATTGCAGCGCCTGACAACCTAAGGGGAAGTCGCAAATACGACAATGGCTTCACAATTGCGAAGTCTTCTCCCATCGCAAATGCGACAAAAATATCGCAAATGCGAACCTATCCAGTCTAGCCTATTCTTCGCAAATACGATCAAGGCATCACAAATGCCATAGCTGAGGCCCCTTTGCCATGGTCGCAATTGCGATGCTGGTGTTTTCAATTGCAATGCTAGTATTCGCAATTGCGACACCTGAGACACCAGCACACCAACAACCTGTAATTGAGTCCAAACCATTCCGAAACACGAAACTCACCCGAGCCCTCGGAGATCCAAATCAAACATCCACCAAGTCTAAAAACATCATACAAACTCGCTCACGCGATCAAAGCACCAAAATAACATCTAGAACCACGAATCGGACATTAAAATGCAAAAAATTCAAAAGAAAACTCAGGAACCTCTAGCATTGCAACCAAGCGTTCAAATTATTTCAAACCAAATTCAATAGCATTGCAACCAAGCATTCGAATTATTTCAAACCAACTCCAAATGAGACCAAATTTTACATACAAGTTCCAAATAGAAAAACTAACCTATCCATATCACAAAACCAAATTCCGAACCCGATAGCCACAAAGTCAACCTACGGTCAAACTTAGGGAACTTCTAAATCTCAAATTGCCAACATTCGGCAAAATAAGTCAAATCAACCGAGGGACCTCTGAATTTAATTCTGGACATACGACCAAGCCCAAAATCTTGATACGAATCTATCGAAGCTATCAAAACATCATTCTGGGATCGTTTTTACAAAAATCATGCTTCGGTAAACATTTCCAACTTAAGCTTCTAAACCAAGAACCAAAGGGTCCAAATCAACCCGAACCTTCTCAGAATGAAACTAACCAACCTTGTAGGTCATAAAATCACAAATACACATGTGTGAAGCATCAAAAGGGGAAACGAGTCTCAAATACATAAAACAACCAGTCGGGTCATTACATTCTCTACCTCTTAAAACAAACGTTCGTCCTCGAACGTGCATAGAGACGTACCTGAAGTGCCAAAAAGGTGAGGGTAATGACTCCGCATGTCGTACTCGGTCTCCTAGGTCACCTCCTCCACCGGATGAACCCTCCAATGACCTTTCACTGAACCCTCCAAGCCTGTAGTCCACTTCGCTAACTCTCTCTAGGATCTCAAAAGGACAAATGTGTGAAGCATCAAAAGGGAAAACGTTGCTCAAATACACAAAATGTCCGGTTGGGTCGTTACAAATAACCTAAGCAAGATATCAAAAAGAAAACCTACAATATAATATATAACAGAGACAAGTATCAACAACCTCGTAGAGCGTGTAATAACAACTCAATGTAGAATAACCCATCTTTCCCAACAAAACATCAAATAGGAGTGGGGAATGTGATATCATGTCAAAATCAACTATCAACTCATAAAAATACAAGACGGAAACTTTTAAGAAACAAGTATGCGATCAAAATATCAACTCCGTGTCAACACATGAACAACATCAAGAGAAAAACCCCCGACATATCATATAACATCATCAACAATACCATCCTTATGTCGCCACATGCACATAACATCGGAATGCCTCCCTTATGTCGCCGCATGCACGCATTGCAACCCTTATCTTGCTCCTTGCACATCATAATGAAATGACTCCCATATGTCTTCGCGTGCGCATCCCACCACCCTTATACTCCACACAACAACGATCAACCCGCACAACATGTCCACATGTGCCACAATATCACATAACAACAATACCCAGAGCTTCACCAAGATATAAGCTCACAAACTTAACAACAAAGTGCACAAGGACATGACAATAACATACAAGTGCGGAGGAGTGTTCAACAAATAAAGCATGAATATGGCTAAGTCAAATGTAGCGGTCATGATCCTATACACTCAAAGTTATTAAGCATGTTTCATATTGAATAAATCTCCAAATTAAGGCATATTAATAACCACACATAGCACCTGTGTACACACTCGTCACCTTGTGTACATGTTGATTATCACATAACAAAAATAGGCAATTAAGATCAAATCTTAAGGGGCATTTCCCCACAGAAGGATAGGCAAGATGATTACCTCAAACAAGCCAATTCAATACTCCAAAAATGCTTTTCCGTTAAAATTCACCTCCGCCCTGCTCAAACCTAACCCAATCGACTCTATAATATCAAACAATGCTAAAGGAATCAATTCCAAACAATAAAGGACCAATCATTACCCAATATATGAAAAGTCAACAAAAGTCAACCCCGGGCTGGCATAGTGGAAACCCGAGTCAAGGGATAGATCTCGACTATTCATAACCCCACGAATCCAAATATATGATTGGTTTTCATAATCGAGTCCAAATCGACTCCCAAATCTCAAATTTTCATTTTTAGAAATTTTTTGTCAAAACCCCCAAATCTAACTCATGGATTCTTCAATTTAATGCTAAATAAAAGATGAAATCAAGGAAAAATAATCAAATCCGAGTCAAAAATACTTATCCAATCCAAGTGGGTAACATTTGCCTAAACAATCGCCTCAAACCGAGTTCACAAACTCAAAATATGAAATAATGAGTCTAAGTCCCGAAATTCCATCTAATAACCCAGCTTCAAATGTCGCATTTATGACAAGGGGTTCGCAAATGCAATTATCGCAAATTGCAATCACTGGATCGCAAATGCGAACCAAGCCTACCTCAGAAAATGTCACAAATGCGGCCCTAGACTTTGCAAATGCGAAGTCCCATGTTGCCAGCTGATGTCGCAAAAGCGACTAAATAATCGCAAATGTGATCGGCCCAAGCCCCAAGTCCCCTTGCAATTACGACACTAGCTTCGCAAATACGAAGCCTGCCACCCCTGTCCATTATCGCAATTATGACTGGTACCTCACAAATGTGAACTTGTTCTCGCGTTTGGGAGACTTGCAACACTAGCAAAACTGAACCTCAATCAAAAAAGATTTGAAACACGTCGGAAACTCACCCGAGCCCCCGGGGCTCCACACCAAACATCCACACAAGTCTAGAAACCTCATACGAACTTGCTCGCGAGCTCTAAAAACCAAAATAACGTCCGAAACCACGAATTGAACACCAAAACGTATCGAAATCACAATAAAATACAAGAACTTCTAAAATCATAACCAAATGTCAGATTCCTATCAATTAAACTCAGAATGACACCAAACTTTGCACACAAGTTCAAAATGACAAAGCGGACCAATTCTAAGTCCTGAAACAAAAATCCGAACCCGATAGATACATAGTCAACCCATGGTCAAACCTCTGAAATTTCTAAACCTTCAAATTTCCATCTTTTAGCAAAAAGAGCCAATTCATCCTAGGAACCTCTGAATTTAATTCTAGGGATACGCTTAAGTCCAAAAATACCATACGAACCTATTGGAATAATCAAAATAATATTCCGAGGTAGTTTTCACGGAAGTCAAACCTTGGTTAACTCTCACAACTTAAGCTTCCAAACTAGGAACTAGGCGTTCCAATTCAATCCAAAACCTTCCCAAAACAAAACCCATCCTCTCCGCAAGTCATATGACGAAAAATACACATACGGGAAGCTTCAAACAGAGGAATATGGCTCAAATACACATAACGACCGGATGGGTCGTTACACTCTCCCCCTCTTAAACAAATGTTCGTCCTCGAATGAGTACAAAGACATACCTAAAGTGCCATAAATATGAGGATATAGGCTTCACATGTCATGATCGGTCTCCCAAGTTACCTTCTCGACCAGTTGACCTCTCCATTGAATCTTCACTGATGAAATGTTCTTCGACCTCAACTTTCAGACATGCCTGTCCAAAATAGCTACCGACTCCTCAACATAAGTCAAATCTTTGTCAACTGATGAGATCTAACACATGTGACGGATCCTCATAGTACTTCCGGAGCATAGAAACATGGAACACCGTATGAACTCTTGATAAGCTAGATGGCAAAGGAAGTTTGTAGGCCACCTCACCACCTCTCTCTAGAACCTCAAAAGAACCAATATAGTGAGGAATCAACTTGCCCTTCTTACCGAACCTCGTCACACCCTTCATGGGTGAAATTCATAATAGAACCCTCTCACCCACCATGAATGCCACATTACGATCCTTCATATCAGCATAAATCTTTTGCCTGGACTACAATGTACGAGGCCGCCCCTGAATCAATTTTACCTTCTCCGAAGCATCATGAACCAAGTCAGTCCCCAACAACCTAGCCTCCCCAGGCTCAAACCAACAAACTGGAGAATGACATCGCCTCCAATATAAGGCCTCATAAGGAGCCATCTGGATGCTCTACTGGCACCTGTTATTGTAGGCAAACTATGCTAGCAGTAGAAACCAATCCCACTGGCCCCCGGAATCAATGACACAAGCTCGAAACATGTCCTCCGAGATATGAATAGTGCACTCGGACTACCCGTCCGTCTGTGGATGAAATGCCGTACTCAGCTCGACTATTATTCCCAACTCACGCTGCAAACTCTACAAAAATGCGATGTAAACTGAGTGCCTCGATTGGAGATTATAGACACATGCACACCATACAGACGAATGACTCTCTAAGAAATCTGAGCCAGCTGCTCTGCGGTGTAGGTAATTATGTCTGGAATGAAGTGTGCAGACTTGGTTAGTGTATCCACAATAACCACACAGTATCAAATCTCCTCAAGGTCCGTGGTAGCCCAACTACATAATCTATAGTGATACGCTCCCACTTCCGTTCCGGTATATCTAGCCTCTAGAGCAAACCACCACGTCTCTGATGCTCATACTTAACTTGTTGATAGTTCAAACACCGTGCAACATACTCAACAATGTCTTTCTTCATCCTTCTCCCCCAGTAATGCTGGTTTAAGTCATGGTACATCTTTACGGCACCCGAATGAATGGATTGCCACAAACTATGGGCCTCCTAAAGCCTCATTACCCCATCATCGCCAATAATCACCTCCTTAGCATCACCTTGCTGCACCATGTCCCTAAGGATAAGAAAGTGGGAATCATCATACTGTTGTGCCTTGATGCACTCAAACAAGGATGACTATGACACAACACAAGCAAGAACTCTGCTAGGTTCCGAAATATCCAACCTCACGAACCTATTAGCCAAAGCTTGAACATCCAAAGCTAATAGTCTCTCCCCAGCTGGGATAAAAGCAAGACTCCCCATGATGTCCGCCTTCCTACTCAAAGCGTCGGCCACCACATTGGCCTTTCCTTGACGATAACGAATGGAGATATCATAGTCCTTTAGTAGCTCTAACCACCTTCATTGCTTCAAGTTCAAATCCTTTTGCTTGAATATGCGATGAATTCTTTGGTGATTTGTGTATTCTTTAAAAGACACACCATAAAGATAATACCTCCAAATCTTGAGCGTGGGAACAATGGATGCTAACTCCAAATCGTGCACTAGGTAGTCCATCTCATGGGCTTCAACCGACGCGAAGCATAAGCAATCACCCTACCATCCTACATCGATACATACCCAATGCCGACACGTGAAGCATCATAATATACTGTATATGAACCCGATGTTGAAGGCAAAACAAAAACTGGAGTTGTAGTAAAGGTAGTCTTGAGCTTCTAAAAGCTCTCCTTACACTCGTTAGACCACCTGAATGGGGAAACCCTTCTATATCAACTTAGTCAATGGGGTAGCAATAGATGAAAAACCCTCCATGAAGCGGCGACTATACCCCGCCATACCTAGAAAACTCTAGATCTTAGTAGCGGTAGAAGGTTTGGGCCAACTCTGAACTGGCTCAATCTTCTTCGGATCGACCTTAATCCCCTCACTAGACACCACGTGACCCAAGAATTCTACTGAGTCAAACCAAACCTCACACTTGGAGAACTTAGCATATAGATTCTTCTCCCTCAAAGTTTGGAGCACAATTCTCAAGTGCTGCTCATGCTCCTCCTGACTGTGAGAATACACCAATATATCATCAATGAACACAATAACGAAGGAATCCAGATAAGGATGAAACATGTTGTTGATTAAGTGCATGAATGTTACTGGGGCATTGGTTAGTCAAAAATACATCACCACGAACTCATAGTACCCATAACAGTTCTTGAAAGCCATCTTAAGAATATATGAAGCTCTAATCTTCAACTGATGGTACCCTAATCTCAAGTCAATCTTTGAGACTACCCTACACCTTGAAGCTGATAAAAAAAATCATCAATATGCGGCAATGAATACTTGTTCTTGATAGTAACCTTGTTTACTTGTCTTTAGTCAGTGCACATTCTCATGGAACTATCTTTCTTCTTCAGAAATAGAGTTGGATCACCCCAAAGTGAAACACTCGATTTGATGAAATATTTATCTAGAAATTCCTGAAGTTGTTCCTTTAATTCCTTCAACTCTACTAGATCTGTGCGGTACAGTGAAATAGATATGGGTTGCGTGCCCGACACAAAGTTAATACCAAAATCAATAACCCTATCGGGTGGCATGCCTGGTAGTTCTGCAGGGAAAACATCTGAGAACTCCCTCACCACGAGGACTGAATCAACCGTGGGTGTATCAACACTCACATCTCAAACAAAATCTAAGTATGCCAAACACTCATTATCAACCGTCTGTTATGCCTTAAGGAAAGACACCACCCTACTAGTAACATGACCCAAGGAACCTCTCCACTCCGATCTCGGCAATCCCTGCATAGCCAATGTCATGGTCTTAGCGTGACAATCAAGAATAGCGTGATATGGTAACACCCAATCCATGCCCAAAATTAGATCAAAATCCACCATATTAAGTAACAGAAGTTAAACCTTAGTCTCATAACCCACAATAGTGACCAAACAAGAATGATAGACACGATCCACCATAATAGAATCACCATGGGAGTAGACACATAAAAGGAGCATCCAAAAAATCATGAGACAAATCCAAATATGAAGCAAAATTAGATGAAACATACGAGTAAGTAGAAGTTGGATCAAATAAAACTGATGCATCTCTATGACATACCGGAAAAATAACTGTAATGATGGCATCTGATGCAACTGTCTCAGTCTTACCAGGGAAAGAATAACAACATGCCTGGCCTCCCCCTCTAGGACGACCTCTCCCCGCCTGTCCTCCACACCTAGCTTGTTGTGCAAGTGGAGTAGCAACTGGAGCGGAAACCATAGCCTGACGTCCACCCCTCCAAAGTCTGGGACAATCTCTCACAATATGTCTAGCATCACCATACTCAAAACAACCCCTCTATAGGCGTGGCTGCTAGTACTGAGTCTGCCTCGGACAACTAGAATAACCTCTGTAGGAACCCCGTGCAGAAGGTGCACTGAAAGATGGTTGTAAAGTATGAGTGCTCTAGGGTCCCTGGCTAGTTAGAGCACTACGGGTAACCTGAAGTGTGGATTGAACAAGTCGACTGACAAAGCCTCTGCCATGACGGGCCAAAACTGAAGAGTGGGAACTACTAAACCCTACAAAACGTCGAGGATTCATATCCTCCCTCTCCTGGATGTGGATACACTCCAACCTTTTAGCAATCTCCACAACCTGATGGAATGAAGTCTCAGTCTCCATCTCCCATGCCATCCCAAATCTGAGGCTATAAATGAGTCCCTCAATAAATCTACAGACTCTCTCTATAACAGTGGAAACCAAAGCAGATGCATGACGAGATAACTTCGTAAACCTCATATGATACTCGGACACAATCATACTCCCTTGGTGCAACTACTCAAACTCGTTGTAAAACTTGTCCCTGCGAGTCTGTGGAATGAAATCCCTCAAGAAAAGAGAACTGGGACCAAGTAAGTGGTGCTGCGCCAGCTGGCCTACTCGCCTCATAAGTTTGCTACCATCTATATGCTGGCACCGTCAGCTAAAAAATAGTAAGGCTGACCCCGCTCGACTCCACCAAACCCATAGCACGCAGAAGGTGGAGACACTAATTCAAGAAACCATGTTCATCCTCAGAAGCCCCGCCATTGAAAAGAGGAGGATGATACTTCTGGAATCTCTCTAACCTCTTTTACTCCTTAACCAATGCAACTGGCCCGACTTCGGGCTGGACCGCAATCATTGACTTCACCTGAATATTACCCGGAGCCTGATCAACATGAGTCTGCTGCTCTATAGTATGTGTAGCGGGAGTCTGGACCCCTCCCCCAGCCTATGAAGTAGCTGGTGCAATTGGAATCAACCCCGCCTGAGCCAAGGTCCTAAACATTCTCAGAAAGTGTGCCAAGGTATCTTGAAGTCCAGAGGTAGCTACAGGCACCTGCTCCCCAACTAGAGCTGTTGGTGGCTCCTCAGACGCGGCCCTAGCACGACCCCTTATTGCGGCGCATGCTCTGCCCTTGCGTCGGCCTCTAGCAACACCGGCCTTAGGGGCAGCATCATCAGTAACTGAAGCTCGTGTCCTCACCATCTATGAGAGAATAGAAAGACAAAGGCTCAAACTGTGAAATCAATAAATCCGCACGATAAGGAACAAAAGAAGTGAAATTTTACTAATAGTTCTGTAGCCTCTCGAAGATTAGTACACATGTCTCTGTACCGATCCGCAAGAATCTATTATACTTGCTCATGACTCGTAGAACCTATGAACCTAGAGCTCTGATACCAACTTATCACGACCCAAATCCCATCATATGGGTCGTAATGATACCTAGTCTCTAAGACTAGGTAAGACTATCACATAACGAAATCAATCAAAATATATCAACCTCAAGTTTAACAAAAACTACGAAATGTGATAATACGGCCAAACATTGATATAATAATCAACTTCCCAAAACCCGGTAGCACTGAGTCATAAGCTCTAAATGGAATACATATCAAGTCTCCAAGAGTAAAATACTATCTGAAATACATAAACAACATAAATAAAGTGAAGAGGGTGACTCGGAGGCCTGCGAACGGAACAATAGGGTTACCTTGAAGTCTCTAATAAGCTCAAGCACTCCTCTCTAGCGATCGGCTCGATAAAAAGTACTTGGATCTGCACAAAGAATGTGTATAAGCATAGTATAAGTACACCGCAGTCGGTACCCAATAAGTATCAAGACTAACCTTAGTGAAATAGTGACGAGGTTCAAGTCATGTGATGCTCACTAATCAAATAACTTGAGCAAGATATCAAAAAGAAAACTGACAACAGAATATATAACATTAACAAGTATCAACAATCTCATAGAGCGTGTAGTAGCAACTCAATGTAGAATAACCCATCTTTACCAACAAAACATCAAATAGGAGTGGGGCATGTGATAGCATGTCAAAATCAGCTAACAACTCATAAAAATACAAGACAGAACTTTTAAGAAACAAGTATGCGATCAAAATATCAACCCCATTTCAACACATGAACAACATCAGGATGAAAACCCCGACATATCACATAACATCATCAACAATACCACCCTTATGTTGCCACATGCACATAACACTGTAATGCCTCCCTTATGTTGCCGCATGCATATATCGCCACCCTTATCTCGCCACGTGTACATCACAATAAAATGCCTCCCTTATGTCGCCACTTGCGCATCTTGCCACCATTATACTACACACAACAACAATCAACCCGCACAATATGTTCACATGTGGCACAATATCACATAACAACAATACCCAGAGTTTCATCAAGATATAAGCTCGCAGCTTAACAACAAGGTGCACAAGGACATGATAATAACATAAAAGTGCAGAGGAGTGTTCAACAAATAAAGCATGACTATGGCTAAGTCAAATGTAGGGATCATGCATTCGCTCATGCATTCAGTAATTAAATGCTAAACCAAAGATGAAATAAAAGAAAAAATAATCAAATCAGAGTAAAAAATACTTACCCTATCCAAGTGGGTGAAAATCGCTTCAAACCGAGCCACCAAACTTAAAATACGAAATAATGAGTCTAAGTCTCAAAATCCCATCTAATAACCCGGCTGCAGATGTCACTTTTGTTACCAGGGATTTGCAAATGCGACCACTGGCTCGCAAATGAGACAATCGCAATTGTGACCAATGGCTCGCAAATGCAAAAGCCTGCCTTAGGAAATGTCGCAAATGCGGCCCTAGACTTCGCAAATGCGAAGTCCCATGCTTCCAGCTGATGTCGCAAAAGCGACCAAATGATCGCAAATGCGATCTGCCCAGGCCCCAAGCCCCCTTCGCAATAGTGAGACTGGCTTCGCAAATGCGAAACCTTCCACCTCATGCCATTATCTCAACTGCGACTCCTACCTCGCAAATTCTAGGCCCGCAAATGCGAACCGGTTCTCGTATTTGTGACACCAGCAAAACTGAACCTCAACCCACAATGATTTGACACACGTTCAAAACTCACCCGAGCCCTTGGGGCTCAACACAAAATATTCACACAAGTCTAGAAACCTCATAACAACTCACTCGCGAGCTTAAAACACCAAAATAACTTCCGGAACCACGAATTGAACACCAAAATGCATCAAATTCATAATAAAACTCAAGAACTTCTAAAGTCACGACCAAGCATCCAATTCCTATCAAACCAACTCGGAATGATACCAAACTTGCACACAAGTTCCAAATGACAAAGCAGACCTATTTCATGTCCCAAAACAAAAATCCAAACTCGATAGCCACAACGTCAACCTATGGTCAAACCTATGAAATTTCTAGACCTTCAAATTGCCAACTTTCGGCAAAAATAGTCAATTCATCCTAGGAACCTCTGAATTCTATTCGGGACATATGACTAAGTAAAAAATAATCTATTAGAACCATCAAAACAATATTCCGGGGTCATTTTCACAAAAGTCAAACCTTGGTCAACTCTCACAACTTAAGCTTCCAAACTAGGAACTAGGTGTTCCAATTAAATCCAAAACCTTCCCGAAATAAAACCAATCATCCCCGCAAGTCACATAATGATAAATACACATATGAGAAGCATAAAATAAGAGAATGGGGCTCAAATACATAAAAGAACCGGCCGAGTCTTTACAAGTTCGGTGAGAGAGAAAGAGATGACATTTCTTGCTAAGTTTTGGATTATAGAGAGAAGGTAGAGCATCCCGGACCCAAATATACTTCAAATATGAGTTTCATGATATTTTTATGATGTATTAACATTGATTAATGCTAGTATTAATATCTACATAGATTGGAATCCATAGAAATTGGTCCAAATCTTCAAGAACATCAAGTGAACCCTAGTTAGGGTTTTGACTTCAAGAGGTAAATTCTCTACTCTATACTTGCATACAATCATGGATTAAGTATGAGGATGCGATTCTGGATTAGGAAATGCTATTTGTTTGGAGTATTATATAAGTCTTGAAAATGAGTATTGTGAGTTAGGGTTCTTGAAAGAGAAAGATGGTGAATAATGAAATTGTGAATTTTGTTAAGTCGTTTAGTGTATTCTTTAGTGAGAAATACTAAATTATTCCATGGATTGAACAAGACCTAAAATATATAATTCTTCACCATTGTGGAGCTAAGCGAAGAACACAATGAATAATGTTGGTTTGGTGAAAATGAGCAAAATACTATTCTTTATAATCTTGTGAGCAATCCACTATTGAATATTGTTATTGACCTCAAAATTAAAGAATTAGAGTTTAACACTCAAGTATCGACATCTATGGTGATAATATGGATTTTTACTAGACTTGTGAAGTTGGACCTAAGTGTTGGACACTTAGTTGACTTAGTTGATATTGTCTTAATGCGCTATTGATGTATATGAGTTCACTATGTAGATATCGTCTTGTTTGGATATTTGAGCATTTTAATCAATTTGGAGCTTGGAATTAAGGTAAGTTGATTAAATTTACTTTCCCTATGTAGGTTTTTCTAAGAGCGTGATTTGTGTTAGTATATGAGTTATTTATATATGTGTGTCGGAACTTGTAGGGACAAGCAGGTGCGATATTTTCATGTACTAAATTATTGTAGGTATCCACCATAAGCCTTTCCTCGTTTGAACCTCTCCCTTCACTTTTAAGGCTATGCCATCCTAAGGTGCTGCTAAATGGATGGATCTTATAAACGTCCATGAATGATAAACCATAGATCGAACTGGAAAATAGGAAAAAATGGGTGCTATCATAATGCTTTGTATCGGCTAAGTTCATGGGTTGGAGATAAGCGAACTCAAACCGCTGACATCCGCCGCAGGGTAAACCACCGCCTCTCAGGTCCCCTGACTAATTCTACCATAGAGGCCAATGATAGACAATAACTCTTTCCCGTACACAAATTACAACTTTCATCGTACTATGCTCTCCAAAGAGCAACCCTTCTCAAAATCTCACTCAAAAGGTGCTGAGTTGGAACCCCATTCTAGTTCCCTTTAACTATTCATGTCAACTAAACAGAGGGATTTAAGGGAATTTTGTTAAGAGAAAATGGATTGTGGGAGTGTCTGACTTGAACTATTGATTGGTTTGTGCAGATATATGCCTACAATGTGGGAATTCACAACCAAATGTGTCTTTGTTCAAATCGTCGTGTAAGCCCTATACAGAGGATGAAGTGTCATATTATTTTTTAAAAACCTTATTTTAAAGATTGGTTGGTAAAATGATAATTGAGACTAACATATAAGTTTTATTAAAAAACTTATGTTGATGTCAAAGGGATTAGGAATTAGAGTTCTATTGTTACCTTTATTTTATAAAATGAGAAATATAATATATTCAAAAATATTTATATTTTGAAGTAGCACTTGTTAAATATTTAAGGATTGGAATCTCAATTTGTTAATTTCTTAATGTGAAATGAGAAAGGATTTCATTTAATTTTTTTCAAACGGTTTGGGTTGACTATAAACGTCATGATTTGATAAAATATATACTTTGAGGTTATTTGCTACGAATCTATTTTGGGTATCAAATATTCTTGGAGTTACTTCTCTTTACCGAGATTGGCTTTGGATATATCATATTCGTTGTCATGAAACTCCACATGCCAATGTAGGCGTAGATGGCCACTTTGTGGTATAGACTACGATAGAGTATCCTACTTGAGAGGTTGTTATTTTTTGCTATTAATAGCATGACTGAGTCGATTCGTACGGCACTGTGATGAGACGGCCTAATAAAGAAGGGTATATGATACTTGCCACTATATATATAACTTAGTTGACCTTCCTGTATTGGTGATGGTATAGTACTCCCGGTGAATGTAAAAGATAATTTTATTATGTGTAGGCATAAGGAGCCGAAAGTGATTTCAATGACTTTTTGATATAGTTTTGAATGATTCTTATTACAATCATGGGTTGATACAAATGTTTTAACATTTTGTATCATGATTTACATTTTTCTAGTCTTTTCTTTTAAAATGATAAAGAGCATGAATTGATATAATTGATACTGTTTTATATCATATGTTGGTTGTATTATTTTTTTAAAGTCTTGTCCCAGGAATATGAGTTAGAGAGAGTCTATGACACTTATTGAGTCCCGTGGTGGTCTACTCAGCCCTCAGGGGGCCTTCTGTAGAGTCTCGCTTACTTTACATGTTTTAGGATGAGGTGTGGTATACGATGAGTGGATGAAGCTATGATGACTCTCTTTCCGAGGTATATGATGAGGCACCACTTTTTTTCTGTGGTAGCTGCCATGCTGATCTTACTTTCTTTTGGTTGGGGTTGTCCCAAGTGTTTATTTTATTCTAATGTCTTAGAGATTCTATAGACTATTAGTATTCTTTTGGGGTTGTAATTGATGGTTATTCATATATCATGAAATGAAATAAAAAACATTGTTATCCTTATAAATTTTCAATTATTGAAAATGGTGAATTTAAAGATTATATTTCATGTATGATTTTAATCATTTAAAATGATTATGTTTTTAAAAAAGGCTTCTGCTATGCATCTAGTAGGCATATAGATGGATATTCTTGCATGGGTTTGTCCATCAAGGGTTGGGTAGTGTGCCAGGTACTGGTCATGTGATTTTGGGTCGTGAAAATTTTTGTATAAGAGCAATAGGTTCTAATTCGAGTTCTAGGAAGTCTATGGAATCGTGTCTAGCAGAGTTCTCCTTATTGGTGTGTTGTGCACCACACCGATATCGGGAAGACTACACGGATATTGTAGGATTGTCTCTTTCCTTTCTTCTCACTCTAGATTGTATGTTAAAGCATGAAGCAAGGAGATTACTGTCATTTGTATAGAAATTCCGACAAGATTTATGAAGGAGAATGATGAGTAAGTAACTAGCTACTAAAGGATTATCCAAAAAAGTGTCAGTGACTCTTATATGAATATAAGGGCAAGGATACAAAATGAAATAAATTGGGTTCAAATCAAATGATGCAATAATAGATTATAGATATTTTTTAGAAGTTCTAATGACTTTTTGAAGGAAGATAATACAAGAATCTCATTGATAGTTGTCGTGATGCATCGAGGATCGCATGAAGTTTGTGCTACCAAAAAGAATAACCGCACCTTGAGAGGGCATGACCCTACCCTATGGTTGGGACTGCTCGAGAAAAAGGATAGTAATGTAATATGTCAGCCACCAGTTGTGAAAGACAAGAAGAACATGAAGAGGTAAAGTTCAATCAAATGAATATGATAGTTTTGAGTTGACTAAGGAGTTCGTATCCCAAGATTTTTATAGCTGGAAACTGAAAGTTTATGTGGGACATATGGACACTTGACATGACAGGTTGTAGTTATTATCACGTGATATGAGCTAGCAAACAACATGCCTAGAGTATCAAAATGCATTTTCCGAGTGATCAAGGCAATATGAATGACATTAATTGTTAATAACGAATGTAGATATGCATGGCAAATGTAAAGACATTTGGATGGATAAGTAGGAGACATGTCAAGGTACGAAGTGTACAAAAGGCATAACCTCAGAGGTTAAAGGAGTAACAGGAATTGTCTAGAAGGCAAGTCATCATGAAAGGACAATATTAAACTTGTATAGACGAGGTATGTCTCATTTTGATATTGATAAATTCCTGAAAGATAATGTTTCTGAAAATATGCCCTAGAATCCTCTTAAGTGGGCCAGCAAAGCAGTTGAACATTGTTTGATGAAAAAAATAGGGATTGTAAAGGGGTTGAATATGTTGATTGATGTATGAGGCTAGTTTAATAGTTTTGATGAGTTGTAAATATTACAAAAAAAATTAAGGCTAAAGACCTAGGCAGTAGTAATAATACATTTTGGAAGTCAAAGGATTGCAAGTGTTTCAAAGGTATATATTAATGTCTCATGCATCCTAAAAGATGTTGTGTTGGAAATGAGGCTAAGGATATCTTATAAGATACGAGGGTTCTCATTGTGTAAACACATGTTAAATTCCATGGATAGGAAGGGTATGCCAAAAAAATACATGTACGTAGACATGGTTTAAAAATTTATATGGCATATAAAGATAGATCGTGATTTGCTCGCATTATTATTGAAAAAAACAAGTTTTATTATTAAAAGCTACAAAAAGTTATGAAATACGAATATTTTGTGAAGCAGTCGTACTTGTTCAAAATGGTTGAGCTTCGGCTCAGAGGCCGAAAGGAGTCTTACTTGCTAATGACATATTCAGGCATGGACTTAGAGGCATAATGAAGTTGCACTTGCCAATGACATATTCAAGCATGGGATCAGAGGCATAAGGAAGTCGTACTTGTGGAAAAATATATGTGAACATGGACTCATGAATAGCGCATCAGAGTTGTACTCCAAATGTATATTTGAGCAAAGATAAAGGAGCGTGCACACTAATAAAGTTATGAGGTTTGTACAGATACGGAAAGAGTAATATGTTCATCATGCTATTGTACAAGGGCAGAGAAATATGACACTTAACAACCTGAGTTGAGGTTTGGAAAACTTGTGGTATCTAAGAAGGGAAAGGAACCAAGAGAGATCTGATGAGTGTAGAGATTCAATCATATCATCAGAATCAGAAGATAAGACAAATGTGATGATCACAGGGTTTGAGTGAAACTCGGTCGAAAGTGGAAAATATGAGATGAGATTCCTAGTTGGGAAATAAATGACCCTTGACATCAGGATGGTTATGTAAGTGTACCGGGCAAGTGTACATGTGGTATAAAGACTTTTTAAGGTCTATGGATAAAGAGTAGAAGCGTGAGAAAAGACTCACTCTTAAGTGAGGAAGAGTCAGACATGTAATTTGACCTTAAGGTGATGGGTGGTAAAGGATAGATCTTAACTACCAGAAAGGGAAATGTAACGACCTAACCAGTCATTTTGAGATATAGAATTTTGTTTGATGGTTTGAGACTTTGAGTAGCTCCATAATATGTATTATGAATTTTGTGTATGGTCGGTTTTTGTTTTCGAGTGGTTCGACATTAATTTGGAAGAATGACTCTCGATTTAGAGCTTTAAGTTGGAAGAGTTGACCAAGGTTTGACTTTTGGGTTAACAGATCCAGAATCGGGTTTTGATAGTTCTGATAGGTTTGTATGATAATTTTGGACTTGTACGTATGTTCAGATTCGATTTTGGAGGTTCCTAGAAGAATTTGACACTATTTGTCGAAAGTTGGCGAGCAGGCTTGGAGTGGGTTACTGGTTTGTTCAATATCATTTTCAGGACGAAGAAGATGCCCGATGATTGGCGGTGGATTTTGATGATTCTGTTGTACAAAAGCAAAGGTGATATCCAGAACTACAATAACTATAGGGGTATCAAGTTGTTGAGCCACACTATAAAAGTTTGGGAGAGGGTGGTGGAAAGGAGGATGAGGAGGTGTGTGTCTTGAAGCACCACTTTGGATTTACGTCGGGGCAGTTGACTACAGAAGCCATTCACCTTGTGAGAAGATTAATGGAGCAGTATAGGGAGAGGAAAAAAGACTTGTATATGGTATTCATTGACCTAGAGAAAGCGTATGATAAAGTCCCGGGGAAGGTTCTATGGAGATGTTTGGAAGTTAGCGGTGTTCCAGTAGCGTACATTAGGGTGATTAAGGACATGTACGATGGTTCTAAGACTAGGGTGAGGACTGCGGGAGGAGGCTCAGACCATTTCCCAATGCAAATGGGGTTGCATCAGGGATAAACTCTTAGCCCATTTTTATTTTTCCTAGTGATGGATGTGCTGACGCGACACATACAAGGGGAGGTGCCATGGTGTATGCTATTTGCTGATGACATAGTTCGGATTGACAAGACATGAAGCGGGGTTAACGCTAGGTTGTAGGTTTGGAGACAGACACTGGAGTCCAAAGGTTTCAAGTTGAGTAGGCTGAAAATAGAATTCTTCAATTGTAATCAATGATGGGGTGCACGAAGCAAAGGTGGAAGTGAATATTGATACACAAGTCATCCCCAAGAGAGATAGTTTCAATTATCGTGGATCTATTATACAAGGCAACAGAGAGATTGATGAGGATGTTACTCACTGTATTGGCACGGGGTGGATGAAATGGATGCTTGCATTCGGGTTTTTGAGTGATAAAAATGTGCCACAAAGACTTAAAGGAATGTTCTACAAAGTGGTGGTTAGGCCGACTATGTTGTATGGGCTGAGTGTTGGCCCGTCAAGAAGTCCCATGTCTAGAAGATAAAGTAGCTTAAATAATGTTGTTGAGATAGATACGAGGACATACAGGAAAGAAAAATTATGAATGAAGTTATTAAGGACATGGTGGGAGTGGCCCCCGTGGAGGATAAGTTGTAGAATCGAGGCTGAGATGGTTCGGGTAGATGTGTGGACATACAAGAAAGACAAGATTATGAATGAAGTTATTTGGGACACGGTGGGAGTGGCCCCATGTGGAGGACAATTTGCGAGAATCGAGGCTGAGATGGTTCGGGCATGTGAGGAGACAAGACATAGCTTCCCTGGTTAGGAGGTGTGACAGGTTGACCCTGGAGGGCCTGACGAAGGGTAGGGGTAGGCCTAAGAAGTACTGAGGTGAGATGATTAGGCATGATATTTCATTGCTTCAGCTTACCGAGGACATGACCCTCGATAGGAAAGGCGTGGAAGACGAGTATTAGGGTAGGGTTGAGGGTTGATAGATAGTTGCAAGTCTATCTGAGGCTTGTCAGTAAAAATAGTCCTATTAATGTATATGCTTATTACTAGTTCGTTATTAGTACATGTTGTGTTATTTTCTTGCATTACCCCATTATCTTGTTGTTTCTATTATTTGTTGATTTCGTTCACTGTCCCTTGAGCTGAAGGTCTACCGTAAACTGCCTCTCTATCTTCATAAGGTAGGGGTAAGGTCTACGTACACACTACCCTCCCTAGACCCCACTTGTGGGATTATACTGGGTTTGTTATTTGTGGTGCTATCGAAAGTTGGAAATTTGAAGAACTTAAGAGTTCATAAGTTTGATCAAGAGTTGACTTTGATGTTATTGGATTGACACTGAAAAGAATCCAAAAGAAATGGTTGTAACTTTGAGAAGCGGGCAAGTGTTGAAAGATCCAACCCCGATCCAAAATGATGTGATACTTGAAAAAGAAAGTTGGGAGCAACTGAAGAATGATGTTGATAAAAAGAAGAAAGGCCCGATGAAAATTGAGAAGAAGAAGAAGGAAGAAAAATCAAGAAGGGAGGAACCTGAGGAGAGCCAGTATATGCCTGTTTTACCCTTCCCTCAAAAGCAAAGTAGAGAAAAGCTGGACAAGCAGTTTGGGAGATTTCTGGATATGCTAAAATAGGTTAATGTAAGCTTACCATTCACAGAAGTGCTCTCACAAATGCCGTCTTATGCTAAATTCTTGAAGGAGATTCTGACAAAGAAGAGGAAAATAGAGGAGACCTCGGTGGTGAAGCTCACAAAGCATTGCAACGCGATATTTCAAAACAAACTCCAACAAAAGTGTGGAGATCTAGGGAGTTTTACTATACCTTGCTCATTAGGAACTATAAATTTTGATAAGTCTTTATGTGATTCTGGTGCCTCAATTAACTTAATGCCTCTATCTATTTACAGGAAACTGGAGAAGAAGATTGGAGATATAAGGTCGGTGCCAATATCTTTGTAGCTGGCAGACCAAATGACTATAACACCCGAGGGGATAGTGGAAGATGTGTTAGTTCGGGTGGATAAGTTCGTATTTCTTGTGGATTTTATAGTGGTGAATATGGAGGAGAACAAGGAGGTCCCCCTTATCCTTGGAGGACCATTCTTAGCAACGGGTAGAGCTATATTGGATATACATGAGAGAAAACTTATGCTTAGAGTGGGAGAGGAGACTGTGACTTTTGAGATGAATGTAGAAAAAGGGGCACAAAAAGAAAAACTAGCTGCAAGTGTTGATTGAAAAGTGAAGGGCTCGAAAGAGAAGGCTGTAGTGAACGATAAAGATAAGTGTGGGGTGTATCCCCAAAAGGTTGAGAAAAAACTGTCTTCATGGATGTGTGCATTAGTTCGGGCACGAGAAATGGAGCCCGACTTCGACTCAGACCCCGACTAGATATTCAGGGAAGTTTCCTTTACCTTTTGCTTTTTAATTGTGTGTCATGGAGACATGCCACAACTTAAAGTGTGGGGTGGGGGATAATTGTATGTTGTGTGTATATGTGTTCATTTTGTTAGTTGTAGTAGTTAGAGATATAGAAAAAAAACATAAAAATTTTAAAATTTTCGATTTTTCCCGACGATGGATATCATTAGACAAGTTTCTTGAGGGATTAAATTCGAAAGAAAAAAAGAGACAAAAAGATTTTCTTTTGTTAGGTAGTGTAATAATTCCCCCTTGGTTTTTCTTTATGCCGCGGTTCTTTTCTAAGAGTTTTGTTTGAACCGGGTGTAGTTAGTTTTTATTTTTGTTAGGAGTAGGAAACCTTGTGCTATGATTTGAATTGAACGCAATATCTCTTAACTTTATTATACCTTGAGAATAGTGAGTGCTTTAGTTGTGTGCTTAGGCCCAGTTTTTTATTCTTGTACAAGTACCTTAAATTGTAGGATCTTAACTTTGGTTAACCGCTTTGACTAGAGTGTCTTGATGAGTCCAATCCTGAGTGAGTTATGTTCCATGTGTGTGTGAGGTTTTGTGTATTCTGTGCATTGCATTTGATGTCTAAAACTTTCCCCGTGTGTTTGCAAAGCAAAATAGTAGTTGTATTCAGTCTTGGAAGTGATATAGGCATTTCTTTGTTGAGCCAGTTATATGCTTTTACCTACCTTGTTATGTATCGTATTTAACCCCTCTGAGCCTGTAATCCTGTTTCTTTGGCAACCACATTACAAGCCTTAACCATTTGTTTGAATTGACCATCTATTTGAACCTTATACCTCTCGTGAGCACTTGAATTTGTTATGAACTTTGTAAAAGTTGAAGTGTGGGGAGGTTGGTTTAGCTTTTGAGTGGAACTAATGAAATAAGGAGATAGGTGCACTGTATTAAAAAGGTAAGTGCCACAACTGAAAAACAAAGAAAAAAAAGTTGTATTATTGTGCAAAATATAGTTTGATAGTGGCGACTCTTAATGTAATTGTGCTTAAAGAAGTAAAGAGTTAATGTATATTGATGTGAAAGTGGAGTTTTGGTTTGACATAAGTTTGGGGTTTTGAACAATAAAATGTATGTATTAAAGTGCTTAGGGAGGTGTAGTCACTCTTATATCTAAATGTATCTTACCCGTCCCGCAACTTACAGTACAGCCAAATGAAACTCCTACTCGATCCTTGACTGAATGAACTAAATTAGTAGAGTAGTACACTACGAGCAAGCCTATGGTACATCTTTTGTGACATATAAATGTTGTTTCTGAGAGTGAGTGAATTCTTTCTATCTTGAGTTCCTAATTATTCTTAATTTCTAATGTGTGTGAAACTACTCTCTATTGTTGTGTGAGGGCACCTGATTCATGAAGGAAAGGTAATGCTTGACCTCTGTGTTAGAGTAAGTGAGGGGGTTATAATTAACGCGTGGTACATTTGACTCAAATCTTGAGGCGAGGATGTTACGGTATTGTGCTTAATCTATTTTAAATATTCTTGGTGTGATGAGTTATGAGAGTTGTTGAAAAAGGTCGTGTTTATTTGAAGTGTAGTTTGATGGCTTGAGGACGAGCAATGGTTTAAGTGTGGGGTGTTGATGGTAGGCTATAATTACGTATTTTAGTCGCTTATTGCATTATAATTCACTGTACTTTATTCGTGTTTGAGCTTTAATTAATAGTGTTTTGCACTTATTATGTGTTTTATGCCTTGTAGGAGTGATTCCGAGCTATGTTGGTGTTGTGCAATGAATTCGAGTGATTTGGAGCTTTGACATTTGAGTAAAATCCCAAGGGATTAAGTCGGGATCGTGTTTGGGGGGTCAAAGACCAAGTTTGGACGTCAAAAATCGAAGTTTGGTCTGTATTCTGAGAATTCCCCACTGCCGCGGTGCGTGGGGCGGCACGTGGGGTGCCGCACTTGTGCAATCCTCTGCTGCCTGTCAGTAATTAGCTCTCTGGATTTCCCCCTAATGCCCCGCATGGCGCGTCGCCCCATGCGGCGTACATGTGCAATTTTTACAGAGTAAATATCCTAATTCGGCAAAAAGTGATGTCGTCTGGGCATGGCCCTACTTGGTATAAATACATGGAAAATGTTATTTACTGGACTTTTGACATACTTTTGACCTAAGGAGGCTAAGGAGGAGTTGGAAGAACACGAGCACAAGGATTTCATTATTCCTTCCTCACTCAAGACACGAGTTTGCATTGAATTTATGATTTCCTATACTTTAACTTTGTTTGTGATGAATTTCTCCATATCTATGGAGTAGTTCTCTTTAGGGTTTGCAGGATTTGATGTATTGATGATTGTTTGTGGATTATAACTCTAGTTTTATGTATTGAAGCATTTTTGGATGATTTAACTGTTGCATCTATATTCACTTGTTCATGTAATCAAGAGAGGCATAACTTGTGATATCTTTGCATTATATTGTTGGTTGAGTTCATTAATTCTTCTTAGTAATCAAAAGAAACTAGTTGAATCGTTGATTAAACCTAGTTAGGAGAATAGTCGAA
Organism: Nicotiana tabacum; assembly: GCF_000715075.1. Classification (NCBI taxonomy): domain Eukaryota; kingdom Viridiplantae; phylum Streptophyta; class Magnoliopsida; order Solanales; family Solanaceae; genus Nicotiana; species Nicotiana tabacum. Next base: position 57,823,773 of record NC_134093.1, read on the forward strand.
AGAGGTTTTCCTAAAGACCAATCCACTACGCATTCTTGCATATCTTCACGTGCTAAATTGGTTTATCTTGTGAGGTTAAGACTTAATCGAGAGAGGAGTTTTTGCTGAACGTTTGAACTAAAAATTGAGTGAATTCGAGAGACTCACTTGAACATTAGAAGTGAATTATCTAGAGTTAGATCTCGAATAATTATCTTGCACCTATCCTATCAACCCCTACTTTCTCCCACGGATAACTTCCTTGCTTATCTTTGTTGCGATTGTCATTAGTCAATAGCTTTAGATTCTTAGTTAATTTTAGTTAGAAATCATATAAATCTCAATTGTTGATCATCTTGGATAGCAACCAAGTTAGGAACTACAAAAATATTATTTAAATCCAATCCATGTGGATACGATATTATACTATACTATATTTGATTAGCGAGCATAATTTAAGTGTGTGTTCTAAGCACGTCAAATTTTGGCATCGTTGTCGGGGATTGGTACATATAGGTTAATCCCCTGATTGAACATGATAACTGTTATTTTTTAGATGAAATTGCCTAATTTGAGCCATGGTAGTACTCTTCGCACATGCATATACCTTAGCATGACACTCATATCAGCCCATGAGTATGTAATTTGATATCCATTGTTCATGTACATGTATTCTTGTATATATGCTTTCTTTTTGATATGGACTGCACAGATAGCACGTGAGTGGTCCGTGCGGTTGTTATTATTGGCACGTGAGTTGTCTGTACGATCATAATTATTAGAACGTGACTTTTTCGTGCATCATTTGGATAAGGATCCGCCCCCCTAGGATCACCCTCTCATGTTTCTCTCTTGATGGTGTACATGCAGGTTGTGAGAAACGGACGGGTTGCTGGTTGATGTGGATTATGGTAAAGTTGATCATTGGATGGACTTTGCATCTCTTCTCTATTTGCAAACCCCTTGGATGTATACATAATTTCTTTTCATATTTTCTCTATATGCTAGCTACATAATGTATGCATGCCTTTATGCATATCTTTCCTCTGTGCTACCTTACTTAATGAGATGAGATATCGTACATATCTTCTCTATATGTGAATCCGTGTGACTTGACTTGCTTAATCACGCATATCTTCTTCATATGCACTTGTTGAAGGATTAATTGATGTTTCACGCATATCTTCTATATATGCAACTATGGAAGGATTATTTGATACTTTACGCATATTTGATAATTTGATGACATTGGATGCATACCTTCTCTGTATGCTGGATTGTTAACTGATTCACGACTTAGCACATTATTTCCTTATTTATCGTTGTGGTTTTATCTGTGTTTTATGAATAGATGGAACTGTGTACTTGTGAAAGGTAGGAATTGAACATGTTATTAGCGAGTATCATTCATAATTCTTGCCATTATTAACTCGTCGAGGTTAGTTATGATACTTGTTGAGTACATGGGGTTGGTTGTACTCATACTACACTTCTGCACGTTGAGTGCAGATCTTGGAGCTAAGCTGTTGTAGATGATGGAAGCTGGCATTGAAGATGTACCTATGATCCGGATATAGCTACCACTTGTCTTTGGTAGCTTTAGGTTCGTACTCTATTTATGTATTTTCTAAATAGATGTTGTATTTCTTTTCGTACCAGCTTTGTAAATTAAAGTCTTAGTGGTTCATTACCTGTACTACCAATCCTTGGGGTTTTGTATCGAAATTAAGCTATTTCAGTTATTGCTTACTTATGATCTTCATTAAAATTGTGTAATGATTTTCTGGCTTACCTAGCGGGTTGGGTTAGGTGTCATCATGACCAAATGAAATTTGGGGCGTGACAAGTTGAATTGAACTTGTTTGCAAAGTTTGAAAGTAATCCAAAGTGTCTATGTGTGATTCGGTCACTCTTTTGAAAGAATGAAGATTTAAGAACATATGAGAAATTCAATTCAGTTTGAGCTCGATTCTTTGTTCTGACGCTCCCGTGTTTGTTTTGAGCATTTGGACAAGTCCATATAGTGTAGTTGAACTTCTAGGTATGACTAGATGTAGTCCCGAGGGGCTTGGGTGAGTTACGCCGCATTTGGATCAAGTTCCGGAAGAATTGAGCAGGTGAAACAAGGTTGTTCTGTAGATGACCTGACTTCAAAAGAGCATTTCTCCCAATCTTTAAAGAATATTTGGATCTGGTTTTTATGAGATTTTACCCCTTTGAGTCTAGTTTCGGTTGGTTCAATCTGTTCGTTATTCTGACTTTTGTATAGGGAGTTATGGCTATTTTACTCAAGGGTGTCATTGTAGTCTTGAGAGTTAGATCATTTTGCGATGGATCTATGGCCCACATTCAATTTTCTGCAGGAACCTCGGCGCATTTTGATAGCAATTTTTCGGAGCCATTTACGGCCGAGTTTTGTGATTTTAATTTCATTTCCCAACTTTTGGAGCTTATTTTGAGAGGTTTGAGATTAGGGTTTTACCTACAAGCTGGGGTAAGTAATCTTAACCTAAATCTACGGTGTATACATGAATTTATTAGTAGATTTAACATCAAAATATGGATTTGAACAAACATATTGGGGTTTTTGAGGCATAGAGCTAAAATCATCCAAATTGAGTTTTGAGTACCTAAATAGACTCCACATTGAAATCTAAGCACATATTTGGATTCGTGGAGGAATGGGTCGCCAGAATTTGGTATTCGTCTCAGGTTTTGACCTAGTGGGCCTGGTTTGACATTCTGGTTATTTTTGGGATTTCTTCAAAGACTGAAGCTTTATTGATTGGGATCGTTTCCTTTAGCATTATTTAACTTCCGTGAGTGATATTGTAATGATCCGGCCAGTCGTTTTGTGTATTTGAGCCTTGTTTCCCCATTTGATGTTTCCTGTGTGTTTAATTATTATTTTATGACTTGAATGGATGGTTAAGCTTCAGGAAAGTTTTGGATTGAAATTGAACATTTAGTCATAAGGTTGGAAGCTTAAGTTATAAGAGTTGACCAGGATTTGACTTTTGTGAAAATAACCCTGGAATGGTGTTTTGATGGTTCTAACATACTCATATGGTAATTTTGAACCTAGGCGTATGCCCAAAATTGAAATCGGAGGTTCCTAGGATGATTTGGCTCTTTTTGCCAAAAGTTAGCAATTTAAAGGTTTAGAAATTTCATAAGTTTGACCATGGATTGACTTTGTGGCTATCGGGTTCGGATTGTTATTTCGGGACTTGGAATAGGCCCATTTTGTTATTTAGAACTTGTGTCCAAAGGTTTGGCATCATTTCGAGTTGGTTTGGTAGGAATCAGACGTTTGGTTATGAATATTAAAATTCTTGAGTTTCATAGCTTGAAAGACGTGTTTTGGTGTTCGATTCATGGATTTATATGTTATTTTGATGTTCCGAGCTAGCGAAACTAGTTCGTATGAGGTTTATGCACTTGTGTGGACATTTGGTGTGGGGCTCGAGGGACTCGAGTGAGTTTCGGAATGATTTTGGAGTGTTTTGGGCTTGCTTCAGATTTTTTGGTGCTGCACACCTCGCATTTGTGAAGGTCTGCTCGCATTTCCGATGGCCACACCTTGTGGTGGCCTTATTGCATTTTCAAAGTAGGGGCTGCCTGTAAGGCCCCGTAAAAGCTTTCCTACAAACTCGGTTTTCCGTGATGCCAAAGTAGGCGTAGAGGTTAATAATAGTAAAAATTCTTCGCGGCGAGCTTGGGAGTTGAAGGAAAATAATGGGCAGAAGTAGGCATTTATGTGGCCCATTCTGCGGCCGCAGAGCCACTCTACGGACCGTAGACTGGTCGTAGAGTGGGGCAGTTTTCTGGGGTATTTTTTATGTCAATTTCGCGGCCATTATGCGACCGCATGACCGTTTCACGGGCCGCACTCTTGTCGCATATCCCACCTTGGGATTTTACGGATAGAGGTTCTATGGTGCACTATGCGACCGCATAACAATTCTGCGGTGCATTATGCAACCGCAGAATAGGTCTGCGGGCCGCATAGTGACCGCAGACCAAGTCAGTTTCTTTCCAGTTCTGGCACCCAGATTTATCGGTCATTTCTCCGACCGCATAACCATTATGCGGTCGCATATGCGACCGCATGACCTGTTCCGGAGCTTCATTTTTGGGGTTTTTAAACCCGACCCTATTCCGTTAAAACACCTACCTTGGACGATTTTGAGCTTATTTTTTGATATTTCTAGAGTGAGAGAGAGGGTCCTAGAGGGAGAAGTGATCTTCATCAAATTGCTCTTCAATTCTCACTTAAAACCTTGAAGATTATCAAGAGAGGCACCTAGGTCTTCTCCCTAAGAGGTAAGATTCTATCACCTAATCTCTTAATTTCAAAATGTGACTAGAATTGGCCATTAGTAAGGTAATTTATGGGGATGGGAGTGCTTACCTTGGATGCATGTATCCTTGAAGTATGTGGGAAGATGGTGAGCTAAAATGATAGAGAATGGGTTGGGGAATGATGGAATCTTCCACAAAAAGGGGCTTAAAACATTGATGCACACCTAGTATTTGATAATATGCTCAAATGAGCTCAAACCATGTTCATCTTCCTAATTTTGGTTCAATTTTTTTATATTGCTAAAATAGATAGAAGTTGCTAATATTCCGGAACATCTTAGAGTTTTAAGAAGCTCAATTGAGGTACGTTGGCTAAACCCCCTTCTTCTTAGAATCGAATCCAACGGTGTTCATGAAATTGATGTAAGTCCCAAATTGATCATTATAGAATTGGCTATTCCTGATGTGTTTGTGTTAAAGGATGTATGTTCAATATTTATTCTAAATGCTTCATCATGTTATCTTGCCATTTGAGGATGTGTTCAAAATGTGGAATATGTGTTAGAAATGTTAAGACTTATGTGCTAAAAATGTTAAGACTTCATATCAAGATCGAATAAAGGTTGTTATGCCAAATTGTACGAAAAGTCTATATGTGCCTAAGATTCCCAAATCGCTCATATGTGAATTTAATGTCTTGAATGGGAAGCCTTATTGTTGTTGATAATGATAATGATATTTGAATATGGAAAAAGGGTCTGGAATTATGAAATACGGCCAAGTTCCAAGAATGACTTTGTAATCGTGATCACTAGTGCCAATGAATTGAAAAGATATGAAAGAAGTATGATGTGAGATGATTGACTGAAAATGGTAACGTCTTGGGTGAGACAGCCTAGCCGATCGGGCCGTGATCGGACGCCATGCCGCACACATGGTGGCACTGTGCTGGAAATTATGATGAAATTATAGTTATGGTTGATGTCTCAAATGAGACGACCTAGCTGATTGGGTCGAGATCGGACTCCGTGTAAGAATACGGAGGCATTGTGAATTGTGGAATATCAGCACTAAGATCACCCAACCTAACAACATGAAAATTGACTTGAAAACATATATGATCTTTAAATTGATGTGTTAATATTATTTGAAGCTCTTATTGAATTTTTGACTATTCCTCTTGTATTATTATTCATTCTATTGAGATGGTGTTTAGCTATACATACTAGTGCTATTCAACGGTACTAACATCCCTTTTGCCGGGGGCGCTGCATCTTTAAATGAATGCAGGTGGTTACATAGCATACAGTGTTGATCACAGATAGTGTTGTATCCTCTTCTCAGCGGACTCGGTGAGCCCCATTTCATTCCGGGGTCATGTATTGTACCTTTTGTTTATATTGTGGTCACTTTTGAGGTATAGCCGGGGTCTTGTTGCCGGCACCATCTTTACTCTCTTTTGTATCTTTAGAGGCTCCGTAGACACTATGTGGGTTGTATATGGGTGTTGGGAATGTTAAATAAGTATATGTTGTGTTTGAGCACTTGTTCCACTCAGACTATAAGAATCTGTGTATTTTGAGACTTAAAGGTTCAATGACTAATGAAATGATTTAGGATTGTATGAATTAGCTTCCTACTGTATAATTAATGAAATCACGTCTTTTCTTGATCATGGGTGAATTAGGTAGAAAGTATCTAACATGCTTGCTCGGCCGGGTTCACTCGGTTTAGCGCCGGTCGCGCTTCCCGAGGTTAGGGCATGACAAACTTGGTATCAGAGCCTAAGGTTTTAAAGTGTCATAGGATGTCTCAGAGCCATGTCTAGTAGAGTCCTTCTTATCGGTGTGTTGTTGACCATATCTATAAGTTGGAGGCTACTTGGACATTTAGGAATAATACCCTTCTTTGATATTCTGGATCGTGCGATGAAACTGATTGTGAAACCGTTCCTCCTCTAACTTGTGCATTCCTTTAACTTTCAGTACATGGCACCTAAGAAGAGAGCTAGAACTAGCCAATGTTGCCTTAGGGGTGGTGGTTGATCCTTTATTTGGTAAGGCGGGAGAACACCCGAGGGGTGAGGATAATCCCCCAACTACTACATTGCCTGATTCCACTACACCTGATCAGGCCACACCAGTTTCTGTACCTACTGAGGGTGCAGCGGTTCCTCCAACAGACATTCCGGTTCCACCACCAGCTCCAGCTTCCGATTCTGGTGTTTCTGATGTGGATCTTAGGGGAGCTATTCAGATGCTGACTCAGATTGTGGCTTCTCAAGCCCAAAGATCAAATGTTGCACCCACTTCTTCTAGCCAACAAGGGGATTCTAGTGGTTCTAGGGTGAAAAGTTTTCTTCAGTTGGATCCTTCGGTGCTCACGAGTGCTAATCCCGAGGAGGACCCACAGGACTTCATTAACGAGATGCATAAGACTCTCCTGGTTATGCGTGCTACTGAGACGGAGGGAGTGGAGTTGGCCGCCTACCGCCTGAAAGGGGTGGCTTATTCTTGTTTTGAGCTATGGGAGTACTCTCGAGAGGAAGGGAGCCCTCTAACGAGGTAGAGTGAGTTTGCTGATGCTTTCATAGACCATTTCTTGCCGGCCGAGACTAGGGCAGCTCGTGCCGCAGAGTTTGAGAACCTTAAGAGAGGAAGTAAGAGTGTGTGGGAGTATCACATGGAGTTAGCGCGTCTGTCTAAATACGCCATTCTCATGTTGCATACTATAGAGGCTAGAGTGCGCCGGTTCGTGCAGGGCCTTAGCCCCTTGGTTATCAATGAGGCTGCTACAGTTGCCTTGAATTTAGATATGAACTATGGGAAGATGGTAGCATTTGCTCAAGCTACAGAGAACCATAAATTGAAGAGCATAATGGAGCAAGAGGGTACCAGCAAGGCCCGGTTTGCGGGCAACTTTGGGGAGTCATTCGGTGGGGGGAGGTCAACTTTTAGTGTAGAGGTTGCTAGAGTGTACAGAGGCTTCTCGAGATGTCGTCATAGGTATATTGACTGTCCAAACTCATGATGTATATGCTCTTATTGATCCCGGTTCCACCTTGTCCTATGTTACCCCTTATGTTGCTATGGAATTTGGGATAGAACCGGAACAGCTTCCTGAGCCATTCTCTATATCTACTCCAGTTGGCGAGTCTATTGTAGCCGCACGAGTTTATAGGGGTTGTGTTGTCACGGTGCGTGGTCGGGACACCGTGGCCAATCTCATTGAATTGGGGATGGTTGATTTTGATGTAATTATAGGAATGGATTGGCTTTATTCATGTTTTGCCAAGCTCGATTGCCGAACTAGAACTGTGAGGCTTGAATTTCTTAATGAGCCAGTTGTTGAGTGGAAGAGGGATAATGTGATGCCAAAAGGTAGGTTTATTTCTTACCTTAAGGCCACAAAGATGATCCACAAGGGGCGTATTTACCATTTAGTCCGAGTTACGGACACCACTGCCGAGGCACCTACACTCGAATCTATGCCAGTTGTGAATGAATTTCCAAAGGTCTTTCTTGATGAGCTCCCTGGGATTCCGCCAGATAGGGAGATTGATTTTGGAATTGATCTGATGCCAGGAGCGCATCCTATATCCATTCCACCCTATAAGATGGCACCAACAGAATTGAAGGAGCTAAAGGAACAATTGAAGGATTTGTTAGAAAAGGATTTCATCCGACCGAGTGTGTCGCCATGGGGCGCACCCGTTCTCTTTGTGAGAAAGAAAGATGGATCACTGAGTATATGTATTGACTACCGGCAGCTCAACAAAGTCACAATCAAAAATAAGTACCCGTTACTAAGAATAGATGATTTGTTTGATCAGTTATAGGGCGCTAGATACTTCTCCAAAATTGATTTACGATCCGGGTATCACCAATTAAAGATTAGGGAGCAGGATGTTCCGAAAATAGCTTTCAGAACCCGGTATGGGCACTTTGAATTTTTGGTAATGTCTTTTGGGCTAACAAATGCCCCGGCGGCTTTAATGGATCTTATGAATCGTGTTTTCAAGCCTTTTCTCAATTCCTTTGTGATAGTGTTCTTTGACGATATTCTTGTGTATTCACGAGGTCGAGAGGACCATGCCGATCATCTTAGGGCAGTCTTGCAGACTCTTCATCAGCACCAATTATATGCGAAATTTTCAAAGTGTGAATTTTGGCTCGAATCTGTCACATTCTTGGGTCATGTTGTCTCTAGAGAAGGAATTAAGGTTGATCCTCAAAAGATTTCAGCAGTAAAGAATTGGCCTAGACCTACAACGCCAACCGAGATTCGCAGTTTCTTTGGCTTAGTAGGGTATTACAGGAAGTTTGTGGAGGGGTTCTCTACTCTTGCCTCTCCGTTGACCAAATTGACTCAGAAGGCGGTTAAGTTCCAATGGTCCAATGCTTGTGAAAGGAGCTTCCAGGAGTTGAAATCGAGATTGACTACAACGCCGGTGTTGACCCTGCTAGAGGGTACAAATGGATTTGTGGTATATTGTGATGCTTCAAGAATTGGGCTTGTGTGTGTATTAATGCAACAACATGGCAAGGTTATAGCTTATGCTTCTAGGCAACTCAAGAATCATGAAAAGAATTATCCAACACATGACTTAGAACTTGCGGCGGTGGTTTTTGCATTGAAACTTTGGCGTTATTATTTGTATGGGGTCCATGTGGATGTATTCACGGACCACAAGAGCCTTCAATATATTTTCAAACAAAGGGAGCTGAATCTGAGGCAGAGAAGATGGCTTGAGTTACTCAAGGATTACGACATCGATATCCTATATCACCCGGGGAAAGCCAATGTTGTGGTGGATGCTCTTAGCCGGAAATCTATGGGTAGTTTAGCTCACTTGGAGGCATATCAAAGGCCATTGGCCAAGGAAGTTCACCGATTGGCTAGTTTGGGAGTTCGTTTTGCGGACTCTAATGAAGGAGGAGTAATTGTACAAAACAGGGCTGAATCATCGCTTGTTGCGAAAGTCAAAGAGAAGCAATACAACGATCCATTTTTGGTGCAATTGAAGGAGGGGATTCATAAACATAGGACTATAGCTTTTTCTCTTGGCATGGATGATGGTACACTAAGGTACCAAGGGCGACTATGTGTTCCAAATGTAAATGGTCTCCGGGAAAGAATCATGACCAAGGCTCACGCTTCTAGGTATTCCGTAAATCTAGGTTCTACAAAGATGTATCACGACCTCAAGGAAATCTATTGATGGAATGACATGAAAAGGAATGTGATGGACTTTGTGGCAAGGTGTCCGAATTGTCAGCAAGTGAAGGCCGAACATCAACGGCCTGGGGGGCTGGCACAGAACATAGAAATTCCAATGTGGAAATGGGAGATGATTAATATGGATTTTGTGGTTGGATTACCGTGCGCTCTGCGCAAGTTTGACTCAATTTGGGTGATCGTGGACCGACTCACGAAATCAGCACACTTCTTGCCTATTAAATCTACCGACACAGCGGAACAGTATGCTCAGTTGAATATCAAGAAAATAGTCAGGCTACGTGGCACTCCAGTTTCTATCATTTTCGATCGAGGGGCTCAGTTCACGGCAAAATTTTGGAAGAAATGTCAGCAAGGTTTGGGTACTCAGGTGAATCTTAGTACAACTTTCCATCCACAGACCGACGGGAAAGTAGAGGGGACTATTCAGACGCTTGGGGAAATGTTACATGCTTGTGTTCTTAACTTCTAGGGTAGCTGGGATGATCATTTTCCACTCATAGAGTTTGCTTATAACAACAGCTTTCATGCAAGTATTTAGATGGCACCATTTGAGGTATTATATGGTAGGAGATGTAGATCTCCCATTGGGTGGTTCGAAATTGGGGAAGTTGAGTTGATAAGCCAGACCTCGTGCATCAGGCTATGGAAAAATTAAAATCATTAAGGAGCGGTTGAAAACTGTCCAGAGTCATCAAAAATCCTATTCGGATGTTCGTCGCAAGGACTTAGAGTTCAAAGAAGATGATTGGATATTTCTGAAGGTTTCCCCCATGAAGGGTATAATGCTATTCGAAACGAAAGGGAAATTGAGTCCGAGGTATGTCGGGCCGTACAAAATCATTCAGAGAATTGGCCAGGTGGCGTACAAGATTGAGCTACCACCCAAAATGTCATTAGTCCACCCGGTATTCCATGTGTCTATGTTGAAGAAGGTAGTTGGGGATCCATCAGCCATTTTGCCGGTTGAGACCATTGAGGTTAATGAAGAATTGTCATATGAAGAAATTCCAGTTGCCATTCTTGATAGGCAAGTCTGAAAGTTGAGAAATAAAGAAATTGCCTCCGTGAAAGTGCTATGGCGAAACAACAGGTTGAAGAGGCCACTTGGGAGGCCGAGGAAGAGATGAGGAAGAAGTATCCTTACTTGTTTGAATAGCTGTGTAATCCTTTTTATGAACTTGTCGCCTATGAATTTTGTATCACTTGTTCAGTTAATGGAAATGTGTTCCTTTTGATTATATGTTGTTTACATGAGGCCACAGTTGGTATTGTTATGAATTATATTACATCGTTGGATTGTGTACATGTTTTTAGAATGTGATTCTGGGGCTCTCTGACAGGTGGATAGGCCTAGTTACAAAGGAAACTCTGACGACGAATGATTTGAAGTGGCTGCTGGTATGGGGTATGAAAATCTAAGTTGCATAAGGTGCTTATAGTGGACCCTGATCCTAATTTGAGGACGAATGATTTTAAGTGGGGGAGGATGTAAGGCCCCGTATACTTTTTCCTAAAAACTCAGTTTTTCGTGATGCCAAAGCAGGCGTAGAAGAAAATTGTTGGGCAGAAGAAGGCATTTCGGCAGCACATTCTACGGCCGCAGAACCACTCTGTGGACCGCAGACTGGTCGCAGAGTGGGGCAGTTTTCTGAGGCATTTTTGATGTCAATTTTGCGGCCATTATGCGACCGCATAACAATTTCGTGGACCGTACTCTTGTCGCATATCCCGCTTTGGGATTTTTCAGAGCGAGGTTCTGCGGTGCACTATGTGACCATATAACCATTCTGGGGTGCATTATGCGACTGCAAAATAGGTCTGCGGGCCGCATAATTACTGCAGACCAGGATAGTTTCTTCCCAGTTGTGGCACCCAGATTTCGCGGTCATTTTGCGGACCGCATAACCATTATGCGGTCGCATATGCGACTGCAGAACCTGTTCCGGAGCTTCATTTTTGGGGTTTTTCAACAAAATCCTATTCCGTTAAAACACCTACCTTGGACCATTTTGAGCTTATTTTCTGATTTTTTTAGAGTGAGAGAGAGGGTCCTATAGGGAGAAGTGATTTTCATCAAATTGCTCTTCAATTCTCACTTAAAACATTGAAGATTATCAAGAGAGGCACCTAGGTCTTCTTCCTAAGAGGTAAGATTCTATCACCCAAACTCTTAATTTAACAATGTGACTAGAATGGGCCATTAGTAAGGTAGTTCACGGGGATGGGAGTGCTTACCTTGCATGCATGTATCCTTGAAGTATGTGGGGAGATTGTGAGCTAAAAATGATATAGAATGGGTTGGGGAATGATGGAATCTTCCACAAAAAGGACTTAAAACATTGATGCACACCTAGTGTTTGATAATATGCTCAAATAAGCTAAAACCATGTTCATCTTCCTAATTTTGGTTCAATTTTGTTATATTGCTAAAATAGATTGAAGTTGCTAATATTACAGAACATCTTAGAGTTTTAAGAATCTCAATTGAGGTATGTTGGCTAAACCCCTTTCTTCTTAGAATCGAATCCCATGATGTTCATGAAATTGATGTAAGTACCAAATTGATCATTATAGAATTGGCTATTCCTGATATGTTTGTGTTGAAGGATGTATGTTCGATATTTATTCTAAATGCTTCATCATGTTATCTTGCCATTTGAGGATGTGTTCAAAATGTGGAATATGTGTTAGAAATGTTAAGACTTATGTGCTATAAATATTAAGACTTCATGTCAAGATCGAATAAAGGTTGTTATGCCAAATTGTACAAAAAGCCTCTATGTGCCTAAGATTCCCAAATTGCTTATATGTGAATTTAATGTCTTGAATGGGAAGCCTTATTTTTATTGATAATGATAATGATATTTGAATGTGGAAAAGGGGTCTAGAATTATGAAATATGGCCAAGTGCCAAGAATGACTTTGTAATCGTGATCACTAGTGCCAATGAATTGAAAAGATGTGAAAGAAGTATGATGTGAGATGATTGACTGAAAATGGTAACTTCTTGGGTGAGACGTCCTAGCCGATCGGGCCGTGATTGGACGCTATGCCGCACACATGGTGGCATTGTGCTAGAAATTATGATGAAATTATGGTTATGGTTGATGTCTCAAATGAGACGACCTAGCCGATCGGGTCGAGATCGGACTCCGTGTAAGAATATGGAGGCATTGTGAATTGTGGGATATCGGCACTAAGATCACCCAACCTAACAACATGGAAATTGACTTGAAAACATATGTGATCTTTAAATTGATGTGTTAATATTATTTGAAGCTCTTATTGAATTTTTGACTGTTCCTCTTGTATTATTATTCATTCTATTGAGATGGTGTTTAGCTATACATACTAGTGCTATTCGACGGTACTAAGGTCCCTTTTGCCGGGGGCACTGCATCTTTAAATGGATGCAGGTGGTTACATAGCAGACAATGTTGATCACAGATAGTGTTGTATCCTCTTCTCAGCGGACTCGGTGAGCCCCATTTTATTCCGGGGTCATGTATTGTACCTTTGTTTATATTGTGGTCACTTTTGAGGTATAGTCGGAGCCTTGTTGACGGCACCATCTTTACTCTCTTTTGTATCTTTAGAGGCTCCGTAGACACTATGTGGGTTGTATAAGGGTGTTGGGAATGTTAAACAAGTTATGTTGTGTTTGATCACTTGTTCCACTTGAACTATAAGAAACGTGTATTTTGAGACTTAAAGGCGCAATGACTAATGAAACGATTTAGGATTTTATGAATGAGCTTCCTACTGTATAATTAATGAAATCACATCTTTTCTTGATCATGGGTGAATTGGGTAGAAAGTATCTAACAGGCTTGCTCGGCCGGGTTCACTTGGCTGAGCACCGGTCGTGCTTCCCGAGGTTGGGGCGTGACATTGCCTAGGGGTACCTTGCAAATGCAAGGAATTTGGTCGCAATTGCGACATTAGATTGGGTAGCTGGGCTTCGCATTTGCGAAGCAGTGGTCGCATTTGCAACTTTGTATTGGGCAGCAGGGACTTCGCATTTGCAAAGTATTTGGTAGCATTTGTGAAATCCCCGGGGCTGACTGGGTTTGATTTTACGTTCCCTAGATCACATTTACAGAGGTAGCATTTGCGAACCTGGCTGCAAATGCGACATCTACAGCTCGTTTATAGCTGGTTATTTCGGGACTTAGTCTTATTTTATCACATTTTTAGCCCTAGACATGGTGGGAGGCGATTTTTGAAGAAGATTTTCACACATATCAATTGTGTAACTGGTTTTCACTTAATTTTGATAGTTTATCTTGATTTCTTATGGATTTTACACCAAAATCATGGAAATCGAAAGAAATTTTGGGAATTTTGACAATGTTTTGAAAAATGAAAATTGGGGATTTGAGAATCAATTTGGACTCGATTTTGAAAACTAATCATTTATTTGGACTCATGGGGTTAGGGGTATTTGAGATCTAGCCCTCGACTCGGGTTTTGACCTTGCGGGCCCGGGGTTGACTTTTGTTAACTTTTTCGTGAATTGAGTAAAGATTGGGGCTTTATTATTTGGAATTGATTCCTTTAGAATTGTTTGATATTATTGAGTCCCTTTTGGCTAGATGTGAGCCGGACGGAGGTAAATTTTAAAGGAAAGGCATTTTTGGAGTATTGAATAGGCTTGTTTGAGGTGAGTATCTTGCCTAACCATGTGTGGGAAAATACCCCTTAGGATTTTCCCTTAATTGCCTATTTGTGTTATGTGAAAAATTATGTATAAATGAGGTGACGAGCGTGTACACAGGTGCTATGTGTGTCTTATTACCAGATTAGACCGTAGGCTATTAATATGCCTTAATTTGATATTGTACTTTATATGAAACATGCTTAAACCACTTTGTGATTACATGATCATGATCGCTACATTTGACTTAGCCATTGTCATGCTTTATTTGTTGAACACCCCTCCGCAGTTTATATTATTGTCATAGCCTTGTGCACTTTGTTAATAAGTTGAGAGTTTATATCTTGATGAAAAGTTTATATTATTGTGTTGTGATATTGTGGCACATGTGGAAATATTGACCGGATTGATTGGGGGTGTCAGCACGAGGTCATTGCCGTGCGAATATGTCTACTATTTTGTGCATGGGGCGAAACAAGGGTGGCATTTTCTCGGGTTGCCCACAATGCAAGATAAGGTTGGAGATATGTGCATGTGGAGAAATAAGGGAGGCATTTTATTGTTATGTGCACATGCGGAGAAATAAGGGTGGCATTTTTGATGATGTTATGTGATGGTTAAGGGGTGTCTTCTTGATGTTGTTTATGTGTTAAAATAGGGTTTATATGTTGATCGCATACGTGTTTCTTAACGATTTTCGTCTTGTATTTTTAATGAGTTATTAGTTGAAATTTTACATGCCATCACATGGCCCACTTCTTTTGATGATTTGTTAACTAAAATGAGTGTTTCTACATTGATTTGTCACCTCATGCTCTACGAAATGGTTGATATTGTCTTCTCTTATATATTCTGTTGCACAGGCTATTGACTACTGAGTATCACATGACTTGAACCTCGTTACTACTTTATTGAGGTTAGTCTTGATACTTACTAGGTATTGACAGTGGGGTACATATACTACACTTCTATACATTTTTGTGAAGATTCAAGTATTTGTGGAAGCGGACCCCGAGGGTAAGAGCTTTCTTGTTCGCGAGGATTCAAGGAAGAGATGTATGCTGTCGCAGTCCCTTGGAGTCTCATCTTTTATATATATACTATTAATTTTACAATTTAACGGTATTGTATCTATTTGGATATTCTCGTATGTACTCAGTTAGAGCTCATGACTCCGTACTACTTTATTCTAGAGAGATGTTGAGTATTGCCACTTCGAATTTTATTAACTCTATTTTTTCTTTTATATTAATTTTTGCCTTATTATATCATGAATAATTGATTTAATGTTGTTAATTGATAGGCTTACCTAGTCTTACAAATTCGGTGTCGCCACGACTCCTATGGGGGATTTGGGTCGTGACAAGTTGGTATCACAACTCTAGGTTCATAGGTTCTACGAGTCATGAGCAAGTTTAAGAGAGTCTTGTGTATCGCTACAAAGATATCTTTACTTTTCTTCGAGAGGCTACCAAACTATTAGGAAACTTCAATTTCTTTTATTTATTATCGTGCATATTTGTTTATTCTAAAGTTTGAACCCTTACTCTACTATTCTCTCACAGATGGCGAAGAGACGCGCTACTGAATTAGCTGACTAGACACCAGCGCCCCTTGCTAGAACTACGAGAGGTTGGGGATGATTTAGAGTCCGAGGAGGGGCACGTGCTATAGCTTAGGCACCTTCTGGAGCTACAGATGTGGATCCTCTAATGGCTCTGGTGGAGGATCAGGAGCCTGAGCATGTTGAGCTTGCACCTGGGCAGCCTATTGCTATACCGTGGCTCCGGCAGTCCTTGGCATACTTTATGAGTATGTTTGGGAGTTTGTCCCAGGAAGGGTTAATTCTAATTGCACCAACTACTTCACAGGCTAGGGGGAGGAGCTCAAACTCCCATCACCCGCACATCAGAGCAGTCAACTCATGCTTATAAGACACCGGGTATTGTGCTGGTGTATCCCATAGTTGCAGTTCAGCCCGAGGTAGGGCAGTTGTGTCAGGAGAGGGGTAAAAGGGGTTTGGAGAGGTTTCAGAAGTTTTGTCCTCCCTAGTTCAGTGGAGGTGCTTCTGAGGATGCACAAAGCTTCATGGATTAGTGTCATCGCATTCTACGTACCATGGGTCTAGTGGAGTCGAGCGGGGTCGACCTTGCTACTTTTTCAGCTGACGGGTTTGGCATATAGATGGTGGCAGACCTCTGAGGCAAGCAAACTAGCTAGCACAGTACCACCTACATGGTCCCAGTTCTCCGATCGTTTCTTGAAAGATTTTATTCCACAGACCCGTAGGGACGAGTTGCGCATCAAGTTTGAGCAGTTGCGCTAGGGGATTATGACTTTGTCCGAGTATCCTATGAGACTTACTAAGTTATCTCATCATGCACATTCCTTGGTTTCCACGGATAGAGAGAGATTCTGTAGGTTCATTGAGGAACTTGTCTATAGCCTCAGATTTGGGATTGCACGGGAGTTGGAGACTAAGACTCCATTCCATCAGGTTATGGAGATTGCTAGGAGGTTGGAGTGTATCCGCGGTCAGGAGAGGAAGGATAGGGAGGCTAAGAAGCCTCATGGTTTTGGAGGATTTTGTGGCTCCTACTCTGGGTGCAAGGTCCATCATGGAAGAGGTCATATCAGTCGACCACTTCAGTCTGCACTTTAGGTTACCCATAGCGCTCCAGCTAGCCTGGGACCTAGAGCATTCATACCAAACAACCATCTTCTAGTGCACCTTCTGCACGAGGTTCCTACAACGGTTATTCCAATTGTCCGGTGCAGACTTAGTACCAGCATCCACGCTCGCAGAGAGTTGTTTTGAGTGTGGTGATACTAGGCACATTATGTGAGATTGTCCTAGACTTTGGAGGGGTGGCCTCAGCAGGGTACTCAAGCTAGGGTTTCTACTCTAGTTGCCACATCACATGCACAGCCAGCTAAAGGTGGATGACATGCAGGTAGATGATATACTAGAGAGGGAGGCCAGACTCGTTGTTATGCTTTCTTTGGTAGGACTGAGGTTGTATTGTTCCAGTCTATCATAGAGATGCATCAGTTTTATTTGATCTGGGTTCTACTTATTCCCATGTGTCATCCCACTTTGCTTCATATTTGGATATGTCTCGTGATTCTTTGGATACTCCTATTTATGTGTCTACACCCGTTGGGAATTCTATTGTGGTGGACCATATCTATCTCTCTTGTTTGGTCATTAATTGGGGCTACGAGACTACCTTTTGTTACTTAATATGTTGGATTTTTATATGATCTTGGGTATGGATTGGTTATCTTCATATCACGCTATTCTTGATTGTCACTCTAAGACCATAACATTGACTATATCGGGGTTGCCGAGGTTTAAATGGAGGGTTCTTTTGGTCATGTTCCTAGTAGGGTGGTTTGTTTTCTGAAGGCACAACGGATGGTTGAGAAAGGGTTCTTGGCGTACTTAGCTTTTGTTAGAGATATGAATTCTGATACACCCATGGTTGATTCAGTACCCGTGGTGAGGATGTTTTTATATTGTTTTCCTGCACACCTACCAGGCATGCCACCCGATAGGGATATTGATTTTGGTATTGATTTGGCATCAAGTACTTAGCCTATATCTATTCCATCGTACTGCATGGATCTAGCTGAGTTGAAGGAATTAAAAGAACAGTTGCAAGAATTGCTTGATAAAGGTTTCATCAGGCTAAGTATATCACCTTGGGGTGCTCCGATTCTATTTGGAAAGAAGAAAGACGGTTCTATGAGGATGTGCATTGACTACAACCAATTGAATAAGGTTACTATGAAGAACAGTTATCCACTGCATCATATTGATGATTTATTTGATCAGCTTCAGGGTGCTAGAGTATTCTTGAAGATTGATTTGTGATCGGGGTACTATCAGTTGAAGATCGGTGCTTCAGATATTCCTAAGACGATTTTCAGGATCTGGTATGGACATTATGAGTTCTTGGTGATGTCCTTTGGGCTGAGCAATGCCCCGTATCATTCATGCACTTGATGAACAACGTGTTTCATCCTTATCTGGATTCTTTCGTCATTTTGTTTATTGAAGATATATTGGTGTACTCTTGCAGCAGGGAGGAGCATGAGCAATATTTGAGGATCGTGCTCCATACATTGAGGGAGAAGAAGCTATATTCTATGTTCTCCAAGTGTGAGTTTTGGTTTGACTCGATGGGATTCTTGGTCACGGGTGTGAGGAGAGCTTTCAGAAGTACAAGACTGCCTTGACTACAACTCCAGTTTTGGTTTTGCCTTCAGCATCGGGTTCATATACAGTTTACTGTGATGCTTCATGGGTTAGCATTGGGTTTGTGTTGATGCAGGATGGTATGGTGATTGCCTATGCTTCGCGTCAGTTGAAGCCCCATGAAAATAACTACTTAGTACATGATTTGGAGTTAGCAGTTATTGTACATGCACTCAAGATTTGGAGGCATTATCTTTATGGTGTGTCTTGTGAAGTGTACACAGATCACTGAAGTCTTAAACACCTATTCAAGCAGAAGGATTTGAATTTGAGGCAATAGAGATGGTTGGAGCTATTGGAAGACTATAATATTACCATTCTTTATCATCTGGGGAAGGCCAATGTGGGGACCAACGCCTTGATTGGGGGTGTCAGCATGGGGTCTTTGCCATACGGTTGTGTCTATTGTTGTGTGCATGGAGAGAAATAAGGGTGGCATTTTCTCGGGTTGCCCATGTGGAAAAATAAGGGTGGTGATATGCGCATCTGGGTAAATAAGGGAGGCATTTCATTATTATGTGCACATGCGGCGAAATAAGGGTGGCATTGTGGATGATGTTATGTGATGATTTGGGGGTCTCTTCTTATTGTTGTTTATGTGTTGTAACGGGGTTGATATTTTGATCGCTTATGTATTTATTAAAGGTTTCCGTCTTGTATTTTTAATGAGTTGTTAGTTGAATTTGACATGCCATCACGTGCCCCACTTCTTTTGATGAGTTGTTGTCTAAAATATGTTTTTCTACATTGAGTTGTCATCACATGTTCTACGAGATGGTTGATATTGTTTTGCCTTATATATTTTGTTTCCAGTTATTGATATATAGCACAGGTTATGGACTAGTGAGTATCACATAAGTTGAACCTCATCACTACTTCACCGAGGTTAGTCTTTGATACTTACTGGATACCGACCGTTGTGTACTCATACCATACTTCTGCACATTTTTGTGCAGATTTATATATTGGTGGCAGCGGGCCTCGAGAGTGAGAGCTTGCTTGTTCGCGAGGATTCAAGATAGAGATTCATGCTATCACAGTCCCTTGGAGTCTCATCTTTTATATGGATATTGTTAATTTTACATTCGAACAATATTATATCTATTTGGATATTCCGTATGTATTCAGTTAGATCTCATGACTCTGTACTATTTAGTTCTGGGGAGATAGTGAGTATTGCTACTTTAAATTTATTAACTCCATTTCTTCTATTATATTAATTTATGTCTTATTATATCATGATTTATTGATTTAATATTAATAAATGATAGGCTTATCTAGTCTTAGAGTTTAGGTGCGGGATTTGTGTCGTAACAGATATTTGGCTAGGTTTGAAATATTAGAGCTCAAGAACAAGGAAAAGACGTGATTTGGGGTTAGACTAGCCCCGATAAGGTAAGTATCTTGCTTGCCTCGACTTGAGTAAATGTTTTTCTAAAAATGAAATTGTTTGGTACGTGCTATGTGGTGAGTGTATATGCAGATACCGAGGTTATTTCATGTTTTGGGTAGATTCTAGGTTCTTTATGCCTTGATTGGGTGCGACTTCTTCTTGAATTATGATTTATTTGATTCTTATGACTACGTGGCACAGTTATTCATGCTAGAGATCATGTTTTCACTTATGATATCTTATTTGAGCCCAATGGGTTAATCTTGAGATTTGTTGATATAATTGATTTGATCGTAGTCATACGTTATATTATTAACACACATTCATACTTGGTATCCTTGTGATATGCCTCAAAATTGTTGTGTGACTAGTTGAGTTCTTTTATTCATGTTAGAGATTATATTTAGGCTTTTGATACTTAATTGGACATAATCATAATTTGGAGAATAAATTACATGTGGAAGCTATAATCATACGTTACATACATGCATATATTATGCATAGGGATCATCTCCTACTCATATGCATACATCCTGCATATGGTTCCCTTGTATGGATTGATGTTATGGAATGTGATTTGTTCGTGCAGTTGAGATGATTATGGCACGAGGTTTCTGGTGCGCAGTGCACGAGGTTTATGCCGTGCAGTTATTATAATATTGATATTGTTATGGCACGAGGTCTTTGCCATACATTGAACATAATGGTCACGTTTTATTAGCGTGTTGGATATGGATCCATCCCCTTGGGTCGCCCTCCATGTTAATATCTTGATGGCATACACGCAGGTTGTGAGAAAGTGATATGTTACTAGTTGATTGTGATGTAGGATCTGATGTCATGATTTATTGAGCATAAAGGTGAAAGCTTTGACCATTTAATTAAGTGAATGCTTTATGCATATTCATGCATATATTCTACATATGCTAGTTGATGAAGTTTACATATGCATGAGACTTGTTATTGAGTTGTTGGACACTTGGAGGGTTTCGGATTGATTTAAGGCAAAATACATAAGTTGCCACCTGAGCTATAAACTAAATCTTTGTTACACACTTTCTGACGGAGAAAATCATCTTAAAATCTCAACCTTTCAAAAATTTGTCAAATACACACCTTTTTTGACCAGGACAAGTAAAAGATATATTCGTGTAATGCACACGTTTGACTTTACCCATTTACAATTATTAAACCCGACCCACTTTTTTTTAACTTAACCCGACCTATCCGTCTCTTTTCTTCCCCACCCCCACACGTCCCCTTCTCTTTTCTTCTACTATTAAAATAATATCAGAAAAATGGCTGAAAATGGACACAGAGATTTTGGTTGGGTACTTCGTGATGGGTCTTCCAATGTCGGTGATATTTGGGCTAAAGAAGCTACTAGCAATGATTCCTCCTCTAAAGCTCAGCAACTATGGCAGATAGAACCCACAAGAAAATACTCATCAAATTTATTTTTTGTGACATACCCAAACTTTTCACCAACTAGAGTTTCAAGCGAAACTCCATTTTTGGCTAGCAAAAGACGAAATAGAAGAGGGTCTCATTGAAAATCCATGGCACTGAAAGCACGGGGTAAAAATGTGAAAGACCAAGGCGCATAGGAGTCAATCTCTTGCTCAAGCCTTCCGGTTAGTCTAGTTTTCCGGAAGTGGGGTTGGGAACGAAGGGATTAGTGTGTAAGTTATTTTGTCTTTTTCTTTTTGTACTTTGTGTGTAATGGTAAAAGATAGAAAAGTATAAAGAAAAAACAATTATTTAGTCCATTGGATCAATATAGTCAAATCTACACCGTTCAAATAAAGCTGTAGATTCTCATTCTTCACCTCTTCACGCGCTCTTTTTGCGTGCAACATACATGGTCAAAATTAGTATGTATTAGACACACTTCTGAAAGGTTGAGTGTGTAAGATGACTTTCATCGTCAGAAAGTATGTAACATGGATTTGGTCCATAGTTTAGGTGACAACTTATATATTTTGCCTTGATTTAAAGAAAGAGTCATCATCATACATTGACATGTCGGACTCTTCTAAACCTTTTCATATAAATTCCATTTGGAAAATGATATGGAATTGGATCTTTGTCATGTATAAACACTTTACATTCATATAAAAATATTCGAGTAAATGATACTTGGTGCATATCTCTTTTGTATGTAGAATTGGTGTAATTTTATTTGCTTTGACTTGTTTAATTAGAAAAGCATGCGTATTACCTCTTCTTCGATTGTACACCTTTATTCTTGATATCTTCTATTTTCTTTGGTTATTTCTTGGTTATATCTCTGTTGTTGTACATGCTTATGAGCTGCAAAAGTCATACAAAGTGAGAATCTTTTGACTAAACCTCGCCACTACTTCGTTGAGGTTCGTCTTGATACTTGCTCAGTACAAGAGGTCCGTTATGCTCATACTATAATTCTGCACCTTGCGTGCAGATTTTGGTGCTGAGTTGTTGTAGAAGACGAAGTCTAGCTTTGAAGACGTACCAACATTCCAGTTGCAAGATACCATTTTGTTCATGGTAGTTTAGAGTTTTTACTTTTGTTTATGTATATTCAAACATATGTATTTTCTTCATACCATCATTGTAAATCTAAATCATAGTAGATCATGACTTGTATTACCAATTTTTGGGATAGTTGTATAGATTTTCACATTCTTATTATGTTATTAACTTGATGACCTTCAGTTCTCAATGTGTTATATCTTATTTGTCTTATCTAGCAGTGAGTTAGATGCAACCGCGACTTGATGGGATTTTTGGGTTGTGACGGAACCCCATGTGCAAGCTCCTAGAGAAACATGCAAAGTTTTACTTTAATAAGGAATGAATGTCACGACCCCAATTTCCCACATTAGGATGTCGTGATGCAACTAGTCTCTAAGATTAGGTAAGCCTAAGCTCATATAACTTTCAAAAATAGGATCTCAACCACACTTCTCCCAAAACCGGTGGAACGGAGTCATAAGCTCTACAGAATAATCAAGAATGTCTACTACAACACTGTCTAAATAAGAAATACAACTGAATGAAAAGATAATGGAAGGTGACTCTGAGGCCTTCGGATGCCGAGCAGGTATACCTTGAAGTCTCCGAAAAATAGCTACAATCATTTATTGATGCCTGGTCTGATAAGGTGTACCTGGATCTGCACAAAATGATGTGCATAAGCGTAGTATGAGTACACCACAGTGGTACCCAGTAAGTATCAAGTCTAACATCGGTAGAGTAGTGACGAGGCCAGGTCAAGACACCAAGTAGGGCAAGATAAACGGAATAGAAATATAATAACTGGATGTAATGGAAAACGGAGAGATGAATAATAATGAAGCAGTCTAATAATGTAAAGTAATGACAGAATCGTAAGCATAAAGACAATGATAAGGAAGCAATGAATGAGAATCACAATTAGTCAAATACGGAACAAACTGATAAAACATGGAAGAATAAAAGCATCAAGAACAGTTCAACCAATAACTCTTTTAACATGAGATGCACAACAAGAATCACAACTGAGGTACCGCCTCGTATACAACAGGAATCACAACCGAGGTACCGCCTCGGATTCACATTTGTCAATTCCAATCACAATCTTTCCTTATACTGCCGCGTGAGCCTTACATTTAAATAGTTTTGAAAATATTTTTTCCGAAATAGCTACACATATTTTAGCCTACCTTATGACGCCGCGTGGCTTCAAATAATTCCCTTACTAGAAACACACACATAAATCCCACCTTACGCCATTGCATGCACATTAACCCACGTTCTTATACTGCCGCATGTGTATCAATATCACAATACAATAACAACTCGCACCACTAGTGCCTGTATGCCACAACTTTCCAAACATCAACAGTATCAATATTTTCACAACAATAGCCCATAGCTCAACCACAACGTGTACAAGAATATCAACAATAACAAAGAATGTAAATTGCTCAACAAGGAAGATATCTCAACAATTAGCAACTTCGTCTCTATTTGATAATGGCTTCCACAACTTCAACACCAATAACTCAACAAGAAGATATTTCACGAAATAACAACTTCAATTTCAAGTAATTCAACAATTAAGGATGTAACAAGGCAATAAATTCAACAAGGCATATAAGAGCAAAATAATAGTAAAAGGTAGAACAAGTATTAAACAAGTCAAACAAGGCATGTAAGGATAGACTAACACATGTAAGAGTAGATTAACAATGAGAATTAAAACATGATATGACAATTCAATTAAAGGCATAGAAAGAGTCTAAATAACCTAAACCGATCAAATACTACATATAACCTGTGTACCCATTTGTCACCTTGCGTATACAGCTTTCACATAACACAATTAGCACATTCAATCCCAATTCCTAAGGGGTAGTTCCCCCACACAAAGGTAGGCAAGACACTTACCTCAACTAGGCCAACTCAACCCTCGAAAATAGCTTTTCAAATAAAATTCGCCTCCACATGGCTCAAATCTAACCAAATTTGACTTAATATCGTCAAATAATGCAAGAAAAGCAATTACAATAGATAAAGCTATGATCTTTACACTTTTTCCAAAAAATCAACAAAAGTCAACTCGGGACCCGCCCAATCAAATCCGGGTCCAAGGATAGATTCTGACTACCCATAACCCCACGAGCCCATATATTGATTAGTTTCAAAATCTAAGTCCAAATCGACTCTCAAAACTCAATTTCTCATTTTTCAAAAACTTGACAAATAGAGAAAAGAAAAATAGATCCTAAATATTTGTAATCAATCATTTATATTTCCCAATATTTCCTCTTTGATTCACACAAATTTGATGTTAAATCTAAGATATAATCATGAAATATTGTTGGAACTTGATTATAATCACTTACCTAATGTTTGTAGATGAAAATCCCCTCTCCAAATCCCCTCCTACCAAGTCTAGGGTTCTAAAATGAGAGAATATGTTGAAAAATCCCCAACTCTCAGCCCTTTTGTTCAGTTGTAGTTGTCGCAATTGCGAAGAAATCCTCGCAAATGCGGCCACTGACAGCCTAAGAGGAGGTCGCAAATGCGACATTGGCTTCGCATTTGCGAAGCCTCTCTCCCTCGCAAAAGCAACACTTTTGTCGCAAATGCGAACTACCCACTTTCCTGAACTACTTTGCAATTGCACCCAGGTATCGCAATTGCGACACCTGAGACCCCCCTGCTAAGGTCGCAATTGCAAACTTGGTGTTCGCAAATGCGATACCAGAGGCATCAGCACACCAGATTCCTGTTTTCAGTCCAAAATATTCTGAAACATGTTTGAAACTTATCCGAGCCCTCGGGGCTTCAAACCAAACATCCACACAAGTCTAAAAATATCATACAAACTCGCTCGCGCGATCAAAATACAAAAATGACATCTAGAACTACGAATAAGACACCAAAATGCATGAATTTCAAGGAAAATTTCAAGAACTTCTAGAATTGCAACTAAGCATCCGAATCCTACCAATTCAATTCCAAATGATACTAAATTTTTCATACAAGTTCTAAATAACATAATGGACCTATTCCAAGTCCCAAAATTTACATTCCGAACCTGATAACCAAAAGTCAACCTACGGTCAAACTTCTAACTTCAAATTGCCAATTTTCGGTAAATCAACACAAATCGACCTATGGACTTCTAAATTCAATTTCGGACATACGCTCAAGTCCAAATCATGATATGAAGCTATCGGAGCTATCAAAATGTTGTTCCGGGGTTTTCTTCCACAAAACTCAAAGTTTGGTCAACATTTCTAACTTAAGCTTCAAAGTCAAGAACCAAAGGGTCCAATTCAATCCGAAATCTTCCCGGAGCGAACCCAATCAACCCTGTAAGTCATAAAACCATACACACACATATGTGAAGCATTAAAAAGGAAAACATGGCGCAATCACATAAAAAAAACCGGTTGGGTCGTGATGTTCGGCCAAAAATGCATATATATAACTATTGTTGCCTCACATTCTAATACTTTTATACATTATTTGAGTATTAATTATATTACTTTATGCATAATATTATATTTTAACTATGTAGAAATAAAGTGAGGTGAAGATGAACAGATTTGAAGCAAAATCGAATAAAACATGGAAGAAAAAAAAAGAAAATAAAAGAATATAAAATAAGGAGACAAAGGGGGGGACACCTGTCACGACACGAAATTTCTCACCGACGGGACCATGATGGCGCCTAACATTTCACTTGCTAGGCAAGCCAACGTTAGAGAATCATTAACCAATTCCTTATTTCCATTCAGTAATTAACAATAATTAACTAAGATGAAATATAATAAGTACGGAATATCATAAAACAGTATTAATTACTACCACCCGGATCTGGAGTCACAATTCACGAGCATTCTAGAATTTACTACAAGTAATAATCTGAAAGAAATACAACTGTCTAAATGAAAGAAACAATAGAACAGAAAAGATAGGCGGGGACTTCAAGGTCTGTAAATGCCGACAGATCTACCTTGAGTCTCCGGACAGCGGACCAATAGCAAAATCTCGATCAACCCAAACCGGTATCAAAGTCTGCACAGAAAGTGCAGAGTATAAAAACTGCAGAGTGCAGCACCCCATGACAGATCTACCTTCGTGCTTTTACTGTCAACCTCACCAAATAAATAAATAGAACAACACGGCATCACCCTTCGTGCATTAAACCTCTCATAATATACACGGCATCACCCTTCGTGCTTCAAACCTCTCATAATATACACGACATCACCCTTTGTGCTTTAAACCTCTCATAATATACACGGTATCACCCTTCGTGATTTACACTCTTCCTCACAATATAAATAATGCATTCACGGCATCACTCTTCATGCTTTACACTCTTCCTCACCATATAAATAAATCACGCACGGCATCACCCTTCGTGCTTTACACTCTTCCTCACAATTCACAGAATCAATAACAACAGATAGAGAGAAGTTTCACAAAGAAATCAATATTTCATCAATGATTACTTTCACAATTTAACATCTCAACCTCGAATCAACATTCACAATTTTATCAACCTTGGTGGAACCGGATACAAGTCTCCCAACATTTCAACAACAACAATAAGCATGGATAACAAGATTTAAGACTACAAATTTGCAAGAATGGAATTTCACTCGCATGCTATGACTCGGCCACAACGCATAAATGCTCATCACCTCAACTATACATCGTATTCAACAACAAAACACGTAGCAAATACTCACACAATACCTATTCCCTCAAGCCAAAGTTAGACACAATACTTACCTCGCTTCGAAAGTCACTTAATTCTCAATCACAGCTTTTCCTTTGGAATTCACCTCCAAACCACTCTTATCTATTCAAAAATGATTCAATAATATCAAATATTTCTTAAGAAATCAATTATATTGCATAAATTAAATTTCCCAAATTTTTCCTCCAAAAAGTTGAAAAATCAACCCCGGACCCGCTTGGTCAAAACCCGAGGTTCGGACCAAAATCCTTTTACCCATTCACCCCCAAGCCCGAATATGTAATTAGTTTTGGAATCTGACCTCAAATTGAGGTCTAAATCCTCAAATTTCGAAATTCCTAATTTCTACCCAAAAATCCTAATTTCACCATAAAAATTCTAGATTTTAGGTTAAAATCTTGTTATAAGATGTAAAAGATTGAAAGAAAAGAGTTAGGAATCACTTACCTATGATTTGGGAAAGATTTGGTCTTTGGAAAATTGCCTCTTAAGGTTTAGAGATTTGAAAATATGAAGAATCAATAAAAAATCCCGCCTAAGCCCCTTTTGCTCAGCTGCAGGTGTCGCAATTGCGACCTGAGCTTCGCAAATGCGAAGCTCGCAATTGCGAAGGAACAATCACAATTGCGATGCCCTTCACAATCCCGTTGCCATCGCAAATGCGAGGACAGTGTCGCATTTGTGACCACTGAACCTCGCAAATGCGAGTAAATGTTCGCATTTGCGAACCTGCCATTCCCAGACTCCCTTCGCAATTGCGAAGGTAACCTCGCAAATGCGAGAACTGCTGGCCCAGGCTTCTAATCGCAATTGCGATGAAAGCCTCGCAATTTCGGACCCTGTTATGTTCGCATTTGCGATACCTGATCTCGAAATTGCGAGATCAGAGGCCTGCAACAGGTTCAGTTATACCAGCAAAAATTTCTAAGTTCAAAACATCCTGTGGCCTATCCGAAACTCACTCGAGCCCTCGGGGCTCCAAACCAAACATGCACACAAGTCTAAAAACATCATACAAACTTGCTCGCGCGATCAAATCGCCAAAATAACACCTAGTACTACGATTTTAGCACCAAACCAAATAAAATTCTCAAGAACACTTTAAAATTCATATCTTCTCAATTGGATGTCTGAATCACGTCAAATCAACTCCGTTTCTCACCAAACTTCACAGACAAGTCTTAAATATCATAATGAACCTGTACCGGGCTCCGGAACCAAAATATGGACCCGATACTAACAATTCCAAATATCAATCAATTCTTAAAAATAAATAATTTCCATACTTTTAATTTTCATCAAAAATTCATAACTCAAGCTAGGGACCTCCGAATTCAATTTCGGGCATATGCCCAGGTCCCATAATTCGATACGGACCTACCGGAACCATCAAATCACGGATTCGGGCCCGTTTACCAAAATTGTTGACCGAAGTCAACAAAAATCAACTAAAGCAAAAATTCTAATTTTCATTAATTTTCAACATAAAAGTTTTCAAGAAACCTGCCCGAACTGTGCACGCAAATCGAGGAGGGTAAAAATGAGATTTTTAAGGCTTAAGAGTGAAAATTCGAGTTCTAAAACATAAGATGACCTTTTGGGTCATCACATTCTCCACCTCTAAAATAACCGTTCGTCCTCGAACGGACATAGAAGAGTACTTGGGCTGGTGAAAAGTTGGGGATATCTACTCCGCATATCGGCCTCGGACTCCCAAGTAGCCGCCTCAATAGGCTGACCTCTCCACTGCACTCGAACTGAAGGGTAACTCTTTGATCTCAACTGGCGAACTTGCCGGGCTAGAATTGCCACCGGCTCCTCCTCGTAAGTCAAATTCTTGTCCAACTGGACAGAGCTGAAATCTAACACATAGGATGGATCACCATGATATTTTCGAAGCATAGACACATGGAATGCCGGATGAACCGCTGATAAACTATGTAGTAATGCAAGCCTGTAGGCCACTTCACCCACCCTTTCAAGAATTTCAAAGGGTCCGATATACCTACGGCTCAACTTGCCCTTCTTTTTGAACCTCATTACACCTTTCCTAGGTGAAACCCGGAGCAATATTCTTTCTCCAATCATGAATGCAATATCACGAACTTTACGGTCGTCATAACTATTTTGCCTAGATTGAGCTGTGCGAAGTCGATCCTGAATAATCTTGACCTTATCCAAGGCATCCTGTACCAAATCGGTACCCAACAACCGAGCCTCTCCCGGTTCAAACCAACCAACTGGCGATCGGCATCGCCTTCCGTATAATGCCTCATATGGAGCCATCTGAATGCTCAACTGGTAGCTATTATTATAAGCAAACTCCGCAAGTGGAAAGAAATGATCCCAAGAACCTCCAAAGTCTATAACACAAGCACGGAGCATATCTTCCAATATCTTAATAGTGCGCTCTGACTGTCCATCTGTCTGTGGATGAAATGATGTACTCAACTCCACCCGCGTGCCTAACTCACGCTGTACAGCCCTCCAAAAATGTGAGGTAAACTGCGTACCTCGATCTGAAATAATAGACACGGGCACCTCGTGAAGGCGGACAATCTCACGAATGTAAATTTCAACTAACCTCTCTGAAGAATAGGTAACTGCCACTGGAATGAAATGTGCTTACTTGGTCAACCTGTCCACAATGACCCAAACTGTGTCAAATTTTCTCTGAGTCCGTGGGAGCCCAACAACAAAATCCATAGTGATACGCTCCCACTTCCACTCAGGAATTTCTAACTTCTGAAGCAAACCACTAGGTCTCTGATGCTCGTACTTAACTTGCTGACAATTCAGACACCGAGCTACATATGCATCTATATCCTTTTTCATTCTCCTCCACCAATAATGTTGCCGCAAATCTTGATACATTTTGGTGGTACCTGGATGAATAAAATACCTGGAACTGTGTGATTCTTCAAGAATTAATTCATGAAGTCCATCCACATTAGGCACACAAATACGACCCTGCATTCGCAGAACCCCATCTTTCCCCACAGCAACCTGTTTGGCATCACCGTGCCGCACCGTATCCTTAAGGACAAGTAAATGAGGATCATCATACTGCCTCTCTCTGATGTGCTCATATAAAGAAGACCGAGCGACTGTGCAAGCTAGAACCCGACTTGGTTCTGAAATATCTAACCTCACGAACTGATTAGCCAAAGTCTGAATATCTATAGCTAATGGCCTCTCACCAACCGGAATATATGCAAGACTGCCCATACTCATAGCCTTTCTATTCAAAGCATCGGCCACCACATTGGCCTTTCCGGGGTGATACAAAATGGTGATATCATAGTCTTTCAACAACTCCAACCATCTTCTCTGCCTCAAATTAAGATCCTTTTGTTTGAACAGATACCGAAGGCTACGATGATCAGTAAATACCTCACACGAGACACCGTAGAGGTAATGCCTCCAAATCTTCTCGTGAACTTTCAATTTTCGCGACGCATATGCAATTACCTTGCCATCTTGCATTAATACTGCACCAAGCCCAATGTGAGAGGCGTCACAATATACCGTATACGATCCTGAGCCTGTGGGTAATACCAACACTAGCGTTGTAGTCAAAGCGGTCTTGAGCTTCTAAAAGCTCAACTCACACTCGTCTGACCATCTAAATAGGGCACCCTTCTGGGTCAATCTGGTCTTAATAGTTGTTCATACTCAATTACAGAATCATCAATTAACTTCATGTTAACAAAAATCTCGTTTCAAACCTTCACAATACTAATAACGAGATATGAGGCATGAAGACCTCATAATTATTAACCCGAATTAACGAGTCACATTTAATGCCACCTGGGAGGGCACCTACCTCGTAGGTTATAACTCAATATTACAACACAAATTTGGCAAGTATGCACAGAGAATTTCATACAAAAATTTCTCAAATAAGCCTAGCAGGCATGACTCCCTATTAGTACTATAGTACAAATTTAATTTTCACAAGGGAGAATTTAAATACAAGAATTTTTATCACAAGGATCTCGTCCTTATATAACTTCCACCGCAGCTCATAGCCCGGTTTAAACATATCAATTTATTTTAAAATACGAGGACCTCGACCTCAATTCTGAATCACAAGTAATATACACATCTTGCCAATCGAAACTTTCCATTTTCTACTTTTAAATAACTTTTGTTAAACAAAATCATAACATATAATGAACCCCATACTGGTAGGGCATATAATTCATAATTTGTAATTAATTATCCGGAAATACATCAAAACATACCGAAATAAGTACCAGAAAGGCACCTTTAGCCTCACAGATCTTATTAGAGTCCATCATGGTATGATAGGTGTAGTTATCTCCATAAAACCTCCCAACAGAAGTAAACACATAAGTAGATTATAGAATTACGAAGCTCACTCATAAGTGGAGCACAATAGGAGGACTCGTCTTGATACTCAGAACCGAATCAAGTTAAGGAAATTATTTCTTTATTTTAAATCGAGGTCATACCTATAACGACACCATCTGATGTAACAACCTCCACCGTACCATAAAACAAATATAACAACAGCTGGGTCTCCACCTCTAGGACGCCTTCTACCCGCATGTCCTCCACCCTTAACTTATCGTGTGGGTGGTGTAGTAACTGCAATGGGGCACGTAGCTTGATTGCTTTGATGAAATATGTCTCTCCAAAGTTTGGGACAATTTTCTCATGATGTGCCTAGTATCGCCGTATTTATAACAACCCCTTTGCAAGTTTGGCTGCTCATATTGAGTCTATGCCAGATAACTAGAATAACCATTATAGGAAACTCATGTCAGTGGTGTATTAAAAGAACTTACTGGAGTACCTCAATTAATCCGATGTGCAAACTGGGCTGGCCGACTACCCGAGCCCCCACCATAATGATTTATACTCGCAGAGTAGAATCCACTGAATCCCCCAGAACCTCGAGATGTCTTGGTCTCCTTAGTTTCCTTTATTTTTCCTCACCCTGAACACGTTCTAATATCTTGGCAATTTCTACCACTAGTGGAAATGAAGTATCAGTCTGTAGCATCCGAGTCATATAAAATTTTACGATCATAATTAAGTCCTTTAATGAGTCTGTGGACTCCCTCTCTAGTTGTATGAAGCAAAATAGGAATATGAAGGGCTAACTTATTGAACCTGATGGCATATTATGACACTGTCATGATGACTTGACGCAATCGTTCAAACCTTATGCGCCATGCATTATGAAGAGTCCGGGAAACAAACTCTTTCAAAAGTATTTCTGAGAACCGAGTCAAGTGGGCGGTGTTGTATTGGCTGGTCTGCCCTCTTCATAGGCTTGCCATAGACACCTGTGGAGAATTATCTCTCCCAAGGCCAATTTCTTCTTTTGTTATGCTGACTCAACACTGTTGAGATGACCCATTTCTTAACATACTCTTCGATTCTTCTTTGGGGTAAACTTTACCCCTATTTATATATAATGATCACAAAAGTAGAGCTCCATACCAACAATCCTTAGTCTAGAATCTCGTCAACCACTGTACTTCCTCTAAAGCACCCCAAAATCTGCAACCGTGACGTCCACACTGAGTAGACCTTCTGTAAATTTAATGTTGTTTCTCTAACTCCTTTGGTACTGAAGTATAAGATTATTATGGAGGCGGAAATACCGCAAGTACCAACCTTATCCTCTACAAAATCTCAAGCCTTAAGCATGTGTTAATTTTTGGAGAACCTTTCAGTACCACATATATACATTTCAGGCCAAAACTGATATGACACATGACTCGTAATCCATTCATTGATAGTGGACTCCCCCACTCGGTGCAAAGTCATAGTTCACCACGTCCGATGGTCCACAATATTAACCTTCACAACTCGTATAAATCAACTAGATGCCAAGGTACGTTGCACCCCCCACATTATTCACTGGGTGATCTCTTTATACGTCCGCATCTTCAGTCGGAATCACACGTTGAGGTAATGTTTGAGCATCTCTGGCTCTCTCGTAGTTCATCTGCGGCATCGCGAACCATCGACGCATAACTGATACCGAGTGTGCAATGTCATACACAAGTAGATACAAAGGAATGTGAGATATAGGTTTCAAGAAAAATCAATGTCGTACAATAAGGAATGAAAGAGGTAATATTACTCCTAAATTTCATAGCCTCTGAGAGATAAGTACAGACGTCTCCGTACTGATCCTTCAGACTCTACTAAGCTTGCTCGTGACTCGTGAGACCTATGTAACCTAGGGCTCTGATACCAATTATCACGACCCGAAATTTCCCACCGATGGGACCGTGATGGCGCCTAACATTTCACTTGCTAGGCAAGCCAACGTTAGAGAATCATTAACCAATTCCTTATTTCTATTCAGTAATTAACAATAATTAACTAAGATGAAATATAATAAGTGCGGAATATCATAAAACTGTATTAATTACTACCACCCGGATCTGGAGTCACAATTCATGAGCATTCTAGAATTTACTACAAGTAATAATCTGAAAGAAATACAACTGTCTGAATGAAAGAAACAATAGAACAGAAAAGATAGGTGGGGACTTCAAGGTCTGTGAATGCCAACAGATCTACCTTGAGTCTCCGGACAGCGGACCAATAGTAAAATCTCGATCAAACCGAATCGGTATCAAAGTCTGCACAGAAAGTGCAGAGTACAACATCAGTACAACCGACCCCATGTGCTGGTAATTGTCGAGCCTAATCTCGGCGAAGTAGTGATGAGGCTAGGACAAGACACCCACATATAACCTGAATAGTATAATCATGCTAGTGGCAACAACAGTAAATAAAGAAATAACGCAGAAATAATGGAAAGGGAACATACAGTGGGGGAATACAACATAAAGAGTGAGAATAATGAAAAGCCAGAATTAAATCGAAAATCCTTAAAGGAATTGAGCAATTAAAACAGCAAGGAAAATTGCACGGCATCACCCTTCGTGCTTTTACTCTCAACCTCACCAAATAAATAAATAGAACGACACGGCATCACCCTTCGTGCATTAAACCTCTCATAATATACACGGCATCACCCTTCGTGCTTTAAACCTCTCATAATATACACGACATCACCCTTCGTGCTTTAAACCTCTCATAATATACACGGTATCACCCTTCGTGCTTTACACTCTTCCTCACAATATAAATAATACATGCACGGCATCACCCTTCGTGCTTTACACTCTTCCTCACCATATAAATAAATCACGCACAACATCACCCTTCATGCTTTACACTCTTCCTCACAATTCATAGAATCAATAACAACGGATAGAGAAAAGTTTCACAAAGAAATCAATATTTCATCAATGATTACTTTCACAATTTAACATCTCAACCTCGAATCAACATTCACAATTTTATCAACCTTGGTGGAATTGGATACAAGTCTCCCACCATTTCAACAACAACAATAAGCATGGATAACAAGATTTAAGACTACAAATTTGCAAGAATGGAATTTCACTCGCATGCTATGACTCGACCACAGTGCATAGATGCTAGTCACCTCAACTATACATCGTATTCAACAGCAAAACACGTAGCAAATACTCACACAATACCTATTCCCTCAAGCCAAAGTTAGACACAACACTTACCTCGCTCTGAATGCCACTTAATTCTCAATCACAGATTTTTCTTTGGAATTCACCTCCAAACCACTCTTATCTATTCAAAAATGACTCAATAATATCAAATATTGCTTAAGAAATCAATTATATTGCATAAATTAAATTTCCCAAATTTTTCCTCCAAAAAGTTAAAAAATCGACCCCGGACCTGCTTGGTCAAAACCCGAGGTTCGGACCAAAATCCTTTTACCCATTCACCCCCGAGCCTAAATATGTAATTAGTTTTGGAATCCAACCTCAAATTGAGGTCTAAATCCTCAAATTTCTAAATTCCTAAGTTCTACCCAAAAATCCTAATTTCACCATAAAAATTCTAGATTCTAGGTTGAAATCTTGTTATAAGATGTAAAAGATTGAAAGAGAAGAGTTAGGAATCACTTACCTATGATTTGGGGAAGATTTGGTCTTTGGAAAATCGCCTTTTAAGGTTTAGGGTTTTGAAAATATGAAGAATGAATGAAAAATCCTGTCTAAGCCCCTTTTACTCAGCTGCAGGTGTCGCAATTGCGACCTGAGCTTCGCAAATGTGAAGCTCACAATTGATAGGCCCTTCACAATCCCGCTGACTTCGCAAATGCGATGAAAGTGTCGCATTTGAGACCACTGATCCTCGCAAATGCGAGTAAATGTTCGCATTTGCGAACCTGCCATTCCCAGACTCCCTTCGCAATTGCGAAGGTAACCTCGCAAATGCGAGAACTGCTGGCCCAGGCTTCTGATCGCAATTGCGATGAAAGCCTCGCAATTTCGGACCCTGTTATGTTCGCATTTGCGATGCCTGATCTCGAAATTGCGAGATCAGAGGCCTGCAACAGGTTCAGTTATACCAGCAAAAATTTCTAAGTTCAAAACATCCTGTGGCCTATCCGAAACTCACTCGAGCCCTCAGGGCTCCAAACCAAATATGCACACAAGTCTAAAAGCATCATACAAACTTGCTCGCGCGATCAAATTGCCAAAATAACACCTAGAACTAGGAATTTAGCACCAAATCAAATGAAATTCTCAAGAACACTTTAAAATTCATATCTTCTCAATTGGACGTCTGAATCACGTCAAATCAACTCTGTTTCTCACCAAATTTCACAAGCAAGTCTTAAATATCATAATGAACCTGTAACGGGCTCCGGAACCAAAATACAGACCTGATACTAACAATTCCAAATATCAATCAATTCTTAAAAACAAATAATTTCCAAACTTTTAATTTTCATCAAAAATTCATAACTCAAGCTAGGGACCTTCGAATTCAATTTCAGGCATACGCACAGTTCCCATAATTCGATACGGACCTACCGGGACCGTCAAATCATGGATTCGGGCCCGTTTACCAAAAATGTTGACTGAAGTCAACAAAAATAAACTTTTAAGGCAAAAATTCTTATTTTCATTAATTTTCAACATAAAAGTTTTTCAAAAACCTGCCCGGATAGCGCACGCAAATCGAGGAGGGTAAAAATGAGATTTTTAAGGCTTAAAAGCACAGATTCGAGTTCTAAAACATAAGATGACATTTTGGGTCATCACAACACCGTTTGGTGTTTGTCCCCCCAAGTGTAAGACAAAAGAAAATGGGCAATGCAATTCAAAGAAAATAATTGGAATTGAATTGCAAACGTTTCTGGTTTCAGTGCCAGGGCCAACGCCTCGCACTGGTCTGGACGCTGTGTTGTGTGATTTTTCCTATTTCACCCGGGACAAGGTTATTTTGGCCCTACACGGTCCTCACTCGTATAAAAGAGGTCCTAAACCTAATTTGGATGGGATCTAACATATTTTGGGAGGAGAACACAAACCACTCTTTGAGGAGGCCTTCTAACTAGTTTTTCTTCTCTTCTCTTCTCTTTCTTTAATCTCATAGTTTATTCGTTTTAGAGTTGTGGGTACTACATGAACGTTATGGTTTGAAGCTTGAAGTATTTTTAAAATTTTATCATATTTGTTTATTTATTCAATCTTGCGCTTAATTATTTGATTGCTTGATCACCAATTAAATACTATCTATGAATCTAGGATTGAACTCGGGATAGGAAATTCTAGATTGCGTAAGATTGAGTAGAGCGAGATCATGAACCTGAGTATCAGGAACAGATTTGTAGTTAGGATAGGGATATACCTAATCGCCTTGCTTGGTTATTATACGGAAATTATTAATGCGTTCTTGTTAATCCTAATTTCATAGAAATATATGTGTTAGGTTAGCTTGAATAGGCGAGTGGTATTTCAGGAGAATGCTACGAGTAATATTAACCCTATCAATCAATAAACAAGATAAAGTAATTAGACAATTTAAGTGGAAAACTCAACAGGATTGTTAGCTAACCCATAGCTCTAGAATATTTTCTCCCATTAAATTCGTATCTAAGTTGGCCGACTTGTTTCTTTTAATTTCTTAGTTTACTATTCTAGATTATTTTTAGTTGAATTTTTATACTTTAGAAAATCGCTTGAATAGATTAATTGACTTAGTTTAATTTAGTAAATAGTTAATCACAAGTCCATGTGGGTACGATATCTGGACTTACAATCCTATATTACTTGTATGACCACGTATACTTGCATGTGCGTTTGGAAGCAACAAGATTTTGGCACCGTTGCCAGGGACTTAGAAATTAGCTGTTTATCTAGATTAGACTTTTACTCTTATCTTTACAAGTTTTGTTTTATTTTTTAATTTTTTTGGTAAATATTTTTAATTTTATAACTATTTTAATTTTCTCTTAATGTGTTTCTAGTTCTCTCAGCATGACATCTGGGGATGAAATATACGGAGGTAAGATTATTGATGAAGACGCCTGGTTGACGGAAAACTTTTATGACCCGTATTTTTGGGCTTGTCATGACCTGGCCTCTTGGAAGTCTGAATTTGAATATGGGAGTAAGGATTAGTATTGTGACAAATATTATCGATTAAAGGAATATGTGAAACGGCCTTGCTAACAACATTGGTGAATGATTGGTCTAAGAAAAGAGTTGATCTTGCACAAGAAATTGACAGGTTGGGCTTGCCTGGGTATTGCTCCCAAACGCACATGCAAGTATACATGGTCGTACAAGTAATAAAATGATAAGTCGAGTGTCGAACCCACAGAGACTTGTATTAACTACCCACTAAATTCACCAATATTGTTATTCAGTCGAGTCAATCCGAGCTTAAAAGTGTAATTATACTAAACAATAGTTCTAACTAATAACTAAATTATCAAACAGCAAAATGGTTGTTGTGTATTCAGTAGAGACAAATATTCCAGAGTTGTGATCGATTCATGAATCCTATTGTGTTCTAGTTAACTCTACCTTTCATACAATTCACTCATGATTGCTAATTAATCGAATAATTACTCTCGTAGCCTTCTCCCAAAGTACTACTCGCCTATTCAAAATAGATTAACGCCTATATTCCTATGGAATCAATCTATTAAGAATACATTAAGATTACGATATTTAATTAAGCACGGTGACTAGGTATATTCCTATCCTAAAAACAAATCCAGCCCCCTCAGAGTTAAGATCGTGCTCTTTTCAATTCTTCTCTAATCTAAACATGGCTTTCCCAAGCATAGCATAGATAGTAAATAGAACCTAACTGTTGGCCAGACAATTAAGTAAATAATCACAGAATTGAAGAAACAACCGTATATTGGTGAATTGTAATTAAGGTTAAATCAATGTTAAACAACAATATTCATGGCTAAATCACAACCCTAGAATTATGGGTTAAAGCCACTCATGATAATATTAATCAATTTCATAAGTGTTGTACAATTGAAAATACTATGAAAAGATGAAGAAAATTGAGATCTCCTTGCTCCCGAATGTTTCTCGTGTGTATTTTTCCTTCAAAGTGGCGTCTCCCCTCTCAAAATAGGCCTAGTCTTGCTTTTATATGAGTTGGGTAGGTCTAGGGCCGAAATAACCTTGTCCCAGGTAAAGTTAGAGAAATTCCCGTCACCAGCATCCAGGGTAGCGTGGGGCGCTGGCCCTAGTGCTGGCAAATTGAACATTCTGTCCACGGCGCCACATGTGGCGTGGGGCGCAGCCTGTGGTGCTGGAATTCAACATTTCCCATTTTACCTCCGTTTTGGCTCTAATCTCACACCTTTCGCCCCCAATTGCTTCCGGATGGTTTCTACACATAAAAGCACCACGAATTAATATAAATCAATATATTTTACATCTGAAATCCACAAAACATGAGTAAAACATAAGGCAATATACATATAAATATATATACTTTAAGCTAAATATCAACATTCCACACTTAGACTCTGGTCAGCCATAAATCTCTTCATCATCTCCTCAAGGTGACTCGTTGAGTTTGCATGTTGTTCAGCCTGAGGTGGTCTATATTGTTGTTGTGGTGCTTATGGCCTGTATTGATTTTGAGCACCTTGGTTTCCACCCAAAGAGAAGTTTGGGTGGTTCCTCCAGTTAGGATTATAAGTGTCCCCATACTGATTTGCCTGGCCTCAATTTGCATTACCCACAAAATATACAGACTCTAGATTTGCTGGGCATAGATTGCTCATGTGACCTTCTCCACATACTTCATGAAATATCTGGACCTGTTGCTCTGGTTGAGCTTGTTACTTGTTAATAACCAAGGTCATCTGATTGACTTGGTTGGTCAATGTGGAAATCTGCGTTGATAATGCAGAGACCACATCTAACTCGAGAACCCCTGCATATTTTAGCACTGTGTTTCTGCCCATCTCTCCTTGCCAATTTGGATTGCTTTTGAAGAATTTGTTCAATAATGCATATATCTCATCAAAACTTTTCTCCAACACTTGACCTACAGCTGCATCATCTACCACAATCGTTGCCTCAGGATGTATCCCTTCTATGAAAGTATGAGCTAACACTTCGTTTGTCTGATTGTGATGAGGACAGTCTCTGAGTAGCCCCTTGAACCTCTCCCAAGCTGAGTATAAAGACTCCAATGATTTCTGTTTGAAGGCGACTATCTCACTTCTTATCTTTGTTGTTTTGCCTGAAGGGAAGAACCTTGCCAAAAATTTCCTTGCCAGATCATTCCATGATGTAATAGAATTAGTTGGTTCTGCCTTCATCCATCGCTTTGCTTCACCCAACAGAGAGAATGGAAAAAGTGTGAGCCTCACATAGTCTGGAGTGACTCCGTTAGTGATGTAAGTATCACTAATCTCCAAGAAGTTCAGGATATGCTGTTGTGGATCCTCGTGTGGAAGACCCATAAACGGCCCATTTGCATGTAGTAGCTGGATCATGCTCTGTTTCAGCTCAAAGTGCCCAGTGATTCTGGGCTTCACAATGCTGGAGGTGACATTAGCAATGCTGGGTATCGCCACCTCCTGAACAGCCATGTTCACAGGAAATTGAACAAGTGCCTGAAGATTATTTGTGTCCTTTTCTTCCCTCAACCTCTTGTGAAATGTTCTCTCAGGTTCGGGTCAAAGCCTTGAAGTCTATCCTGGATTTTGACCCTTCACATTCAATCAAAGTTCCTGAGAGCAAAGCAACAATCAAGTAATGTTAGACTTGACGAGATAAACAATTAAAGCAAAAAGTAGAAAGTAGTCAATATTCAAGTCCCCAGCAACGACGCCAAAAACTTGTTGCTCCCAAACGCACACGCAAGTATACGTGGTCGTACATGTAATAAAATGATAAGTCGAGTGTCGAACCCACGGAGACTTGTATTAACTACCCACTAAATTCACCAAGATTGTTATTCAGTAGAGACAATCCGAGTTCAAAAGTGTGATTATACTAAACAATAGTTCTAACTAATAACCAAATTATCAAGCAGCAAAATGGTTGTTGTGTATTAAGTAGAGACAAATATTCCAGGATTGTGATTGATATACCAATCCTATTGTGTTCTAGTTAACTCTCCCTTTCATACAATTCACTCATGGTTGCTAATTAATCAAACAATTGCTCTCGTAGCCTTCTCCCGAAGTACTACTCACCTATTCAAAATAGATTAATGCCTATATTCCTATGAAATCAATCTATTAAGAATGCATTAAGATTACGATATTTAATTAAGCACGGTGACTAGGTATATTCCTATCCTAACCACAAATACGCCCCCCTTAGAGTTAAGATCGTGCTCTCTTCAATTCTTCTCTAATCTAAACATGGGTTTCCCAAGCATAGCATAGATAGTAAATAGAACCTATCTGTTGGCCGGACAATTAAGCAATTAATCAC
Source organism: Nicotiana tabacum (assembly GCF_000715075.1). Classification (NCBI taxonomy): domain Eukaryota; kingdom Viridiplantae; phylum Streptophyta; class Magnoliopsida; order Solanales; family Solanaceae; genus Nicotiana; species Nicotiana tabacum. Next base: position 57,864,684 of record NC_134093.1, read on the forward strand.
AGAATTGAAGAAACAACCATATATTAGTGAATTATAGTTAAGGTTAAGTCAATGTTAAACACCAATATTCATGGCTAAATCACAACCCCAGAATTATGGGTTTTATCCACTCATGATAATATCAATCAATTTCATAAGTGTTAGATAATTAAAAATACTAAGAAAAGATGAAGAAAATTGAGATCTCCTTTCATAAGTGGGGAGCTGGCACTAGAAAATTGAACATTCTGTCCACGACGCCACAGGTGGCGTGGGGCGCTGCCTGTGGCGCTGGAATTCAACATTCCCTATTTTTCCTCCGTTTTGGCTCTAATCTCGCATCTTTTACCCCCAATTGCTTTCGGATGATTCCTACCCGTAAAAACACCACGAATTAATATAAATCAATATATTTTACATCTCAAATCCATGAAACACTATTAAAACATGAGGCGATATACATATAAATATATATATTTTAAGCTAAATATCACTGGGCGCAACTTGGCGACTCAATTAAGTGCAAAGGTTTATGCGTGTAATTTCCCATAATTTAGTGATGAATTGTGTGAAGCTGAAAAAGATCTTTAGGAAAAATGGAGGAGCTAAAATGAGAATACCAATCATTAGACCATGTTTTTGTTGATGATGCCGAGGTTGAGGGAGTATATATTATTGAGGATGTCAAAAATAATGCAGTTTTGGAGTTGGAGCATATTGGACCTCATTCGAAGCATTTTTCAACAATGTGTTTGGATAGTGACTAAGAATTGATCCATTCGAGCCTATGGAGGAGTCAATGGATAGGGAACAAAGTGCATACATTCTGAAATTTGCGATGCCAAGGAGACAAAATGACATCCCTCACTTACAGGCCAAGAAGTACAAGATGCGACATTATTTGCTTTATTCTTTTGTATTCGTAGCACCACCTCAGAAACATAATCTCAAGCTTGAATCAAAGTTGGGGATACAATTTATATCTTCAAGGTGGAGGAAAAAGTGATGAAGTTGGTGTCGTTCCACGACTATAAATAAGGCGCTTGTTGGGAGACAACCCAATTTCACTAAAAAAAATTTATTTTGTTTATTTTTTTATTGTGTTTTTTGTAGTGTTGTTTTTGTATTTTGTAGGAGTAGGAGCATTGAGTCAAAGTAGTAGGCGTGTGAAAAATCGAGCAGGTGGTTGGAACTAAGTGTGAGGTGTCCGTACAAAGGACCATACTTGGGAGAAGACTGAGTATCCCGTGAGCTGCTAATGCTTCGGCCTTTAGCTTAGCAGGGAGTCTCTTTTACCCTCTATTTATGTGTTGGATGCAATGAGGATATTGCACTATTTTAAGTGTGGGGTGAGGAGATTGTTTGAGTGATTTTATGTGCTATCCTAGCTTAGTTGTAGTATTTTTCATAATGTAGTGCTTTTCGTTAAAAACAAATTGAAAAAAAAACAAAAATGGAAAAAGATTTTTTTTAGAAATCTTGGACTTTTTCCGACGATGAATTTTGTGGACAAATTTCTTGATGGATTAAAGTCCAATAAAAAAATTCTTTTTTGTTCTAGTTAGTTTTAGTTAGATAATAATCCCCCTTTGTTTTTCTTTATGTATCAGTTCTTTTCCAGTGGACGTAACTTGAACTGGGTAAACGTTTTTTTATTTTTAGGATTAATATTTTTTAGAAGTAGTAAAAGAGGGAGAAGAAAAAACTTTGTGATTTGTTTGATACTAGTAAATTTAGGCCTGAGCTTGAGTAGTACTTTCCTCTGAGTGCTTGAGTAATGAATAAAATAGCAGACTTTTAGACACCTAAGCTTAGAGTTGTGACTCTGTATATAGCTTATTCTTATTTTGTCATTCGCTATGATCATGTATGTCTTAGAGAAGAAATGACCCATCTTGTTTGATACTTGTGCCATGTGGGTTAAGGATTTATTACATATATTTCATGCTTTGCATCTTAGTCTAGAACTTGCCCAGCATGTTATTGAAGCGAAATAAAAGTGTTGCTCTGCTTAGAAGATGATAATAGGCTCTCTTTGATATGTCTTGTGAATTTTAGCCTTTTCAGATATTGTATCACTAGTTAGCCCCTTGAGCGATATGGATTTTTATTTGGAAGTCATATTTTTGCCTTGATTCTTTTGTTGAATCCCTAGTTTTTGCACCCTGCTTTCTTGAGCACTATTACTTAGACTGTGATATTAATTTATAGATTTGAAAAAAGGGATGATTAAATGAAAAATAGTGACCGACGATAGCAGAGAAGTGATGAAAAGGCCCTCTTGAAAAGAATGTGACATGGAAAAAAAATAATGAAAAAAATTGTTTTGAAAGAAAATGAAACGTTCTTGATATGAGGGAAATACTTGTGAAACGATTGATGAAGAGAGGGCTGAAAAATAAATTTAAGAGATAAAAATAATAGGTGATGAAGTTTAAAAGTGCAAAATGCTTAGGTAAGTATAAGTCACTATTATATACTTCTCCTACCCGTGCTCTAGCAATATTACAACACGTTAAAGTATTATTTTATTCTATTCGAGCATACTTAATTAGTAGAGATGTACATAATTGGCAAGCCTATGGTTCTTTGTGCATATATGTGAATTCATTTGTGAGTGCGATAGTTGTTCTTTAATGCTAAGTCCTTAATTTATGTTCATTCTTTGATTTGGGTGTATGGACTATTTATTCATGTGAGGGCACGCGTTTTATGATAGATAGGTGATGTTATTATCTTTATTTGACAGAGTAGGTGAGCAAGCTTAAATTTGGTGAGTTAGAGTCCCTCTATGAGGTTAGGAGGTGAGAAGTTTGTTGTTTGTGTGTGACTTGTATATCTTGCACGATGATCAGGAAGTGTATATCTGGTGGTTTGTGTTGCTATAGGGCCTAATTGTTAGTATCAACCGAAGTGGTGGCATTTCTAAGTTTTATTTATGGAGAATGGTTTTAATGCTTACTCAAGGATGAGCAAGAGTTTAAGTGTGGGGTTGTGATGTTCGGCCAAAAATGTAAATATTTAACTATTGTTGCCTCACATTCTATTACTATTAATTATTTTTTGAGTATTAATTATATTACTTTATGCTTAATATTATATTTTAGCAATATAGGAATAAAGCGGTGTGAAGATGAAGGGATTTAAAGCAAAATCGAATAAAACACGGAAGAAAAAAAAGGAAAATAAAAGAATATAAAATAAGGAGAAAAATGGGGGACACCCTTTAGTGTCTTTCCCCCGAGTGTAAGAAAAAAAGGAAAGGACAATGCAATTGAAAGCAAAGAATTGGAATTGAATTGAAAAGCGTCTCTCCTTTCAGCGCCAGGGCCAACGCCTGGCGCTGGTCTGGACGTTGTGTTGCGTGATTTATCCTATTTCGCCCGGGATAAGGTTATTTCGGCCCTACACGGTCCCCACTCGTATAAAAAGGGCCCTAAACCTAATTTGGAGGGGATCTAACATATTTTGGAAGGAGATCACAAACCACGATTTAGGAGGCCCTCTAACTAGTTTTTCTTCTTTTCTCTTCCTTTAATCTCATAGTTTATTAGTTCTAGAGTTGTGGGTACTACATGAACGTTGTAATTTTAAGCTTGAAGTGTTTTTATTATTTTATCATATTGGTTTATTTATTAAATCTTGCGCTTAATTATTTGATTGCTTGATCACCAATTAAATACTATCTATGAATCTAAGATTGAACTCGGGATAGGGATTTTTAGATTGCATATAAGATTGAGTAGAGCGAGATCTTGAACCTGAGTATCGGGAACGGATTTGCGGTTAGGTTAGGGATATACCTAATCGCCTTGCTTGGATATTATATAGGAATTATTAATATGTTCTTGTTAATCCTAATTCCATAGGAATATACGCGTTAGGTTAACTTGAATAGGCGAGTAGTACTTCGGGAGAATGCTACGAGTAATATTAACCTTGTCAGTCAATAAATCAGATAAAGTAATTAGATAATTTAAGTAAAAAACTCAATGGGATTGTTAGCTAACCCATAGCTCTGTAATATTTTCTCCCATTAAATTCGTATTTAAGGTGGCCAACTTGTTTCTTTAAATTTCTTAGCTTACTACTCTAGATTAGTTTTAGTTGAATATTCATACTCTAATTGTCTTAGTTTAATTTAGTAAATAGTTAATCACAAGTCCATGTGGGTATGAAATCTGGACTTACAATCCTATATTACTTGTACGACCACGTATACTTGTGTGTCGTTTGAAAGCAACAGGTCATTATAGTGAATGAAAGCCTTTAAGAGTTGAAGGTCAAGTTGACAAATACCCCTATTGTTACATTGATAGAGCATGCCCTTTGAGCACATGTAGATGCTACCAATGTTGCAGTGGGGATTATTTTGGGGCAGAGAACCAACAAGTTCTTTCATCTGGTTTACTATGCTAGTAAGACCATGAATACTATCCAAGTCAATTACACTGTCACATAAAAAGAGCTACTTGCTATTTTCTTTGCTATTACGAAATTCTGCCCTTTATTTATGGGTGCAAAAGTCATTGTGCAAAAGAATTAAGCGGCACTTTGGCATCTTATGAGCAAGAGGTATTCATAGCCTGATTCATGAGATGGTTACTTCTATGGCAAGAGTTTGAGATTGAGATCAAAGACAATAAAGGAAGTGAAAACTAAGTGGCGAACCACTTGTCTTATTTGGTGGACAAGGGGAGGCCTCGTGATAGCCTAGAGATTAATGATTCCTTTCTGGATGAGTAACTCTTGGCAATTTCCATGAAAGATATACCACCATATGCGTATTTGGCTAACTATATATCTAGTGGTATTATATCGACAGAGTTCACTTCAAACCAATGGAAGAAAGTCAAGAGATATTGCAAAGATTACTATTGAAATGAGCCATAACCTTCCCAAATTTGCGCATCTGGGGTAATTAGGAGATGTGTGTCGAATAATTAGCAAAATTATATTCTCAAGGCTTGTCAATCTTCACCTTTTGTTAGGCACCACGGTGGCACACAAACGTTGGAAAAATCCTAAGTTATAGTTTTTATTGGCTGACACTCTACAAGGATGCTACTGAATCAGTAAAGAAGTTTGTTGAATGTCAAAGGTCTGGTTAAATTTTGAAGAATCATGAAATTCCCCTCATTCATATCTTAGAGATTGACATATTTGATGTTTGAGGTATTGATTTTACATGTCGTTTGTGAATTCTTATGGTAACACACATATCTTGGTTGGGGTGGACTATGTGTCCAAATGGGTAGAAGTTGTGGGTTTGCTCAACTATGAGGCTAGAAGTGTAATTGCCTTCTTGAAAAAGAACATATTCACAAGATTTAGGACACCTCAGGCAATCATATTGATGAGGGGTCTCATTTTTTCAACAAGACTTTTGATACTTTACTTGCCAAATATGATGTTAATCACAATGTGACTACTCTATATTATCCACAAGCGAGTGGGAAAGTAGAGGTGTCAAACCAAGAGATCAAGAGTATCTTATCCAGGATGGTGAATGCTAACTGGATGGATTGGTCTAAAAATTTCGATGATACTCTATGGGCATAAAGAAAGGCCTACAATACACCTATCGGTATGTCACCATACTTGTTAGTATTCAGAAATGCTTGCTATCCACCAACAGAGTTGGCATAAAGCCATGTGGGCTTTGAAGAAGTTGAATCTTGATTGTGATATTGCCGCTAACTTATGAGTAGACATTTGAATATGAAAGTTTCTCATTGTACAAGGAAAATATGCGCTACCTTCATAACAAGTACATTTGTAATAGGGAGTTCAAGGTTGGTGACCTTGTATTGCTATTAAATTCAAGGCTAAGGATATTTCTTGAGAAGCTAAAGTCGAAATAGAGTGGCTCGTTTGAAGAAGTAAATGTGACCGTATATGGAGATTTGGAATTGAAGAACAAAAATGATGAAATCTTTAGAGTGAATGGCAAGCGGATGAAGAATTACTTGGGAAAGTGTCACGACTATATTTTTCTCCGTAGGATGTCGTGATGGCACATAGTCTCTATGATTATGTAAGCTTAATATTTAATAATAGCTCGACTTCCAGCCCTTATGTTCAGCTACAAATATCGCAATTACGACATGGGTTCGCAATTGTAATTACGAAGAAAATATCGCAATTGCAGCACTAACAGGCCAGAACTGTTGCACCTCTTTTCTTTCTTTTCTTTTCCAGCTCACAAGAGCCATTGAGCCATTGTGGCATGTAGCACTGGCCAGATTTTGAAATCCAAGCCAGTACTTATGCTAAAATGACCCTTACTAGCCGGAATCCTTTTTCTGATGAGCTAGGCTTGAAGAAGTATCTCTGAGCTTTAATCTTTGCTTTCCCCCTCTCTTTTTTCTCTCCTTAGATTTCATTTCAATTAGTTTTACTCTTTTTTATTTTGTAATTGACTTGCTTTTTAATCCGAAATTGATTAGGTTTTGAAGTTAAGCATGACTAACCACCATTCCTTAATTGTTGTTGCCACTTGATAGTTAGCTAGGTTTCCAATTATGGCATGGTTTTGTTGTTTAGTTTATTGAAGTTAATTTGAATGTTTTAGTCGAACTAGGTTTTCTGATTGTATAATTAGTTTAATTGCTAATTCATCTCGTAAATATCTTGTTGAACACATTGATTGATCGACTATTAGTCAGTTGCCTTAGTTTAAGTTGGTCTTAGTACGTAATATGGGGTTTCTGGGCTCTCGATAGGGGGATGTTTGTCTAGTTGGGCCGGTCTCAAGCTTAGACAGGCCCCCGAAACGTTTTTTGTTGGGGTTGAGCCCAGTCTTTAAATATTTTCAAACTCAATCAAGTCTCAAAAGAGATAAGATTGAGCTGGAGAGATAAGTATCTGATATTATAAGGGTAATATAGGGAAATTACTAGAGGAATCCAAGGTTAAACTACTAGTAAGGTGCTAGGAAATTGGGTTAAACTATTTTCATTGGCTAAGAGACTTAGGATCCTCTTAACAAAGAATCAGATAAGGGGTAAATAAGGCATTGAGTGCAAACAGGAAACCTTTGAAACATCTCTGTATAATCCCACTCTTTTCATTTTGACGGCAGACTTTTAAGATTATTTTGGGGAGACTTAATGATAATTTGTTAGAATTATGAGATAATTAAAAGATAAAAATCAGAGTGAAGCTTTGAGATGTAATGGGGAATTTTCATAGAACTTAGAAAGATTAGAAAGAAAGATGGTAGTACTGATTTAGGATTACTAGATTCCTCTGAGTTTTGGGTTTCATAGTTCTGTGTTTCGGCTGGGTTTCAAGAGCTAAAACTGACAGATATTGCTGCTTTTTGCTATTATTTAAAGACTATTGTTGAGCTCCATTTAATCCATTCTAACTTCTTTTCTTCTTTTGCTGCAATTAGGTAAACACTTGACCCTCTATAGTGTAAATTTCATGAATGAACCAACATTGTTAAGCCTCCATCTTGCCTTCCTTAAGGATGTCTACTATTTTCTTTATGTATTAGCTATTATGTAAAGTGTTTGATGTTATCCTTGTTCATGATTATTTAGCATTTGTTCGTGTATTTGTTCCTTTTTGCCTTTTGTGGGCTAAGGGTCAATCGAAAACTGAAGTGCTTCGTTTCAGATTATTTTTTGCTGCAATCGCTTCGATCCACCCCTCGAGCCTCTCTACCTTTAAGGTGGGGTAAAATATGCGTACACACTAGCCCCCCTGACATCACTTGTAGGATTACACTAGATTTGTAGTTGTTGTTGTTGTTGTTCATGTATATGTTAGTGTAAAAGTTTGATGATGAAGCTCCTTAAGTAAAAAATTGGTGATGTGGGAAGGTAACATAGCTCTGAGTGTTGGGATTCAAGACTTGATCATGCGATTGATCAAGTCCGAAAATTTAAGAGAATAAAAGGGGCTATTATTTCAGTTGTAATGATCTGCAAAAATTGTCGGTTTGTAGGTTGATGATTTTGTAAAGTAATGTTCAATTGTTTCTAAATTTGTGGCCATGTAATGTAATAATTAAATTTTCAAATTTTGTTTCTTTTTGTAAACAATTTTTGTAGTAAAGTTTGGTTGTGTATTGGGAACAGTGTTTTAAAAGGTGTTTTCGGGGCGAGCCCTGGGGCGAGGAGCACCAAAAATGCTCCGAGACGATGTTGTAAAGCGAAAATCTCAAGAGGCGTACGCGCCGGGCGTTTGAGGTGCATTTTTTTAGTGAGGCGTAAGCCCAAAATTTTTTTCAAATTAAAACAAAATTTGTTGAATAAGTCCTTAATATAATACCAAAATTCTCAAAAGTAATCTGGTAATTGTTCAAAAGTTTTAAAAAGGAACTGAAATGTATTAAATTTAAAAGTCAGGACTATTTTTATTGATTGAAACCTTAATGGTCTTTCCCAATTCTTTATCTGGTCTGCTAGTCGGTTAATATCTTTCAAAAGCAACGAATATTCAAAATATTTTTACAAATACAAAGAGAACTCCATTCTCGTTCATAACAGCAAGTTCAAAGTTCATATTGCAGGTTAGTCATCCTTTTTATTCATCCATGAAGAAAACTTTATTTTTTTCGACTCAAGTTACTTGTGCTTCTAAGTAGCGTATAATAGATTGTTTTGACTAATTTTTTGTGGGGATGGAGCATATATATATATATATATATATATATATATATATCTTCAATTTTTATGTAATTTTACCTATTTATGGACACTATAAATATTTAACGTAATTATATTATTTTATAAAATATCAAAAATTAAATACCTATGGGGCATATGTAAAACGTCTCGCCTTACGCCCACACCTTTTAAAACACTTAATAGGAAGAAGGAACGAAATCGGATCTGAAATTACGCATAGAATTAGGTAAGCCCGGAATTTTGGGCTCCCGCTTGTCGCATGACCATATATGAGACCTTTTGCAGAAGTTTTTTAACCTCTGATTGAATTGGGCCACCATTTACGAGGACCAGCTTTTCATTTTCCTTCAGCTTCCGGTAGCTGATTCTGCATGGACCCTTTTTTGGCAAGACAAATAGGGGCTTGGCAAAACCAACTCTTCCAGGCCCATGCCAATTTATTTGCTGTTGATTTTGCAAATGGGCTCTCCATCGAGACCAGCTTTCAAACTTTATATGGATTCGATTATTTATGCTAATAAGTTTAACGGTTTAGTATTTTATTTTGTTTCGCATACTTAGTGTATACGGTCGAAGTCGAGCTCGATTTCTACTTAGTGGATTAGGTTTGGAACATGGCGACCACGGACTGAACACCGACCTCGAGTCTCACCGAGCTAGCACCCAAGGTCGGAAAACTTGCCTTTGAGAAAAATTGAGTCCGGTGTCGACCTTAGCCTCAAACGAGCTCGAGGATAACTAACAGAAGACCGAAATATCCGCGACTGGACGGATATTACGGCGAAAATCTCGGCACGTATCAGTAAGGAACTGGTAATCAGCGAATCAAGAGATTTTTACTTTTTATAAAAATGTACCTAGAATAAGACTCCTCTACTATATAAATGGGGTCTGATAATTCATTCAAGACATGGTAACATGCATCACAAAGTAATATATTATTATTTCTAGTTCTCATTATCTTGTCATTCTGTTCCTGGATCGATAGAAGCATTTCTGACTCGAGCGTGACTAATCTTCAACGTTAAGATTGTTCAACTTGTGTGGTTTGCATTTATTTTTTCATTGCTTATTTCAATATTAATCTAATTTCTCGTTTTGTATTGAGTTATATCATGTATCCTTAAAACCACGTACAAATTCAATTGTTATCCGATTTTGGAGGTAAACCGTTTGGCGCCCACCGTAGGGCTAAGGATAATAGTGGTTATTTGATACAAATTTCCATAACACACACTGCTATACACTTGCTCTTTGAAGTGTCTTTGATTCCAGGCAAAAATACAAAAATGTCAAACTCTCAATCAGCACCTCTGCATGTTGACAACAAGTTCGGTCATGAAGGTGAAAATGCTCTTTGAAGTATCTTTGATTCCAGGCTAAAATACAAAAATGTCAAACTCTCAATCAGTACCTCTTCATGTTGACAACAAGTTCGGTCATGAAGGTGAAAATAACAACATAGCGCCCAGTAATGAGATACCACCTGCTGATCCCGCTGGAATTCCGATCGCAGATCCGATTGACGCTAATTCGCATGTGGCTATCGATACAAACTTGCCTACCGACCCCGAAAATAGTATTCGTGGTGGAGCCCGATCGGCAACTCGAAGCACGCAAAACGTTAAATGAGACGGGATCAGTCTATGAGTGATCTTCAAAATATTGCAGGCTCAATAGGCGGCGTTAGTTTAGTTACAGAACCAAAGTCGTGCACCGAGCAGGGTTGAGCCCGATCCTCCCCGGGAAGTCACCCGTAGGGATGAACCGGGAATAGAAAGGTCGAACGAACATGAATCAGGGGCTAATCCCCAGATCCTAAAAATGCTCGAGGAGGTGACAAAATGGATAGAACCAGGGGAGAAGAAGATCGAGGCTAACGACAAAAAGGTGGAAACCTACAATTCCAGGGTAAACCAAATCCTAGGAGCACCTCTGATATTGAAGGGCCCGGATTCCAGGAAGTTCATGCAAAAACCTTTTCCACCGAGCGCGGTTCCGAAGTCGATCCCCAAAAAGTTCCATATGCCCGAAATACCCAAGTATAACGGAACGACCGACCAAAACGGGCATGTAACCTCTTATTATGCTATCAAAGGGAACGACCTAGAGGACGATGAGATCGAGTCTGTATTGTTGAAAACAATTGGGGAGACCCTGTCGAAGGAAGCTATGATATAGTATCACAATTTACCTCCTAATTTATTGACTCATTTGCTATGCTTGCAAATTATTTCGTAAAAGCACACGCAGGTGCCATCAAGGTTGAGACTATGAAATCAGACCTTTTCAAAGTCAAACAGAAGGATAACTAGATGCTCAGAGAGTTCGTGTCCCGGTTTCAAATGGAACAAATGGATCTGCCACCGGTCGCTGATGATTGGGCTATTCAAGTGAATCACTCAGGGACTTAATATTCGAAGCTCGGTGTCTTCACAGCAGCTGAAGCAGAACTTAATAGAATACCCGGTTGTTACATGAGCCGACGTGCATAACCGGTTTCAATCGAAAATCAGAGTCGAAGATGATCAACTCGGGGTCCCTTCGGGGTCTGTCTATCATGTCAGAACCCTCGACAGAGTCAAGAGAGATATCGATCGCAAACCGAGGCCAAACAGGGATCGGTATCAGCTGTATAACGGAGATCGGAGAAGCAGCAGGTCCGGGCAAAACTCCATGAGAAATGAAAGGAGAAATGACCAAGGTCAAAGCAGCTGGGGACTTATGACCAAAAATGGCATCGATAGGTCCAAAGACGCACCGAGGCTATCGGAATATAACTTCAATGTCGATGTTGCCGCCATTGTATCAGCTATCGGGCGCATCAAAGATACCAAATGGCCTCGACCTCTACAGTCTGATTCAACCCAAAGGGATCCTAACCAGATATACAAATATCATGGCACTCACGGTCATAGAACGAAAGATTGTCAACAGTTGAGAGAGGAAGTAGCCCGTCTATTCAACAATGGGCACCTTCGGGAGTTCTTGAGCGACCAAGCCAAGAATCATTTCAGGAGCAGGGATTCTAACAAACAAGAAGAACCTTAACACGTCATTAACATGATCATCGAAGGGGTTGATATCCCACAGGGGCCGATGTTGAAACGTACTAAAGTATCCATCACTAGGGAGAAACGAACTCGAGACTACATACCGGAGAGAGCTTTATTGTTCAACACGAGGATGCGGAAGGGATCGTGCAGCCCCAAAATGATGCATTGGTAAAATCTGTACTCGTAAATAAAATTCGGGTTAAACGTGTGTTAATTGATCTAGGTAGCTCAGCCAACATCATTCGATCAAGGGTCGTGGAGCAGCTCTGTCTACAAGACCAAATCGTGCATGCAGTTCGAATTCTGAACGGATTCAACATGGCATGTGAGACCACTAAGGGTGAAATAACATTACCCGTAAACACCATCGGGACCATCCAGGAGACTAAATTTTATGTGATCGAAGGGGACATGAGGTATACCGCTTTATTCGGGAGGCCATGAATCCACATCATGAGGGTGGTGCCCTCGACACTACACCATGCACTAAAATTCCCAATACCCGATGGAGTCAAAACAGTCTACAGAGAACAGCCAGCTGTGAAGGAAATGTTCGCGGTCGAGGAGGTGATACCGGCATCTACAGTTTCAACATCAAAGGGCCCAAACTAGATGGTAAAAAATGGGGCCAAATAGCAATCACTGATACCATCTTCGGCAGATTCGAACAAACAAAAGGAAGTCAAGGATGATGATTATAGGGTTCCCAGATTTTTTGTAACCTCCTATGATTCTGACATCACTAAATCGACGGTCGAGGAGCTGGAACAAGTCATATTGCGAGAAAGCTTGCCCGATCGAAAGGTATACCGGGGCACGGGGCTAAGCTCCGAGCTCAGGGAAAAACTGATTCGACTTCTTATAACTAACGAAGATTGTTTTGCTTGGTCCCACCTCGATATGACAGGAATCCCGCCGGAGATAACCATTCACAAGATAAGCCTGGACCCGAAATTTCACTCGGTTAAACAGAAGAGGAGACCCCAGAATGAGATCAAGCATGCTTTCATCAAGGATGGGGTATCTAAACTTCTTAAAATAGGGTCTATTGGGGAGGTTAAATAACCGGATTGGTTAGCAAATGTAGTGGTAGTCCCTAAAAAAAGGAATAAACTAAGAATGTGTGTAGACTACAAATATTTGAATAAGGCATGCCCCAAAGACTCTTTTTCTTTGCCCAACATCGACTGTATGATAGATGCCACGACCGACCACGAGATCCTCAGTTTTCTTGAGGCATATTTCGAGTAAAACCAAATATGGATGGACCCGGGTGATCAGGAAAAAACCTCCTTCATCACTAAATACGACACATACTGTTATAACGTAATGCCGTTTGGATTAAAAAACGCCGGTGCTACTTACCAACACCTAGTAAATCAAATGTTTGAGGAACAAATAGGAAAATCAATGGAAGTTTACATTGACAACATGTTAGTTAAGTCCCTGTGAGTAGAGGACCATTTAAGACATTTGCAGGAAACCTTCAGCATACTGAAGCAGTACAATATAAAGCTGAACCCAGAAAAATATGTGTTTGGAGTTGGGTCGGGAAAGTTCCTCGGATTCATGGTATCCAATCGGGGAATCGAGATCAATCCCGATAAAATCAAAGCCATCGAAGATATTATGGTCGTGGACAATATAAAGGCCGTGCAAAGGTTAACTGGGCGAATAGCCGCCCTGGGGCGATTTATTTCGAGGTCGTCCGACAAGAGCCACCAATTCTTTACACTATTGAAGAAGAAGAACAACTTCTCGTGGACCCCAGAATGCCAACGAGCTTTGGAGGAACTCAAGAGATATTTATCGAGCCCGCCCCTGCTTCACACACCGAATACATACGAATAATTATACTTGTACTTGGCAGTCTCGGAGATAGCGGTAAGTGGAGTCCTAGTTCGGGAAGAGCAAGGTACGCAATTTTCAATTTACTATGTTAGTAGGACCTTAGGTGAGGCCGAAACTAGGTACCCTCAACTGGAAAAACTGGCGCTCACTTTGCTAAGTGCCTCTAGGAAGCTAAAACCGTACTTCCAATATCACCCCATAGGTGTCGTAACTACTTACCCATTGAGGAACATTATGCATAAGCCCGAACTCGCGGGCCGATTGGCCAAATGGGACATAGAAATAAGTGGGTACGATATTAAGTATCGACCTCAGACCGCCATTAAGTCTCAAATTTTGGCACACTTTGTGGCCGACTTTACACCGGCCCTAATACCCGAGGTCGAAAGAGAGTTATTGGTTAACTCAGGAACTTCCTCGGGAATCTGGACCCTCTTCACGGACGACGCCTCAAACGCAAAAGGGCCAGGACTTGACATTGTACTAAAGCCACCAACAGGTAAGATAATTAGACAATCTATTAAGACTGTAAAATTGACTAACAACGAGGACGAATATGAGGCCATGATTGCAGGCCTTGAACTAGCCAAGAGCTTGGGGACAGAAGTGATCGAAGCCAAGTGCGACTCCCTCCTTGTGGTAAACCAAGTCAATGGAACATTCGAGGTCAAAGAGGAACGAATGCAAAGATACTTGGACAAATTACATGTGACATTACATCGGTTCAAAGAATGGACTTTGCAACACGTACCTCACGATCAAAACAATGAGGTTGATTCTCTCGCTAACTTGGGGTCGTCGGTCGAAGACGACGAGTTCAACTCGGGAGAAGTCGTACAACTTATGAGATCAGTGGTGGAAGAAGGCCATGCCGAGATCAACTCGACGAGCCTAACTTGGGACTAGAGGAATAAGTACATGGAATATCTCAGATCCGGTAAACTGCCCTCAAATCCAAAAGAGTCGAGGGCTCTGCGTACAAAGGCGGCCCGATTTAGCATGTCCGAAGACGGAACCTTGTTCAGAAGAACATTTGATGGCCCACTCGCAATATGTCTAGGGCCGGGTGATACTGAGTATGTTTTGAGAAGAAAAAGATACATGACCCCGGAATGAAGTGGGGCTCACCAAATCAGCTGAAAAGAGTGTACTGCTATCACTGATCAATGCCGCCTGCTGAAGAACCACCTGCATCCATTAAAGATGCAGCGCCCCCGGCAAAAGGGACGTTAGTACTGTCGAATAGCACTAGTATGTATAGCTAAAAATCCTCTTTCAAAATAGAATGCCCATATAAGAAAAGGCAACACATAGAAACAGTAAGTCACAATAAACAATATCCAAACGTCCAGTTCAAACATAATAATTTTCAAAATACAAACTTCATATATAATTTTGGTTGGGAGATCATTAGCACCGATATACCACCGTATTTGTTAGCACAGAGCCTATCACGCCCGATCAGCTAGGCCATCTCTCCACGAACAATGTGGTTTGACATGTGATGCGAAAGAAAGTTGTTACCAAGAGTAGTTCCACCATATGCGCAATATGGCGTCTGATCTCCACCCGATCAGCTAGGTCGCCTTCCCACATATGCCGTGCGGGTTAACTTTTCCAATCCACAAAGGTTCCAGTCTCATCCCAATTAAGGGGAATAATATCATAATCCACCCCTACACCGGCACGTGTAGTTTCAGGTGTGGGCCTTATGACCCACCCTTCCTCGGTATTGCTAATGATGCTCCCAAAAATAGTTTTAATTTGATTTGCAAACAGAAATATCATAAATACAATTGTACTCACCTCAACATCTTTTACATTGTATGAATTCTCATTAGTATTTCTAGTCATTCACAACGACAATATTTCTTTGACTCATTAGGCCATTAACAAGATTCTTTATTCCTGGCACGATGGCCGTATTTCATATTCCACACTTTCACCTCTTTCAATTTCAAAGATCACCATCAAGTATCAACATATAGGATATTTTAGAAATCATATACTTCAAATCCATTTGAAATGGAAACTTCAAACACAAATGGTTTCTTCCCAAAGAATGAAGCATGCCAACCTGTAATAGAAACACACATGAAAAATCATAAACAGTCAATACACCATTTACTCTTGCAATACTCTCCCCTAGAAATGACAATGTACAATTTCAACACATGAGTATATAGAACTCGAATCACACTGGATATTTTTATAAATCAAAGCATTAGTTAAAGTAGCCACTAATGGGCATGAATTTAGTACAAAAGCTTTTAGATAATTCTATCTTTCATTGAAACACGACTCAAAGCCATAACCTTTTAATACGTAACCCACACTTTAAAACTTACATAAACATTATGGAATTCAATTCCAAGAGAGAAAGTTTAGCTAACATACCTCAATCTATTTTAGCAATATACAAATTGAACCCAAAATTATGAAAACGTTTATGGTTTTAGTTCACTTCTTATTTTTTCCACACTCTTTATCACATGCATGCAAGATAAACAACCCTCACACCTATGGACCATCTTATTAATACCCCATTATAGCTATGTTTGAAATTAAGAGCTGGGGTGATGAAGTCTTACCTTTTTGGATGAAGAATTTGGTACTCTACTTGAATATTTCCAATCTTTGAGTGATGGTTGAAGATTAATTAGTGGGAATTAGGCCCTCCCTCTAGAACCCTCTCTTTCTCACACAAGAAATATCATAAATAAGCTTCAAAATAGACTAAATGGGTGTTTTAACGGAATGGGGGTCAGGTTTTAAATTAAGAAAATGGGTGCCGCGACACAGGTCTGCGGTCGCACATAATGGTTATGCGTTCTACAAAGTGACCGCACAAATGGCCCTCAGGGGCCTGAACTTACAGCCCAGGTATGCGACCAGTATGCGGTCTGCATACTCGTTCTGCGGTCGCATAATGCACCACACAACTCTCTCCGCAAAAACTCAAGAGGGATTATGCGATCGATATGCGGTCCGCATATCGATTATGCGGTCGCATAATCGACCGCAAAACTGACCTCAAGTTGGTCAAACTTACTGCTTCACTCTGCGGCCATTATGCGGTCCGCAGAGTGATTATGCGGCTGCATAATGGGCCGCATAAACGCGCTTTCCTCCAAAAATTTTCCTTTACTTTCAGGTGCATTGTTCAAACCAAAAAGTCTGAACCGCGGCGAGCAAGCTCGCCGCGAAGATCTTATACCATCCTCAAACATGTAAGCCTACTCCAGCATCACGGAAACTTGAATTCACTTGCAAAAATTACGGGGCTTTATGCTGAAATACTTCAAAATTTTCCGGGGTGTTACATTCTCCCCCGCTTAGGATCATTCGTCCTCGAATGAGGGTCAAAATCCGTCATTAGCATTCAATGTGGTTCAAATATTGGTTCACACACACTAGTAGATTCAAAATTTGGCTAACTCCCTATATTTCCAAAAAAAAACATTTCGCCAGAGTCACCCCTGTAATTGGGTCTATCCACCTGCCAGAGCAACACCAAAACAATTCCTAACAACACATCTGCAACTTGACAAAACTTCATCATGTATAACAACGTATCTAATCTCATCATTACACGCATTATACTATGAAGAGTGGTATCTGGACATGAGCTGCACATATTTAAATCATAACACACAGAAGTACCTTTCAAATCACAATCATTTAACTATACACTCAAGTGGGAACATTTTATTTCCTTAACACTTTTGCCCCTACATGTGGTCTCCTCAACTTATAGACATCGCCATAACACATTAACGGAGACAATCTCAACTCCTGGACTTTTCTAACAAGGATAGCAAATAGTTGCTCCTCACAATCCCATTATACCTTATCTTCACCTTATTAAACATAGACACATGAAACACCGGGTACACGAATAATAATAATAGGGAAACATCATACTCATAGTTTAGCCTATTTCCTTTCAAAATTTCATAAGGCCTAATGTGACTTCACATACTTTACCTTTATTAACAATTCACATAGCATCCTCATGCATAAAATATTGAGAATAACCCATTCACTTTCTTCAACTCTAAATCTCCACGCCGAACACCCAAATTAAACCTTTGGCAACCTCCAACAATTTCTCTAAGATGTGCTAGCTTGACTATGACCATAAAATTTCCTATCCCATATATTTGATCACGGGATGATGCTTCTTGTTTGACATGACTGAACCTACAATACTCGATAGATTTTCTACAAACGGGAACAACGAGGTTCGAGATTTCGCTGGAAATATTCAAGAATCCATCAACGTGCTGAGCACGGCATTTCAGGAGGTTATATCCTAAGAGACATGGAGGTCACTACCAATAGCACTGACATGCAGTTTCATTGTGGTGACACCATCGGTTCAACAAACGAGTCATAGAGTTGCCTAATAGGCATAGATAATATAGGGATCAGGTTCATGATTAGGAGATTCAAATAAATGAGTCATTTTAGGCATGTGACATATGGGAGGCATGGTCTGGAGGATAAAGGCATTAGCGTCAGTTATTCTTGGAATACTATGAGCCAGGAAAAAGGACAACAACAATTGTTTCATTCCATACATGCCTTGTTTGGTAATAGTAGGCCTCAAAGAGAGATAGCACTTATGTGACATCAGTCGGCTCTTGGAATGTAGGGAAAATCAGTTTAACGCGAAATGAGAATATTCTAGCACCCTGAATATGATATGGGTTTCAAGATACACAAAGTTGCATTACACTCTTAATAGTAACTAGCACAAGGAATCTATGCCACAAGCTTACGAGGATGAAAAGAAGTTGAACACTTGTGAGATTATTATCATTCCCACAGCTTAACCTTTGCCAATATTTGATCCTATGTGAGAGGACTAGAGATACGACGAGTTTGTCTTTCAATTCAATATGCTCATCATAAGGCTGCTCAACTTTCAATCTCACACAAGTGGAATCATGTAACTAGGACATCTTAATGTTGGATGAAATCATGTATTAGTTAGAGAGAATGAACACTTTGCCGTGAGCTAGACATGTTTTTGCCATAACAACTCTTAAGTTGCCATTTCAGGCCAATTCACGGGCAACCACAATACTGGGAACAAGGTGAGTTACTCATTGAGGCATGATCTAGGTGGACCTGAAAGTTATACTGAGATGGGTAAACAACAAGACCTCCTTGTGACGAATTTGTGATAAACCTCAAGTTGCTCAGAAGCTTTATGCGGATAAGTGGCCCCTTTCAATTGGCATGTACGCACATGATAGGTGCTAAGATATACTCTCATGTTACTAGACAATGAAAAGGATTCATGATACTATTCATAAAGGAGTAGAATAATTGTTCCAACCATAGAAGTCACATATACCAGAGAGGAAAACAGTGACTCAAGAAGGATCTCAACACTAGGCTGCTTTCCATTGGATATGATACCATATAGGTAAATATTATGGTGATGCATGTATAGGCACAAATGAGCAGATGTTATCCATTTGAATCAAAAGGTTCTGTACGAAATTCATCAGGTATTGTCCCTTGTTGAGAATTTAGGGAAGCAGTGGGAAGTATTAACCTAGGGTTATAACGCAATTCAAGGAACCCATTATAGAACTCAATTTATCAAGAGGTTGTAAATATAAGGAATTGTGATAAAGAGGCTTCACGAATATTGTGCCTCGTTCTAAGAGTAGATACAGAGAACGACTCATAAAGTTGTTTCGGTTCTATCCCAACTTCCATAGTAACATAAGAGGTGACAAATGACAAAGTGGAACCGGGATCAATAAGAACATACATATCATGAGATCGGACAGTCAATATACTTGTAACCGCATCTGGAGAAGCCTCAAACTTTTAACGTCTCCTCATAGAATAAAACCTGTTGGGCCCTCCCGAGCTCTGAATACCACCCCTAGCTATTCCACGCCCTACAGGCGTTATAGTGCCTCTAGATGGGGGAGGCGTTGTGGATGTAGTAGCTACAGAACTGGCTAGTTGTGCCATACCCTTGCCCATGCTCTGGCGAGACAAATAAAAATCTCTTTGAAAGTGGCCCTTCATACCACACTTGTAGCATACTTTTGTACCATAGTGACACACTCCTGGATGGCATTTCCCACACTTCACACAAGGGGATGAGGTCCGCTGAACTGACTCATCTCACTGACCTGATATTTACCCTTTTTACATACATCATAAGCATACCCCTTATCCTTCCTCCAAGATTCCAATGTGGGATTAACAATTCCAGCGCCGGATTACTGTGTGGGACTTTGGAATAGCCCAAAGATACCACCTCTAACGCGCTGCTGAGCATACTCACAACACGACGCCAAATGTTCCTCCCCGCATGACGAACATAACTAGATGGGTGTACCCAACCTAGGGAATTTGTTCTTCTTGTGCCCACTCTTTCCACAACCATAACATATTTCAAGGGTCATCCAACATGTTCCCAAGTGTCGCTTCTTGCAAATCACACAATTTGGTTCATTAGCACCAACAACCCTCTTTCGTTTCTTAGATTCTCTCACCACACAATCCGATGGTGCGGTGACAGTGGTAGGAATAAGGACTGGAGGAATAAGTACGTGGAATATCTCAGATCCGGTAAACTGCCCTCAAATCCAAAAGAGTCAAGGGCTCTGCGTACAAAGGTGGCCCGATTTAGCCTGTCCGAAGATGGAACCTTGTTCAGAAGAATATTTGATGGCCCACTCGCAATATGTCTAGGGCCGGGTGATACTGAGTATGTTTTGAGAAGAAAAAGATACATGACCCCGGAATAAAGGGGGGCTCACCAAATCAGCTGAAAAGAGTGTACTGCTATCACTGATCAATACCGCCTGCTGAAGAACCACCTGCATCCATTAAATATGCAGCACCCCCGGTTAAAGGGACGTTAGTACTGTCGAATAGCACTAGTATGTATAGCTAAAAATCCTTTTTCAAAATAGAATGCCCATATAAGAAAAGGCAACACATAGAAATAGCAAGTCACAATCAATAATATCCAAACGTCCAGTTAAAACATAATAATTTTCAAAATACAAACTTCATATATAATTTTGGTTGGGAGATCATTAGCACCGATATACCACCGTCTTTGTTAGCACGGAGTCCGATCATGCCCGATCGGCTAGGCCATCTCCCCACGAACAATGTGGTTTGACATATGATGCGAAAGAAAGTTGTTACCAAGAGTAGTACCACCATATGCGCAATATGGCATCTGATCTCCATCTGATCAGCTAAGCCGCCTTCCTACATATGCCGTGCGGGTTGACTTTTTCAATCCACAAAGGTTCCACATATGCTGTGCTAAATTATTGTTATGTAACTTGTCGGGGTAGTTGGTTTGGTTTCGGGGATGTTTCAGAATGAATTGGGACACTTAATCCCAAGCTAGAAGCCTAAGTTAAAAGAGTTGACCGGATATTGACTTATGTGTAAATGGATCTGGAATAGAGTTTTGATGGTTCCGATAGCTCCGTATGCTGATTTCGGACTTAGGAGTGTGTCCGGATATTGATTTGGAGGTCCGTATGTAATTTTGGCTTGAAATGGCAAAAGTTAGAAATTAGAAGTTTTGAGAGTTGAGAAGTTTGACCGAGATTTAACTTTGTAGTTACCGTCTCAGATTTTGGTTCCGAAAATTAGAATAGGTCTGTTGTGTCAACTATGACTTGTGTACAAAAATTGAGGTTAATCAGAGTTGGTTTGGTATGTTTCGACATTAGTTTTGTAATTTAAAAGTTCATAAGTTCATTAGGCTTGAATCGATGCGCGATTTATGGTTTTAGTGTTAGTTGATGTATTTGACGCTACAAACAAGTTTGTATGATGTTTTAGGACTTGTTGGCATGTTTGGTTGAGGTTCTGGAGTCCTCGGGGGTAAATCGGATCATGTTCGGTGCATTTCGGAACTTAGAAGGATTGCTGAAGTGCTGATGCCTTTGTTGTTAGTTTCCTTATACGCGATCGCGAAGGTTTGTTTGGGTGACTGGGAAATTTGTTCTATGGGGTCACGAGTTTAGGTCTGCGATCGCAGAGCTATGGTCAGTGGTACTACACGAATGCGAGGGTTGTACCGCGTTCGCGAAGAAGGAATGAGGTGTGGCTGGAAGCCACACGTTTGTTCATCACGATCGCGTGAGGAGGATTGCGATCGCGTAGAGTTGAGTCCCTGTGCATCGAGTTCGCACTTGTGTTTTTGAATTCACTTAGTGTTAATTTTTGTAGCTTAGATTTTGTGCTTCGCGATCGCGAAATATTTTCCACGATGGCAAAAAAGAGCACCTGGGCAGAATATAAGTTTTCAAAAATGAGGGTTAGAGTAAATTTTCATAATTGGACTTTGGGAGCTTGGATTGAGGTGATTCTTGGAGGGATTTTCAAAGAATTAATTGGGGTAAGTGATTCTAACTCGTATTCGGTTAATATACGTGAATAGATCATTGATTCATCATTTAATTAGAATTTTGGGTTGTAAATTGGGGAAAATTGTAGAAACTTCATAGGCTTTAATTTGAGGATTTGAAGGTCAATTTGTGATCGGAATTGAGTAATTTTAGCATGGGTGGACTCGTGGTTGAATGAGTATTCGTATTTTGTTCATATTGTTGGATTCTGAGACGTGGGCTCGGGGTTGACCTTTTTACTTTTGCTTAAAAACTTAGCTTTATCATATGGAATTGATTCATATAGCTTGTTTGATTGTCTTGAGTTGTTTGTGTCTAGATTCGAGGCGTTTGGAGGCCGATTCGCGAGGCAAGGGCTTATTGGAGTAGAGATTTGCACTGTTTGAGGTAAGTAACACTTCTAAACTTGGTTTCGAGGGTATGAATCTCTGAATTACGTGTTGTGTGATCGGTGTTGAGGTGAAGGACATGCTAGGTGACAGGCGTCTGGGTGTGCACAATATAAATTGTGACCCGGTCGATTCTGTGGAACTGTGTAGTCATCTTATCTGAATATTATTATTATACTCTATGTGTTGGAGAATTTGAGCTGTAATTTATGTTAGAAATCATGTTTAGGCTATCTGCAGAGACTATAGGGACCCACAGTGGTCGTTCTTTTGTTGTTGAGTTATTTTCTCAATTTGTAGTTATGTACTCAATCGCATTCATCATTGCACATTATATCTCAATCTCTGTATCATTTGTTGTGTCACGCCCCAAACTCAGGAGCGCGACCGGTGCTCAACCGAGAGAACCCGGCCGAGCAAGCCTATTAGACTTACTTCTACTCAAACTCATCCATGAATAAAGAGGAGATGTACTCAATTAATCAATCACTGAAAAGATTTTATTAACAACTTCCTTTTCATTCCCATGAGTAGCTTCATTCATAATTTCCAAAACATTACGAGTTTATAGCATTAATGAAAAACATAATTTCCAAGTACCAACATTTCTAGTTCAATTCCCAACATCAACCATAACCCACAACCTGTCTACGGAGCCTCTAAATACAATAGAAGAGTAATATGGAAATGCCGGCAACAAGGCCCCGGCTATACCTCAAAACACTATACATGAGAAGAAAAAGATACATGACCCCGGAATGAAGTGGGGCTCACCAAATCAGCTGAAAAGAGTGTACTGCTGGCACTGATCAATGCCGCCTGCTGAAGAACCACCTGCATCCATTAAAGATGCAGCGCCCCCGGCAAAAGGGACGTTAGTACTGTCGAATAGCACTAGTATGTATAGCTAAAAATCCTCTTTCAAAATAGAATGCCCATATAAGAAAAGGCAACACATAGAAACAGTAAGTCACAATCAACAATATCCAAACGTCCAGTTCAAACATAATAATTTTCAAAATACAAACTTCATATATAATTTTGGTTGGGAGATCATTAGCACCGATATACCACCGTATTTGTTAGCACGGAGCCTATCACGCCCGATCGGCTAGGCCATCTCCCCATGAACAATGTGGTTTGACATATGATGCGAAAGAAAGTTGTTACTAAGAGTAGTACCACCATATGCGCAATATGGAGTCTGATCTCCACCCGATCAGCTAGGTCGCCTTCCCACATATGCCGTGCGGGTTGACTTTTCCAATCCACAGAGGTTCCAGTCTCATCCCAATTAAGGGGAATAATATCACAATCCACCCCTACACCGGCACGTGTAGTTTCAGGTGTGGGCCTTATGACCCACCCTTCCTCGGTATTGCTAATGATGCTCCCAAAAATAGTTTTGATTTGATTTGCAAACAAAAATATCATAAATACAATTGTACTCACCTCAACATCTTTCACATTGTATGAATTCTCATTAGTATTTCCAGTCATTCACAACGACAATATTTCCTTAGCTCATTAGGCCATTCACAAGATTCTTTATTCCTGGCACGATGGCCGTATTTCATATTCCACACTTTTACCTCTTTCAATTTCAAAGATCACCATCAAGTATCAACATATAGGATATTTTAGAAAACATATACTTCAAATCCATTTGAAATGAAAACTTCAAACACAAATGGTTTCTTCCCAAACAATGAAGCATACCAACAAACAATAGAAACACACATGAAAAATCATAAACAGTCAATACACCATTTACTCTTGCAATACTCTCCCCTAGAAATGACAATGTACAATTTCAACACATGAGTATATACAACTCGAATCACACTGGATATTTTTATAAATCAAAGCATTAGTTAAAGCAACCACTAATTGGCATGAATTTAGTACAAAAGCTTTTAGACAATTCTATCTTTCATTGAAACACGACTCAAAGCCATAACCTTTGAATAAATAACCCACACTTTAAAACTTACAGATACATTATGGAATTCAATTCCAAGAGAAAAAGTTTAGCCAACATACCTCAATCTATTTTAGCAATATACAAATTGAACCCAAAATTAGGTAAACGTTCATGGTTCTAGTTCACTTCTTATTTTTTCCCCACTCTTTATCACATGCATGCAAGATAAACAACCCTCACATCCATGGACCATCTTATTAATACCCAATTATAGCTATGTTTGAAATTAAGAGCCGGGGTGATGAAGTCTTACCTTTTTGGATGAAGAATTTAGTACTCTACTTGAATATTTCCAAGCTTTGAGTGATGGTTGAAGATTAATTGGTGGGAATTAGGCCCTCCCTCTAGAACCCTTTCTTTCTCACACTAGAAATATCAGAAATGGGCTTCAAAATAGACTAAAGGGGTGTTTTAACGGAATGGGGGTCGGGTTTTAAATTAGGAAAATGGGTGCCCCGACACAGGTATGCGACCGCATAATGGTTATGTGGTCCACAAAGTAACCGCAGAAATGGCCCTCAGGGGCCTGAACTTACGGCCCAGGTATGCGACCAGTATGCGGTCTGCATACTCGTTCTGTGGTCGCATAGTGCACCATAGAACTCCCTCTGCAAAAACTCAAGAGGGATTATGTGATCGATATGCGGTTCGCATATCGATTATGAGGTCGCATAATCGACCGCAAAATTGACCTCAAGTTGGCATGAGTCTTATGAGCCCCAGAGACTGGAGAGCTTGACGATTGAGTGAGGTCGAGGGCCTGTTTGTTAGTGATATTAATGGGATCGGGCTGCACGCCGCAGTGGGTATTATTGACTCATGATAGGATCGGGCTGCACATCGCAATAGGTATTATTGACTCATGATGGGATCGGGCTGCACCGCAATAGGTATTATTGACTCATGAAGGGATCGGGTTGCGCGCTGCAGCAGGTATTATTAGCGCTTGGGCAGGATCTGCCCCTCCGGATTCTGACATACCAATAGTGAGTGCAGGTACCGTACAGTGCTGAGTGACTGAGTATGATGAGCGAGAATTGAGACAGTCAGATTGATTACTCTGAGAGTGTGAGTACGTGAGGTTTTTGTTGTGCTGCATCACATGTGACATGCAGATTGACATGTAGATATAGTTATGTAATGTTCCTCATATCAATCATACTTGGCATATTTTATCTGTATTGAGCTTAACTGTTAAACCTGAAAGCATGTCTACATTCCTGTACTGTGTACCAACAGGTTATGAGATTCTCTGAGATATTATTGTCATATTTCCTTTCATTTATGTTCCGTTAAATTGTGTATTTGGACTGTATTGGTTGAGCTCGTCACTGATTTCAGCTCAAGGTTAGTCTTGTTACTTATTGAGTATATTGGATCGGTTGTACTCATACTACACTCTGTACTTCGTGTGCAGATCCAGGTACTTTTGGGGACGGAGGTTGCTAGTGTTAGAGCTTATTCAGTTCAGAGACTCTCCTCCTTTTTCGTTTAGTTTTATTTATACTGTTCTACATCTTAGACAGTGTTTCAGTATTCAGACCATGTTATTGTATAGATGCTCATGTAATCAGTGACACTCGAATTTTGAGGGATATTGTATTGAGTCACGATATTTTTCTTATCAGTATTTATGAGATTTTACTCTTGAACTTATATTACCATGTTTCCAAATTAAAGATGCGTGGTTTATTGTGATTGTCGGCTTGCCTAGTATTGCGATTGGCGCCATCACGACATGTGAGATTTGAGTCGTGACAAGTTGGTATCAGAGCCTAAGTTACATATATCTCACTATTCATGAGCAAGTTTAGTAGAGTCCTGCGGATCGGTACATAGACGTTTTTACTTATCTTCAAGAAGCTGCCGAACCATTAGGAAAAACTTCATTTTCTTGTGTTCTTGTCGTGAAAATTTGTTTATTACAAAAACTAAACTTCTTTTATTCTATTCTCTCACAGATGGTGATGAGACATGCTACCAGATCAGGTGGACGACCACCAGTACCACAAGCTAGGGCCACGAGAGGCTAGGGTTGCGGTAGAGGTTGAGGTGCAGGTCGTACAGCAGCTAGAGCAGCACTTGTAAACCCACCAATTGCTCCAGCTCAGGAGCAGATTCAAGATACGGTTAAGACGGTAGGGCCAGCTCAGGCACTAGCTGTGCCCTTTGTGATTCTAGGCCTTCAGGAGGCTCTGGCCCAGATATTGACTATTTGCACTAGGCTTGCTCAGGCACTAGGAGGTACTCAGACTCCCACCGCCCATACTCCAGAGCAGGTGGTGTAGGGACTTCAGAAACCGGGGGTATTACTAGCCCAGCCAGTTGCAGTTGCTCAAGCCCAGGTGGGTCCCGTTATGAGTGACGAGGAGCAGAAGAGACTAGAGAGGTTCGGGAGGCTCAAGCCTCCATCATTCCGTGGGGCTGAGTCAGAGGATGCCCAAGACTTCTTGGATAGGTGCCAGCACATTCTTCGCATGGAGGATATTCTGGAGACTAGTGGGGTCTCATTTACTACTTTTCAATTGACGGGGGCAGCATTCAGATGGTGGGAGGCCTATGAGTGGATCAGGATAGCCGGTGCTGCACCACTTTCATGGCACGAGTTCTCCATTCTCTTCTTTGAGAAGTTTGTGCCACTGACCTGCAGGGAGGAGTTGCGTAGGCAGTTTGAGCAGCTATGCCATGAGGGTATGTTTGTGTCCCAGTACGAGATGTGATTTTCAGAGTTGGCTTTTCACGCGATCTGGTTGGTTCCCACAGAGAGGGAGAGGATTAGGAGGTTCATTGATGGCCTCAACTATGACTTGCGCTTTGTTATGAGTCGAGAGAATGTATCAGGTGCTATGTTCGACCAGGTGGTTGATATTGCTCGGCGGCTAAAGCTGGTCCGTATTCAGGAGCGGGAGGAGAGAGAGAGGCCTAAAGGCTTCATGGTTAGAGTAATTTCAACGGTGTTTTTTTTAGGGGTCAGTCCCACCACAGTAGGGGTCATCCTTATAGGCACGCTCAGATGGCTCGTCCAGTTCATCATGGCACATCAGCTAGCCATGGTTCATACAGTGCTCGTCCGGGTCAGTCATCTCTCAGTGCCCTCCCAGCTCAGAGTCCATCTCGTGCTCCATCTGTTCAGAGTTCATCTGTACCAGGCCCCTCTAGTAGTTATTCTGGTTCTCGGGGTCCGCTTCAGTACTTCCGCCATTGTCAGAGCGGGGTTGCTTTGAGTGTGGAGAGTTTTGTCATGTGAAAAGGCATTGTCCCCGCCTTTTGGGAGGTCTAGTTCAGTAGAGGAGTCAGGCGGCGACTTCCACACCAGTTACGTCACCACCTGCTCATCTAGCTCAAGGTGTGGCTCAAGCAGCTAGAGGTCGCTCTAGAGGGGGAGGCCGATCAGGTGTCGGTCAGGATCGATTCTATTATGTTCCTGCCAGGCCAGAGGCCGTTTCTTCAGACACAGTGACCACAGGTACTATCTTAGTATGCCATAGGGATGCTTCTATATTATTTGACCCTAGTTCTACTTATTCGTATGTATCATCATATTTCGCTTGTTATTTGGATATGCACTGTGATTATCTAGTTTCACCTGTTCATGTATCTACACCGGTGGACGATACTATTATTGTGGAGCGATTGTATCGGTCGTGTGTGGTGACTTTTAGGGGGGGTGGAGACTAGAGTTGATCTTTTATTGCTTAGTATGGTTGATTTTGACGTAATTTTGGGTATGGATTGGTTGTCCCCATGTCATGCTATTCTGGATTGTCACGTTAAGACCGTGACGCTAGCGATGCTAGGATTGCCAAGGATTGAGTGAAGAGGTTCTCTAGATTATGTTCCCAGCGGGGTGATTTCTTATCTGAAGGCCCAACGGATGGTCGGGAAGGGGTGTCTATCATATTTGGACATTGTGAGGGACGTTGGTACTGATACTCCTACTATTGATTATGTTCCGGTAGTGCTAGACTTTCTGGATGTGTTTCCTGTAAACCTGCTGGGCATGCCACCCGATAGGGATATTGATTTTGGTATTGACTTGGTGCCGGGGACTAAGCCCATTTCTATTCCTCCATATCGTATGGCACCAACAGAGTTGAAGGAAATTGAAAGAGCAACTTCAGGAACTCCTTGAAAAAGGGTTTATTAGACCTATTGTGTCACCTTGGGGTGCACCAGTTCTGTTTGTGAAAAAGAAAGATGGTACTATGCGGATGTGCATTGCTTCTTGATAAGGGATTTATTAGTCCTAGTGTGTCATCTTAGGGTGCACCGGGAGCTATTTGACCAACTTCAGGGAGCTAGAGTGTTCTCTAAGATTGATTTGAGGTCTGGGTATTACCAGTTGAAGATTCGGGACTCGGATATTCTAAAGACGGCATTCAAGATTCGCTATGGTCACTATGAGTTCCTAGTGATGTCATTTGGTCTGACCATCGCCCCAGTAGCATTCATGCATCTGATGAACAGTGTATTTCAGCAATATCTTGATTTGTTTTTCATAGTATCCATTGATGATATCCTGGTGTACTCACGTAGCCAGGACGAGCATGCCCAACATTTGAGGATTGTACTACAAAGGTTGAGGGAGGATAAGATTTATGCTAAGTTCTCCAAGCATGAGTTTTGTCTTAGTTTGGTGGCGTTCTTGGGGCACGTGGTGTCCAGTGAGGGGATTAAGGTGGATCCAAATAAGATAGAGGCGGTTCAGAGTTGGCCCAGACCGTCTTCAACTACTGAGGTTCGGAGTTTTCTCGGCTTGGCAGGATATTATCGTCGTTTCATGGAGGGTTTCTTGTCCATTGCAGCTTCTTTCACTAGGTTGACCCAGAAGGGTACTCCATTCAGGTGATCGGATGAGTTTGAGGAGAGCTTTCAGAAGCTCAAGACTACCTTGACCACAACTCCAGTTCTAGTTTTGCCTTCAGCATCGGGTTCTTATATAGCGCATTATGATGCTTCTCGGATCGGTATTGGGTGTGTCTTGATGTAGGAGGGCAGTTGAAGCCCCATGAGAAGAACTACCCTATTCATGATTTGGAGTTGGCAACCATCATTCATGCATTGAAGATTTGGAGGCATTATCTCAATGGTGTGTCTTGTGAGGTATTTATGGATCATCAGAGTCTCCAGTGCTTGTTCAGACAAAAGGATCTAAATTTGAGATAGCGGAGATGGTTGGAGCTGCTAAAGGACTATGATATTACCATTTTGTATCATGTCGAGAAGGCCAATGTGGTGGCTGATGCCTTGAGTAGAAAGGCGGTGAGTATGGGTAGCCTTGCATTTATTCCTGTTGGTGAGAGACCGCTTGCATCAGATGTTCAGGCCTTGGCCAATCAGTTCGTGAGATTAGATGTTTCGGAGCCCAGTCGGGTTCTAACTTGTGTGAATTATCGGTCTTCCTTATATGATCGCATCAGAGAGCGTCAGTATGATGACCCCCATTTGCTTGTCCTCAAGGACACGGTTCAGTACGATGATGCTAAGGAGGTTACTATTGGGGATGATGGGATTTTGCAGATGCAGGGTCGGATCTGTGTACCCAATGTAGATGGGCTACATGAGTTGATTTTCGAAGAGGCCTATATTTCGCGATATTCCATTCATCCAGGTGTCGCAAAGATATATCAGGACTATTGGTGGAGGAGGATGAAGAAAGATATAGTGGGGTTTGTAGCTTGGTGCCTAAATTGTCAGCATGTGAAGTATGAGCACCAGAGGCCGGGCAGATTGCTTCAGAGGCATGAGAGTCTGGAGTGGAAATGGGAGCGTATCACCATGGATTTTGTAGTTGGGCTCCCACGGACTTCGAGGAAGTTTGATGCTATTTGGGTGATTGTGGATCGGTTGACCAAGTCCACGTATTTTATTCCAATTGGGACTACCTATTCTCTAGAGCGATTAGCTATGATCTACATCCACAAGATTATTCGCCTTCACGGTGTGACGGTGTCCGTCATTTCAGATTAGGGCACAATGTTTAGATCATAATTTTGGAGAGCAGTGCAATGAGAGTTAGGCACACAGGTTGAGTTGAGTATAACAGCATTCCACCCTCAGATAGATGGATAGTTCGAGCGCACTATTCAGAAATTGGAGGATATGCTACGCGCTTGTGTCATAGATTTTGGGGGTTCTAGGGATCCGTTTTTACCGCTTGCAGAGTTTGCCTACAACAACAGCTACCAATCGAGCATTCAGATGGCTGCGTATGAGGCTTTATATGGGAGACATTGTTAGTCTCCCGTGGGTTAGTTTAAGCTGCGTGAGGCTAGGCTATATGGTACTGACTTGGTTTAGGATGCTTTGGACAACATTAAGTTGATTCAGGATTGGCTTCGCACGGCATAGTCTAGACAAAAAAGCTACGCCGATCGGAAGGTTCATGATGTTGCTTAGATGGTAGGGGAGAAGGTACTACTCAGAGTTTCACCTATGAAGGGTGTTATGAGGTTTAGGAAGAAGGGCAAGTTGAACCCTCGGTATATTGGGCCTTTTGAGATGATTGGGAGGATTGGAGAGGTGGCTCACAGGCTTGCATTACCGCCTAAACTATCGATTATTCATCCACTGTTTCATGTTTCCATGCTCCGGAAGTATGTCGCCGATCCATCTCATGTTTTGGACTTCAGAACGGTTCAGTTGGATGGTGATTTGACTTATGATGTGGAGCCGGTGGCCATTTTGGACTGGCAGGTTCAAAAGGTGAGGTCAAAGAACATAGCTTTAGTAAAGGTGCAGTGGAAAGGTCAGCCAGCCGAGCAAGCTACTTGGGAGACCGAGCGGGAGATGCAGAGCAGATATCCACACCTATTTGAGACTCCAGGTATGATTTTAGACTCGTTTGAGGACAAATGTTTATTTAAGAGGGGGATGATGTAATGACTTGGCGGGCTGTTTCGAGTGTTGTAGCCCCGTTCCCTTATTTACTGCTTATTCTGTGCTCAATTGTTGTTATGTGACTTGTCGAGGTAATTGGTTTGGTTCCGGAGATGTTTCAGAATGAATTGGGACGTTTAGTCCCAAGGTTGGAAGCCTCAATTGAAAGAGTTGACCGGATGTTGACTTATGTGTAAATGACTTAAGAATAGAGTTTTGATGGTTCTGATAGCTCCATTGGTGATTTTGGACTTACGAGTGTGTCCGGATATTGATTTGGAGGTCCGTAGATGATTTTGGCTTGAAATAGGGAAAGTTGGAAAATTAGAAGTTTGGAGAGTTGAGAAGTTTGACCGAGAGTTGACTTTGTGGTTACCGGGCTCTAATTTTGGTTTCGGAAGTTGGAATATGTCCGTTGTGTTAATTATGACTTATGTGCAAAATTTGAGGTTAATCGGAGTTGGTTTAGTATGTTTCGGCATTAGTTTTGAAAGTTAGAAGTTCATAAGTTCATTAGGCTTGAATCGATGCGCGATTCATGATTTTATTATTGTTTGATGTGATTTGATGCTTCAAGCGAGTTCGTATAATGTTTTAGGACTTGTTGGCATGTTTGGTTGAGGTCACTGGGGCCTCGGGGGTTAATCAGATCATGTTCGGCGCATTTTGAAACTTAGAAGAATTGCTGAAGTGCTGATGCCTATGTTACTGGTTTCCTTATACGCGATCGCGTATGGTTGCTTGGGTGACTGTGGAATTTGTTCTATGCGGTCGCGAGTTTAGGTTTGTAATCTCGGAGCTAAGGGGTGGCTGGAAGCCACACGTTTGTTCACCGCGATCGCGTGAGGAGGATTGCTATCGCGTAGAGTTGTGTCCCAGAATATAATTTTTCAACAACGAGGGTTAGAGTAAAAGTTCATAATTGGACTTTGGGAGCTCGGACGGAGGCGATTCTTGGAGTGATTTTCAAAGGATTGATTGGGGTAAGTGATTCTTACTCAGATTTGGTTAATATAGTTGAATATATCATTGATTTCATCATTTAATTAGTGTTTTGGGTTGGAAATTGGGGAAAATTGTAGAAACTTCATAGGCTTTAATTTGAGGATTTGAAGGTTGAGTTGTGATCGGAATGGAGTAATTTTGGTATGGGTGGCCTCATGGTTGAATGGTTGTTCGGATTTTGTTATTTTTGTTGGTCCGAGATGTGGGGCCGGGGTTGACTTTTTTAGTTGACTATTTGACTTTTGCTTAAGAACTTAGCCTTATCATATGGAATTGATTCCTATAGCTTGTGTTGATTGTATCGAGTTGTTTGTGGGTAGATTCGAGGCATTCAGAGGCCGATTCGCGAGGCAAGGGCTTATTAGAGTAGAGATTTGTACGGCTTGAGGTAAGTAACACTTCTAAACTCGGTTCTAAGTATATGAATCCCTGAATTACATGTTGTGTGATCGGTGTTGAGGTTACACACGTGCTAGGTGACAGGCGTGCGGGCGTGCACCGTAGGAGAAGCTTGGATGCCTCTATAAGGAGGTGTGAACGGCTAGCCTTGACTGGTATGAAAAAAGGTAGAGGGCAGCCTAAAACCTATTGGGGAGAGATGATTAGGCAGGACATGGTGCGGCTTCAGATTTTCGAGGATATGGCCTTTGATAGGAAGTTGTGGAGGTCGAGCATTAGGGTTGTAGGTTAGGAGGTAGAAGGCTAGTCTTATAGTGTCACGCCCCAAAACCGAAGAGCGCGACCGGCGCTCAACCGAGTGAACCCGACCGAGCAAGCCTGTTAGATTTCATTCTACCCAAACTCATCCATGAATAGAGATAATACATATTATCATTAATTAGACGAAAATGTTTTCATGTGTACAATACCCATTCATTTCCAATAGTTTCATCATTTTTAAAGTCTCAAATGGACAAGTAATACGTCTACAACATAACATAGTTTGTCTTTCCCCAGCACCAATACACAACCCACATTATGTCTATGGAGCCTCTATAGATAAAGAAGAGTACAATGATAATGCCGGCAACAAGGCCCCGGCTATACCTTAAACAAAATACACAAAGTACAAAAGATTCATGACCCCGGAATGAAGTGGGGCTCACCAAGTCAGCTGGGAAGAAGGTGCACTGCTATCACTGACCAATATCTCCTGCTGTGGAACCACCTGCATACATTGAAAGATGCAGCGCCCTCGCCAAAAGGGACGTTAGTACTGTCGAATAACACTAGTATGTATAACTAAACACCCTCTCAATAAAATAAAAAATAATACAAATAAGATTATCATAATATCAATGAAATCCTTAATCAACATCAAACCTCAATTTAGGATCAAGACAGTGTTCAAATTAATTTCCATATCTCATATTGGGAGACTTTTAGTATCGATATTCCTTTGTCCACAATACCATTATTCACAATACCGGTACCACCGTACACTTAGCACGGAGTCCGATCATGACCCGATCGGCAAGGCCATCTCATTAGAGACATCAACCACAATTTTTCTCAATATCAATACCACCGTATTTAACACGGAGTCCGATCACAACCCGATTGGCTAGGCCATCTCATTAGAGACATCAACCACAATTACGATTTCAATTACAATTTCCAGCACAATCACCACCATGTGTGCGGCATGGTGTCCGATCACGACCCTATCGGCTAGGCTGTCTTATTTCAGACATCAACCCTTTTATATCAATCATCGCATTTCATAATACTTTCACATCTTTTCATTTTATTGGCACTAGTGGCCATAATTATAAGATCATTCTTGGCACGTTGGCCATATTCAGTATTTCATGCTCACATTTTCAATTTCAAATATCATCCTCATCATCAACAATAAACACAATTCAAATCAAAGTGTGTAGTACACATATGAGCAATTTAGAGTTTAATGCACATAGAGATATTTCACAAAATTTGGCATAATAGCCTTCATTTGAACTTGACTTAAAGTCGAAACATTATTAATGCACAGCCCATATTTTAACACATCTTCAATTGGTAACATAACATGAACAGAGCATTTGGGATGCTTGTTGAACATATATCTTTCAACCCAATCTTACTCGGAACAACCAATTTCATAATGAATCACTCGGGACTTACATAATTTACATGAATATTGTGGGATTCAATTCTAAGAGAAGAGTTTATCCAACATACCTCACATGAGCTTCCTTACACTCTAAATGTTATGGAATTCTTAGCAACTTCAATCTATTTTTGAAATATAACAAATTAAACCAAAATTAGGAAGATGATCATGGTTCTAGTTTATTTGAGCATTTTATCAATCACTAGATGTGCATTAAGGTTTCAAGGTCCTTTCATGGAGGATTCCATCATCCCACAACCCAACCTTTACCATTTTTAGCTCAACAATCTTTCTATACCCTTTAATAATACATGCATGTAAAATAACAATCCCTCTTGCCCAGAAATTATCTTGCTTATTATCCATTTCTACACAAAATTCGAAATTGAGGGTTAGGGTATAGAATCTTACCTCTAGGATGAAGACCTAGTGAGTTTCCCTTCTTAATCTTCCAAAACTTGGGCAAGAATTGAAGAACAATTATTGGAGAACACCTTCTCACACTAGGGCACCCTCTCTCACTCTTAAATGTCAGATAATAGCTCAAAAATGACCCAAAGAGTGTATTTAACGAAATAGAGTCGGGTTTTAAAAACCCAAAAATAGAGCTACGGAACAGGTTCTGCGGTCGCATATGCGACCGCATAATGGTTATGCGGACCGCATATCGGTCGCATAATTGGTTACAAAATAGCCAAAAGAACTGCCTGTGTATGCGGTCACTATGCGGTCTACATAACTGTTATGCGGTCGCATAATGCACCGCATAACAGTTATGCAGTCGCATAGTCGACCGTATAGCTGCTTCTAGAATAGCCCTCACCTGCTCACTTCTGCGGCATTATGCGACTAGCAGAGTGATTATGTGGTCGCATAATGGACCGCATAAATGCACATTTCCGGCAAAATTTTCCTTTACTTTCTCGTGCATTGTTCAACCCAAAACGTTCGAGCCGGGAAGAATTTCTATAATCCTCAAACACGTAAGCCTAGTCCGGCACCATGAAATATTAATTTTCTTTACAAATTTTACCAGGCCTTACACTTAAGTACTTCGAAATTTTCTGGGGTGTTACATTCTCCCCCGCTTAGGATCATTCGTCCTCGAATGAGGGTAAAAATCCGTCATTAGCATCTTATGCAACTCAGTTTGTTTCATACCACTTTCGAGTAGCCCCAAATTTGACTAACTCCCAAAATTTCAAAAAATAAATTTCGCGAGAGTTTCCCTTGTAAATAGGCCTATCCACCTGACAGAGGGCCCCAGAAACACATCCTAACAATATATTCGTATTCCAACGACATAACATAATACAAAATAACACCAAATGTGGTCTCGTAAGCAATATATATCCAGAAAGGAACACCCGTAATGCCAATTGTTCACATGATACAAAATTCATAAAAAGTAAGTCTTATAATTCTTTCCTAGATCACAACTTTAAATACATGGTAATTCAAACAAATAAGGATACTTTTTCTTCATTTCTCCCTCAGTCTCCCAAGTAGCCTCTTCAACCTATTGGTTTCTCCACAACACTTTCACGGAGGCAATTTCTTTATTTCTCAATTTTTGGACTTGCCGATCAATAATAAAAACCAGAATCTCTTCATAAGTCAATTTCTCATTTACCTCAATGGTCTCAACTGGAACAATGAGTGTCGGATCCCCAACTACTTTCTTCAACATAGACACATGAAACACCGGGTGTACCGATGACATCTCAGGTGGTAGCTCAACCTTGTACGCCACCTCACCGATCCTCTGAATGATTTTGTACGGTCCAACATACCTCGGACTCAATTTTCCTTTCTTACCAAATCGCATTATCCCTTTCATAGGGGAAGCTTTCAAGAATACCAATCATCTTCTTTGAACTTCAAATCCCTACGACGAACATCCGAATAGGATTTCTGACGACTCTGAGCAGTCTTCAACCACTCCTTAATGATTTTAACTTTTTCCATGGCCTGATGCACGAGGTCTGGCCCTATCAACTCTGCTTCCCCAATTTCAAACCACCTAATGGGAGATCTACATCTCCTACCATATAAAGCCTCGAACGGTGCCATTTGAATGCTAGCGTGATAGCTATTGTTGTAGGCAAATTCTATGAGTGGTAAATGATCATCCCAACTACCGTTGAAGTCTAGAACGCAAGCACGCAACATATCCTCAAGTGTCTGAATAGTCCGCTCTGCCTGCCCGTCAGTCTGCGGGTGAAAGGCTGTACTAAGATTCACCTGAGTACCCAAACCTTGCTAAAATTTCCTCCAAAATTTAGCAGTGAATTGTGCCCCCCGATCCGAAATGATGGAAACTTGGGTGCCATGCAACTTGACTATTTCTTTGATATACAGCTGAGCATACTGCTCCGCTGTGTCGGAATACTTAACCGGCAAAAAGTGTGATGACTTCGTGAGCCGATCCACAATCACCCAAATTGAGTCAAACTTGCGCGAAGTGCGCGGTAATCCTACCACAAAGTCCATATTAATCATTTCCTACTTCCATATTGGAATTTCTATGTTTTGTGCCAACCCACCAGGCCTTTGGTGTTCGGCCTTCACTTGCTGACAATTCGGACATCTTGCCACAAAGTCCGCCACATTCCTCTTCATATCATTCCACCAATAGACTTCCTTAAGATCATGATATATTTTTGTAGAACCTAGGTGCACAGAATACCCAGATGTGTGAGTTTCAGTCATAATTCTTCCCCGGAGACCATCCACATTTGGAATACAGAGTCGCCTTTGGTACCTTAGTGTACCATCATTCATGCTAAGATAAAAGGCCATGGTCTTATGTTTATGAATCCCCTCTTTTAATTTCACCTACAATATGGACCCCATATAAATAATGATGCCAAATTTTCAATGCAAATACCACCGCCGTAAGTTCTAAATCATGTGTTGGATAGATCTTTTCATGATTCTTTAGTTGCCTAGAAGCATAAGCTATCACCTTCCCATGTTGCATTAGTACACATCCAAGCCTGATTCTTGAAGCATCACAATATACCACAAATCCATCTAATACCGTCTGGTAGAGTCAACACCGGTGCCACAGTCAATCTTGCTTTCAATTCCTGGAAACTCTTTTCACAAGCATCTGACCATTGGAACTTAATTGCCTTCTGTGTCAATTTAGTCAACGAAGAGGCAAGAGTAGAAAACCCCTCCACAAACTTTCTGTAATATCCAACTAAGCCTAAGAAACTGCGAATCTCTTTTGGAGTTGTAGGCCTAGGCGAATTCTTCACAACTGAAATTTTCTTAGGATCAACCTTAATTCCCTCACTGAAAACTACATGACCCAAGAATATGACTGATTCAAGCCAAAATTCACACTTTGAAAACTTTGCATATAATTGGTGCTGATGTAGGGTTTGCAGAACTACCTTGAGATTGGCATGGTCCCCCTGACTTCGTGAATATACAAGAATATCGTCAATGAACACTATCACAAATGAGTCGAGGAATGGCTTAAAAATGCGATTCATAAGATCCATGAAGGCTGCTGGAGCATTTGTTAGCCCAAAAGACATTACTAGAAACTCAAAATGCCCATACCGGGTTCTAAAAGTTGTTTTCGGAATATCCCGCTCCCTGATCTTCAATTGGTGATACCCGGATCGTAAATCAATTTTGGAGAAATACCTGGCACCTTGCAATTGATCAAACAAGTCAACTATCCTTGGAAGTGGGTACTTATTTTTGATTGTTACCTTATTAAGCTGCTGATAATCAATACACATTCTCAGTGACCCATCTTTCTTTCTCACAAAAAGGAACGGTGCGCCCCAAGGCGACACACTTGGCCGGATAAAACCCTTTTCTAACAAATCTTTCAATTGTTCCTTTAGCTCCTTCAGTTCTGCCGGTGCCATTCTGTAGGGTGGAATAGATATAGGATGCGTGTCTGGCATCACATCAATCCCAAAATCTATCTCCATGTCTGGTGGGATCCCAGGGAGTTCATCCGAAAAGACTCTCGGAAATTCATTCACAACAGGCACGGACTCAAGTGTAGGTGCCTCAGCATCGGTGTCTGTAACTTGGACCAAATGGTAAATACATCCCTTGTTGATTATTTTCATGGCCTTTAGGTAAGAAATAAACCTACCCTTCGGTACTATATCATCACCCTTCCACTCAATAATTGGCTCATTCGGAAATTCGAACCTAACAGTTCTGGTTCGGCAATTAAGCTTGGCAAAACAAGAATAAAGCCAATCTATCCCCATTATTACATCAAAATAGACCATTCTCAATTCAATAAGATCAGCCACGGTGTCTCGACCATGCAACGTAACAACACAATCCCTATAAACCCGCGTGGCTAAAATAGACTCACCAACCGGAGTACATACAGAGAACGACTCATAAAGTTGTTCTGGTTCTATCCCAAATTCCATAGAAACATAAGGTGTGACATATGACAAAGTGGAACCGGGATCAATAAGAGCATATACTTCATGAGATTGGACAATCAATATACCTGTGCAACATCTGGAAAAGCCTCTGAATTCTGGCGACCCCTCACAGCATAGAAACAACCGGATCCTCCCAAACTCTGTGCTCCACCCCTAGCTACACCATGCCCTACGGGTGCTGGAGTGCCTCGAGCTGGAGGAGGTGTTGGGATGTAGTAGCTGCAGAACTGGGTGGCAGTGCCATGCCCCTGCCCGCATCCTGGCGGGACGAACGACAATCCCTCTGAATGTGACCCCTCAATCCACATCCGTAGCATATGGGTAAGTCCATGTAGCATATTACTAGGTGCATCTTTCCACACCTAGGGCATGGGGGCTTCCTCTACTGCTGGAATCTACCACCATGACGACCCTGCTGATTGGATCCCTTGTTACCCTGACTGGCCACTGCTGCTGCTGACTAGGCCCTGATGGTGGGGCACTAACCGAAGACTGAGCAAAGGACTGTGATGGCCCTGACAACCCTCCTCTGAATGTTGACTTTCCACCACCTGAAGAACCACCAAAGTTGCCCGTAGACCGAGCCTTATTACTACCCTCTCGCTCCATTTTGTTCCTTAATTTGTGGGTCTCGGTGGCTTGAGCGAATGCCACCATCTTACCATAGTTCATATCAGAATTCAAGGTTGCTGTAGTGGCCTCATTAATTACCAAGGGACTAAGGCCCTGCACAAATCGGCGAACTCTAGCCTCCATAGTGGGCAGCATGTAAATAGCATATTTAGACAGGTACACGAATCTCATATGGTAATCTCACACACTCAGGCTACCTTGCCTCAAGTTCTCAAACTCAGCAGCATGGGCTACCTTAGTCTCGGCAGGCAAGAAATGATCAATGAAGGCATCAGCAAACTCACCCCACCTCGCCGGAGGGCTCCTTTCTTCACGGGACTCCTCCCATAGTTCAAACCAATAATATGCCACCTCTTTCAGGATACAGGAGGCCAATTCCACTGCCTCTATTTTAGTAGCACGCATAACTCTGAGAGTCTTGTGCATCTCATCAATGAAATCCTGGGGATCTTCCTCTGGGTTAGTACCCGTGAACACTGGAGGATCCAACTGGAGAAACTTGTTCACCCTAGAATCAGTAGAATCCCCTGGATGACTGGAAGAAGTGGGTGCAACATTTGACCTTTGAGTCTGGGAAGCCACTATTTGAGCCAACATATGTATGGCTCCCCTAAGATCAACATCAGAAACACCAGAATCGGAAGCTGGAACTGGAGGTGGAACTGGTATATCAGTTGGAGGAATTGTTGCACCTTCAGTAGGTGTAGGGACAGGTGCAGTATGATCAGTTGCAGTAGATTCAGGCAATGTAGTAACTGGAGGAATATTCTCACTCCTCGGGTGCTCACCCGCATCATCAATTATACGATCAAATGTCACTCCTGGCGTGACATTGGCTCTTTGGCTAGTTCTTGCCTTCTTCTTAGGCGCCAGGTACTGAAAATTAGAGCAACTCAGGAGTTAAAGGAGGAACAATCTTACAATAAGATTTATCGCACGATCAAGAACATGAAAGAAGGGTATTATTCCTAAATGCCCATGTAGCATCCTAATTATAGATGTGGTCGACAACACATCGATAATAAGGACTCTACTAGACACAGCTCCGAGACATCTTAGGACACTTTAAAATCTTAGGCTCTGATACCAAGTTTGTCACGCCCCAAAACCGAGGAGCGCGACCGGCGCTCAACCGAGTGAACCCGACTGAGCAAGCCTGTTAGATTTCATTCTACCCAAACTCATCCATGAATAGAGATAATACATATTATCATTAATTAGATGAAAATGTGTTCATGTCTACAATACCCATTCATTTCCAATAGTTTCATCATTTTTAAAGTCTCAAGTGGAAAAGTAATACGTCCACAAAATAACATAGTTTGTCTTTCCCCAGCACTAATACACAACCCACATTATGTCTACGGAGCCTCTATAGATAAAGAAGAGTACAATGATAATGCCGGCAACAAGGCCCCGGCTATACCTCAAACAGAATACACAAAGTACAAAAGATTCATGACCCCGGAATGAAGTAGGGCTCACCAAGTTAGTTGGGAAGAAGGTGCACTGCTATCAGTGACCAATATCTCCTGTTGTGGGACCACCTGCATCCATTGAAAGATGCAGCGCCCCCGGAAAAAGGGACGTTAGTACTGTCGAATAACACTAGTATGTATAACTAAACACCCTCTCAATAGAATGACAAATAATACATATAAGATTATCATAATATCAATGAAAGCCTTAATCAACATTAAACCTCAATTTAGGATCAAGACAGTGTTCAAATTAATTTCCATATCTCACATTGGGAGATTTTTAGTATCGATATACCTTTGTCCACAATACCATTATTCATAATACCGGTACCACCGTACTCTTAGCACGGAGTCCGATCAAGACCCGATCGGCTAGGCCATCTCATTAGAGACATCAACCACAATTTCTCTCAATATCAATACCACCGCCTTTACACGGAGTCTGATCATGCCCCGATCAGCTAGGCCATCTTATTAGAGACATCAACCACAATTACCATTTCAATTACCAATTTTCAGCACAATCACTACCATGTGTGCGGTATGGTGTCCGATCACGACCCGATCGGCTAGGCCGTCTTATTTGAGACATCAACCTTTTTATATCAATCATCGC
The DNA here is from genome assembly GCF_000715075.1 of Nicotiana tabacum. Classification (NCBI taxonomy): domain Eukaryota; kingdom Viridiplantae; phylum Streptophyta; class Magnoliopsida; order Solanales; family Solanaceae; genus Nicotiana; species Nicotiana tabacum. The sequence continues at coordinate 57,906,168 of NC_134093.1, forward strand.
ATTTCATAATACTTTCACATCTTTTCATTTCATTGGCACTAGTGGCCATAATTATAAGATCATTCTTGGCACGTTGGCCATATTCAGTATTTCATGCTCACATTATCAATTTCAAATATCATCCTCATCATCAACAATAAACACAATTCAAATCAAAGTGTGTAGTACACATGTGAGCAATTTAGAGTTTAATGCACATAGAGATATTTCACAAAATTTGGCATAATAACCTTCATTTGAACTTGACTTAAAGTTGAAACATTATTAATGCACAGCCCATATTTTAACACATCCTCAATTGGTAACATAACATGAACGGAGCATTTGGGATGCTTGTTGAACATATATCTTTCAACCCAATCTTACTCGGAACAACCAATTTCATAATGAATCACTTGGGACTTACATAATTTACATGAATATTGTGGGATTCAATTCTAAGAGAAGATTTTAGCCAACATACCTCACTTGAGCTTCCTTACACTCTAAATGTTTTGGAATTCTTAGCAACTTCAATCTAATTTTGAAATATAAAAAATTGAACCAAAATTAGGAAGATGATCATGGTTCTAGCGCATTCGAGCATTTTATCAAACACTAGATGTGAATTAAGGTTTCAAGGTTCTTTCATAGAAGATTCCATCATCCCACAACCAAACCATTACTGTTACAGTTAGATGTGGATATTCCACCGTGGCCCATAGCCAGGCTAGGGCAATTATAGTGGACCTACCTGTGGACCAAGTTGAGGAGCAGATCATAGACGAGCATGCAGAGGCTCCAGTGCATGTAAATTAGCCAGAGGGTTTCATTTCGACACCCATGTTTCAGAAGGATATAACTAAGATGGTCAGTTGCATCGATGCATTTACCCAAGTCGGTGTGGTTCTATTGGCTCTAGCCACATCTCAAGTAGGTGGGTGATCTCAGACCCCTATCACTCGTATTTTGGAGCAGCAGATTGTAGCTGCTAGACCTGAGACCTTTACTGCCATGTCTGTTGATGAGTAGAAGAGATTAGAGAGATTTCAGAGGTTATTTCCTCCACACTTTGAGGGTAGTGCTCCAGAGGATGCCCAGGACATTCTAAACAGGTGCCATAGGATGCTTCGCGATTTGGGCTTGGTAAAGTCCAACAGAGTGGACTTCACTACTTTCCAAGTTAGAGGAGCTGCTATGAGATGGTGTTAGAAATATAAGATGGGTAGGCCAGCTGGTTCCTCTCCTATTACATAGGCTCAATTTTCACACCTATTTCTTTAGAGGTACATTCCACTAACCACGAGGGATGAGTTGAGAGGCCAATTCGAACACCTTCAGCAGGGTCGTATGTCTATGACCAAGTATGAGACGAGATTCATAAGTTTGTCTCGTCATGTAGCTTTCTTAATCCCCACCAAGGAAAAGAAGGTGAGAAGGTTTATTGAGGGTCTAACTTATGGCATCAAGGTTACTATGGCTCGAGAGCTAGATATGGGGACTACTTTTCATCGGGAAGTAGAGATAGCTCAGAGGATCGAGCGTGTTTGCAGCTAGGGTAGAGAGGTCTTGCTGAGTGACAAGAGGCCTCGTCGTTCTGGTGGTTTTATTTGTACCTTATCTTGAGGCAGAGGTTAGCTCATTAGGGGCCTTCAAGGTAGGCCAACTCATTTTACTCAGCATCGTGCGCGCGGTGCATTTTCTCAATCATCTTTCAGTTTCCGGTTTTGTCATCCTTCAGTGCTCTTTCAGTGAGCTCACACCGTGCTCCATCTATTGAAAAGATAAATTACCCCTTGATTTCCCCCTTTTTATTTTAAGCTACTTGTTCCTATTGTTTATTGGTCTAATGGCCTCACCGCTGGTTGTCCCTCTATTAAAATATTGGGCAATTGGTAGGGAATTACCTGTATTTAGTACGAGTAGAGTGGAAGGTGCTTATAACTTTCGGACTTTGGCATTTGCCTGTCACCTCAGAGTTTCTCTAATGGGTATTCAGGTCCTCAGGGGCAGTATTAGTCTCAGCAGCCTGATTCAGCTCAGGGTTGCTATGAGTGTTGAGAGCTTGGGCACCTGAGGAAGCATTGCCCCAAACTTATCAGAGGTGCAATTCATCAGGGTTCTTGGTCCATAGTTCCTGTGCCAGTTGTATCACCCTTGCCCAGATAGCTAGAGGGGAAGGGTACGCAGTCAGGGGATGCCCGAGAAGGGGAGGTCTCATTAGTAGTAGTAAGACCAACCATGGGTATACCTATTGCTATGCTTTATAGGGAGACCCAAGGCGATGGCCTCTATGATATGATCATAGGTATGGTTTCGGTTTGTCATAGAAATGCTTCTGTGGTGTTTGATTCTGGTCTACTGATTCTTACGTGTCATCATACTTTTCTACTTACTTGGAAATGCCTCGTGGTTATCTTGATACTCTCGTGCATCTATCTGCACTTGTTGATGATTCTATGATGGTGGGTTATATGTATCAGTCTTGTGTGGTCACTATTGGTGGTTATGAGACTAATTTTGACCTTCTATTGCTTAATAGGGTGGACTTTGATATGATTTTGGGTATGGATTGGTTATCTCCGCACCATGCTATCCTTATTTTCATGCCAAGACCATGACATTAGCTATGCCGGGGTTGTCGAGGTCGGAGTAGAGAGGTTCTCTTGGTCACACGCATAGTAGAGTGATTTCATGTCTGAATGCTCAATGGATGGTTGAGAAGGGGTGTTTGGCATATCTGGATTTTGTTCAAGATGTTAGTTTTGATACTCCTAGTATTGATTCAGTTCATATAGTTAGGGAGTTTCTGGATGTATTTCCTGTAGACCTACCAGGCATGCCATCCGATAGAGATATTGATTTTGGTATTGATTTTGTGCCGCGTACACAACCCATATCTATTCCACAGTATCGCATAGCTCCAGCAGAGTTGAAGGAATTAACAGAACAATTGCAAGAGTTGCTGGATTAGCGATTCATTAGGCCTAGTGCATCACCGTGGGGTGCGCCAGTGTACCACACCTCATAATCACAATTCATAAGTGACAAATCGCAAAATCTTCCTTATGTCGCCGCGTGAGCCTTACATGTATTTTTAAAAAATATTTTTCCCGAAATAGTTTCACACGCTTTATCTACCTTATCTCGCCGCGTCTGATTCAAATGAAGTAATTCCCCTTACTAGCAACACGCACATAAAATCCCCTTATCTCACCGCATGCGCATCAATAACACCTCCCTTATGCCGCCGCATGCACATTTCATCACAACACTATAATCAACTCTCACCACACGTGCAAATATGCCACAATATTGCCCAACAAAATACCAATGTCACAACACTACAAAGCCCACGACTCAACAACAACAATATGTACAAGAATTACAACAACTACACAATGAAATAGAAAAATAACTCAACAATAAAAAATATTCCATGTAAGAACAACTTAAATTAAAGACATAATAATAACCTAAGAGTCAAAAATAGTCAATTTACACATATAAGCCCGTGCACACACTCGTCACCTCATGTACATGTCTTTCACATAATCCTACAGCGTAATTCCCCCACAAAAAATTAGGCAAGATACATACCTTAACGAAGCTAAATCAACACTCTAAGAAGCCCTTCCCGTGTGAAACAACCTCCGAATTTCCCGAATCTAGCCAAAATAACTTAATAACATAAATAAAAGCCATAGGAAATGATTCCGAATAATAAAGCTTCGATCTTTAATGAAAATTAAAAAGTCAACTCAAAAAGTTAATCCCAGTCTTGCTCCTCAAAACTCAACAAAACTCACAAACTCCGAACACCCATTCCGATACGAGTACAACCATGCCCAAATCATCCAATTCCGACCTCAAATCGGCCTTGAAGTCATAAATTTATGTTATAGAGAAGTTTTTTACTAAAATTCTTTAATTTTCCAATTCAATTCATCAATCAAACACTAAAATCGAGGTTGGAATCATGAAATAATAACAAATCCGAGTCAAAAAATACTTACCCCAATTCAAATCATGAAAATTCCATCCAAAATCGCCCAAAACCAAACTCTCAAACTCAAAATGTGATAAATGAAATCAAACCCATAGTTCAAGATATTTCTACCCATTGATTTCTGCATGTGCAGTCATTTAACCGTATCTGCAGTATCGCATTGGCGGTCAAAACATCGCATTTGTGATCCCCCTCAATGCCTAGACTTCCGCTTATGCGGTCTAAACCTCACACCTGCAGACCCACTTCTGCGGTCCACTAGCGCAGGTGCGGTCTTACTTCTGCACAAATCTTCTGCATCTCCGGAAACTTCCGAGCCAATCAACACCACTTATGTAGTCAAACAGGTGCATGGCGGGATAACTTACTAAACCTCATTGCATACTCTTACACCGCCATTGTCCCCTAACGCAACTACTTAAAATCTATGCGCCACGTATCCCAGAGTGTCTGTGGGGCGAACTCCCTCAAAAATATATTAGAAAATAGAGCCCAAGTAAGTGGCACTGCATCAGCTGTCCTACCCTCTTCATAAGCCTGCCACCACCTATATGCCGACCCTATTAGCTGAAATGTAGTAAAGTCGACTTCAATCACCTCTACAATGCCCATGGTGCGGAGAATAGGGTGGCACTGGGCTAGAAAAACATATGCATCCTCAGAAACTATGCCACTGAAAGTAGGAGGATCATACTTCTTGAACCTCTCAAACCTCTTCTCGTCCTCCTCTGATGCCACTGGTCCGACCTCAGGCTGGATTGCGATAATGGGTTGTATTGGCATAGTACCTGGAACTTGATTGACATGGACCTGCTGCTCTAAAGTACGGGCGACGAGAGTCTGAGCTCCCCCCCCAGTATAAGAAGTAGCTGGTGCAACTGGGATCAATCCCATCTGAGCTAAAGTACCAATCATGCTCAGAAAATGTGCGAAGGTCTCATGGAGTCCAGGGGTAGCAACAGGCACCTCAGGTGCCTACTCCCGAGCCAGAGCTATTAGCGGCTCATCAGTCACTGCTCTGCAGGTGCTCTAGCGGTGGCACATGCCCCTTCTCAGCCTCTACCTCAGCCCCGCCTCTCGCAGTTCTAGAAGGGGGCGTGGGTTTTTGCTCAGCTGATCTAGTAGTGAGTGTCCTCACCATCTGTGAAAGAATGGAAAGACAAAGGGTTAGATTCTAAAATCAACAAATCCGCATGATAAGGAATGAAAGAAGTGGAATTTTTATAATAGTTTTGTTGCCTCTCGAAGATAACCACAAACGTCTCCGTACCGATCTGCAAGACTTTACTAAACTTACTTGTGACTCTTAGCACCTATAAACCTAAAGCTTTGATACCAACTTGTCACGACCCCAAAATTCCACCTTTATGATAGTGATAGCACCTAGTATCTTAGACTAGGTAAGCCTAATAGTTGATGAGGATTTAACAGAAAATAAACAACTTACCTATTAATTTAAACTGATAAATGTCATAATAAAAGCTGAAACTGATCATTAGTCATATATCCCTAAAACCGGTAGTACGAAGTTATAAGCTCTATTGAATACACTAAAAATATTGAAATACAACACTATTCTAGAATGAAAATAAATAGTAGTAAAGGTAATTTCAGAAGGTGCCTCTGAAGCCTGCAAGCGGGATGAAAGGTGTACCTTGAAGTCTCCTCAGCAACTCAAAAGGAACTAGCTAGCATCCGGCACACTCCGAGGCATATTATAAGTGATATGGGGTCTAAGGAGAGCCCTAAGTCCAAGTCAAGTTTGAAATTTCATGATAGACTAAAGTTCCTAATGAGTATGCACAAGACCAAAATTTGTACGAGCATATATAATTATATATAAGAAGTTATGTGATATATGACCTATCAAATTAAAGGTCTTCGAGTCTAGTTTCTAACGCTTTAAGCCGTTTGTCATTTGGACATTTCTACAAGAAGTTATGACCAAATTACCAAAGGCTGACGGAGGAGCCTGCGGATGCGAAGCATCCGAGGCCGCGTCCGAAAGAAAGGCTGGCAGTGAAGTGCTTCCATAACATCCAGGTCCGTATCCTAGCTTCAAAGAGGAGGGAAGTGGGGATGCAAAGCATCTAGGGCAGCATCCGAAATCCAGAAATCTTGGACTATTAATACAATACAATTTAGGTGTTCATTTTCCCCATTTCATTTGGACGAATTTTGGAGCTCTTCTCCACTCTCTCAAGACAACCAACTCCCATCTTCTTCAAGGTAAGCAATCCCAATTATTTTGGTGTGAAATTCCATCATTTCTACACTAGTATTGATGAAATCTACACATAAAATACATAGATCTTCAAGAAATTTCTTCAAGAACTCAAAGGAGGATTTTGCAAGATTTCTTTTAAGAGGTAATCCTACACTCTTATACTTACATGTATGGATATATTATGGGAATAGGAGTATGAATTAAGTATTAGAACTTATAGTATGGTGATTGGAAGCCATAAGTTCCCAATTTAAATACATAACCATTGTAGAGATTGAAAGATGATTATTTGATGGAAATTTGGTGGTTGGGTGTGGATGGATGGTCATGTATGTGATGTTGAAAGTTATGAATTGTTTAAGAATGATGGTGGGATAAATTGTTGGTAAATAATAGTAGTTAGAGGAAGTAATTCTATGGTTAAGAAATGTAGAGATTCATGCCTACTAGGTGTTTGATTAAATGCCTAAATGGCCTATATTATGGAATTTGTTACTAATATTGGTCCCATTGGATGTTGTTATTATAGATTAAATTTGCTTAGTGTAGTGGATCGTTGTAGTATCATTAAGGGATGGATTTGAGGTATGTTGGCTAAACCTCTTTCTTAGAATTGAATTTAATGATGTTCCCGTAAGTTTCAAGTATGGATGTCTCAAGTTCCTTATTCTATATTACGGGTTATTCCCAATAAACTCGATTGTCCCGAATAAGCAAAGTGTCGAGAATTATGTATTCAAAACGTGTTCTTAGTGTTCCTATCACATTTTGTTATCTTTTGGGAATGTGTTAAAGAATGATATGTGAATTAAAATGCTATGTCTTCGAGTGGAGTTTCAAATGAAGGTTATGATGCAAAATTGTGTGAGAAAAACTCAATAGGCTTAACACTCTTAATTGCTCATATGTGTACCTAAAGTCTTGATTGGAAATATCTTATTGTTGATAACCTATAAAGATGGTTGGAAGTGAAATAAGTGAATTGGGGGATATAAAGTCTGGCCAACGTGCCAAGAGTGAAAGTTATACTTGTGGCCAATGGTGACAATGAAATGAGATGATGTGAGAAAGATTATGATATGAGCTTTGAGTCAACTATTCTAAAATTGACTTTGAAACTAGAATTGCCTAAAAGCTTATGAACTCAAGTGATGCCCATATGTGGTTGTTTTGGCTAATGCTATGTTTAGTAAGTATTTTCAATGTGTTTAGCATTCTTACACATTCGTGAGTAGAAATTGTGTATTGTCCTTTTTGGGAAAAAGTATTTCAAGAATAAATGATATGTTACTTGCTTATGATTTTAACTTGGAATTCGATTGCTAATCATTTTACTCCATTTCTTGGAAAGAAATCTATTGTGTTTAAAGTCTTCATTACTAATGAACCTAAAGTTTTGATTTTCGGAATATTGTATATGTTGATATTTATGATGATGATCCATGAAAGGAAAGATATGGAAGTGTGAAATATGAAATACGACCATTGTGCCATGAAAGAAGAATCATATGTATGGCCAAGAGAGCTAATGAAATAATAACGTTGTAAGTGGTTGAAAGTACGGATTAAGTGATATATGGTGTGAAAGTTTATGAGATGTATGTATTTGTACTTTTATTTACAATGTGTTATAAGCCACTATGTTCTTGCGAGTAAAGACTATGATGTTCCTAAATATTCTAAATGCTCTTAATGTTCTATGATCACCCATGGCAAGTGCAAGTAAGTGATAGTATGAATATGAAATGTGGTCATTTCCTAAATGAGAATTATGAAGTATTGTATGTCCCAATGGTTTCAACTATAGTTGTACGCTTATAAAATAAAGTATGTAAACGACTTCGATTGTTAAGTCCCCAAGAGTCATGAACCTAGCTAATGACCTCAAGAGGTCAAGGGAGTGAATAATGAGATGGAAGGGAGATGTCCTTTGTTAGATGATGATTAACCTTAAGAAAAAGAAATTGGGCCCATGTGCCATTGAAATCGACTTATTGATTTACCATGCATGTGCTAATGTAATGAGTTGTGTTTCTCCATGATGAGCATGAACATGAATTATTCCAATGATATGAGAAATTACGACCTTAAATGAATGACAAACTATGTCGCTTTGAGTTTATATATGGTATTGTGATTGGGACTACACCTCCACTCGCATATATTGGGGTGAGGCGGCATGTCCTCTTTGTATAGGGATTGTGGTATTATGGAATACACCTCCACCCGCATATATTGGGGTGAGGCGGCATGACTGCTTTGTGTAGGGATTATGGTATTGTGGAATACACCTCCACCCGCATTTATTAGGGTGAGGCGGCGTAACCGCTTTGTGTAGGGATTATGGTATTGTGAATTACACCTCCACCCGCATATATTAGGGTAAGGCGGTAGGTCCGATTTGTGTAGAGATTATGGTATTGTCATACATATCCACCCGCATGTATTGGGGTGAGGCGGTAGGGCCACTTTGTGTAGGGATTGTGGTATTGTGGAATACACCTTCACCCGCATATATTAGGGTGAGGCGGCATGACCGCTTTGCATAGGGATTGTGGTATTGTAAATTACACCTCCACCCGCATATATTAGGGTGAGGCGGTAGGGCCGTTTTTTTTTAGATATTAAGGTATTGTGATACATTTCCACCCGCATGTATTGGGGTAAGGCGGTAGGGCCGCTTTGTGTAAAGATTGTGGTATTGTGGATTACACCTTCACCCGCATATATTGGGGTGAGGCAGCATGACCGCTTTTTTTAGGGATTGTGGTATTATGGAATACACCTCCACCCACATATATTAGGGTGAGGCGGCATGACCGCTTTGTGTAGGGATTATGGTATTGTTGAATACACCTCCACCCGCATATATTGGGGTGAGGCGGCATGACCTCTTTGTGTAGGGATTATGGTATTGTGAATTACACCTCGACCCGCATATATTAGGGTGAGGCGGTAGGGCTGCTTTTGGTAGAGATTATGGTATTGTGATACATTTCCACCCGCATGTATTGTGTGAGGCGGTAGGGCCGCTTTGTGTAGGGATTGTGGTATTGTGGAATACACCTCCACCCGCATATATTGGGGTGAGGCGGCATGACCGCTTTGTGTAGGGATTGTGGTATTGTAAATTACACCTCCACCCGCATATATTGGGGTGAGGCGGTAGGGCCGCTTTTTGTAGAGATTAAGGTATTGTGATATATTTCCACTCACATGTATTGGGGTGAGGCGGTAGAGCCGCTTTGTGTAGGGATTGTAGTATTGTGGATTACACCTTCACCCGCATATATTGGGGTGAGGCAGCATGACCGCTTTTTTTTGGGATTGTGGTATAATGGATTACACTTCCGCCCGCATATATTGGAGTGAGGCGGTAGGGCCGCTTTGTGTAGAGATTATGGTATTTTGATACATTTCCACCCGCATATATTGGGGTGAGGCGGTCGGGCTAGTTTTTGTAGAGATTGTGGTATTGTGGATTACACCTGCACCCGCATATATTATGGTGAGGCGGTAGGGCCGCTTTGTGTAGGGATTGTAGTATTATGATACACCTTTACCCGCATATATTAGGGTGCGGCGGTAGTGCCGCTTTGTTTAGCGATTATGGCATTGTGATACATTTCCACCTGCATATATTAGGGTAAGGAGGTAGGGCCCCTTTGTGTAGAGATTGTGGTATTGTGATACACCTCCACCCGCATATATTGTGGTGAGGCAGTAGGGCCGCTTTGTGTAGAGATAGTGGTTGCGTGTTACACCTTCACCCGCATATGTTGGGGTGAGGCGGCAGGGCTGCTTTGTGTGAAGGTGGTTATAGAGGATCCCCGACTTAATATCTATAAATTTTTAATGGAAGATCTTAAAAACCTTTCTTGACGTTATCGGCTATCTAATCCCTTTTATTTTTACCATGATTCATTATATTCATGTTGTATTTCCAAGCCCTTGAATAGGTGTATTTGTATTGTGTAAGTGAACACTGTGGACGGTCTATGAAATATATATGTGTAAATTAAAGGAGGAAGGTGCCACTTTCATTGGCCTTGTTTGTACATGTTGTTACAATTACATTATATTATGTATTCCACATATGGTTCATATGGCTCAGTTGATCCTAAAAGAAGTTTAGAATGATGCAATTATAATAAGACGTTAAATATGATTCTATGGGATGTTTTGTAGTCTCTTGATGTACTTTATTTGCCTCTTATTTGAGTTACCATATTTTCATATGTTGTTTCGACTGCCTTACATATGAGTACTATTCCACATGTACTCACGTCCCTTTTGTCGGGGGCGCTGCATCTTTTAATGGATGCAGGTATACTTCTTCAGGATGATATGGATCTTTGATAGGGATATTCTTCGCTACTCAGCTTATGGTGAGCCCGCTACAATTCTAGTGGGTGTTTTGGTCTAGTTCACCTTATGTATTTAGGTATCTATTGTCATAGAAGCTCCATGTACACTGTGGGTCATGTAATTAATGATTTGAGTTTTGTCATGTATTTATGTTCACAATATTTACAGCTATTTATAAAGCTGTGTAACCATCATAAGAAAGAATTTACGGGCCATTGAGCCAAATGTATTCAATATGAAAGTCAAGATCTAACTATGTTATGGTAAATCATGCACGATTAATGATGAGAGGTTAATGTAAATTAGGCTTGCTCGACTGGGTTTACTTGGTTGAGCACCAGTCGTGATCCCTGAGTTTGGGGCATGACAAACTTGGTATCAGAGCATGGTTTAGGAGTCCTAAGGTGTCATGGAACTTTGTCAGTAGAGTCCCTCTTATCGGTGTGTTGCCGGTCACACTTATAATTGGGAGGCTACAATGATATTTAGGAAATGTTCTCTTCTTCTATCCTTGATCGTGCGTTAAGGTTCCGAGTTAATCTCGGAGTTTCCTTGTTAACATCAAGGAATGTTTGCATATCGTGCTACAAAATGAGAAAGGCCTAAGGATTAAAGGAATGATGCACATAACAGGCATAATGTGTGAGGTGCCCAATTGTCCTCGTAATGGAGGAAGGAAAAGTCAAGTATACGACCAAGGTAAGCAAGGTCATAGTTTTGGTCTCGATAGTCATGGTTGTTATTTTCATGTATATGGTGCAATGTGGTGTTATCTATATGCTGTTTAGGATTGATTTTTGAGATTCCCTGACAGGTCGATAGGCCCAGTTACAGGGGAAACTCTGCTGAAATTCTTATGAATTTGTAAAGATAGCCAAATTTTAAGGGCCATAAGTAAGTTGAAATTTTGGAAAAGAAGTATGAGATTGATGTAGTCATAAGTGCCTATGTATAATGGTTAGAGGTAGAAGGATAACTCTATTCTTAGAAATGACTTGTGAAACATTCGAGGACGAATGTTCTTGAGTGGGGGAGAATGTAACAACCCGAAAAATTTTGAAGTACTTAAGCGCTATTAAGAAAGTCGATGTGCGCTAATTATATTATGTTATGTTAAGATGAGGACTATTAGTAGTGTGGAAATCAATTGGATATGATAATAAGTGTACGAGGCATATTATAAGTGATGTGGGGTCTAAGGAGAGCCCTAAGTCCAAGTCAAGTTGGAAATTTCATGATAGACTAAAGTTCCGAATGAGTACTCACAAGACCAAAATTTGTACGAGCATATATACTTATATATAAAGAGTTATGTAATATATGACCTATAAAATTAAAGGTCTTGGAGTCTAGTTTCTAACGCTTTAAACCGTTTATCATTTGGACATGCCTACAAGAAGTTATAACCAAATTACCGAAGGCTGACGGAGGAGCCTGTGGATGCGAAGCATCCGAGGCCGCGTCCGAAAGACAGGCTGGCAGTGAAGTGCTGCCATAATATCGAGGTCCACATCCTAGCTTCAAGGAAGAGTGAAGTGGGGAGGCGAAGCACCTAGGGCAGCATCCGAAATCCAAAAATCTTGGACTATTAATACAATACAATTTAGGTGTTCATTTTCCCCATTTCATTTGGACGAATTATGTAGCTCTTCTCCAATCTCTCAAGACAACCAACTCCCCTCTTCTTCAAGGTAAGCAATCGAAATTATTTTGGTGTGAAATTCCATCATTTCTACACTAGCATTGATGAAATCTATGCATAAAATACATAGTTCTTCAAGAAATTTCTTTAAGAACTCAAAGGAGGATTTTGCAAGATTTCTTTCAAGAGGTAATCCTACACTCTTAGACTTACATGTATGGATATATTATGGGAATATGAGTATGAATTAAGTATTAGAACTTATAGTATGGTGATTGGAAGCCATAAGTTCCCAATTTAAATACATAACCATTGTAGAGATTGAAAGATGATTATTTGATGGAAATTTGGTGGTTGGGTGTGGATGGATGGTCATGTATGTGATGTTGAAAGTTATGAATTGTTTAAGAATAATGGTGGGATAAATTGTTGGTAAATGATAGTAGTTGGAGGAAGTAATTCTATAGTTAAGAAATGTAGAGATTCATGCCTACTAGATGTTTGATTAAATGCCTAAATGGCCTATATTATGGAATTTGTTACAAATATTGGTCCCATTGGATGTTGTTATTGTAGATTAAATTTGCTTAGTGTAGTGGATCGTTGTAGTATCATTAAGGGATGGATTTGAGGTATGTTGGCTAAACCTCTTTCTTAGAATTGAATTTAATGATGTTCCCGTAAGTTTCAAGTATGGATGTCTCAAGTTCCTTATTCTATATTACGGGTTATTCCCAATTAACTCGATTGTCGCGAATAAGCAAAGTGTCGAGAATTATGTATTCAAAACGTGTTCTGAGTGTTCCTATCACATTTTGTTATCTTTTGGGAATGCGTTAAAGAATGATATGTGAATTAAAATGCTATGTCTTCGAGTGGAGTTTCAAATGAAGGTTATGATGCCAAATTGTGTGAGAAAAACTCAATAGGCTTAAGGCTCTTAATTGCTCATATGTGTACCTAAAGTCTTGATTGGAAATGTCTTATTGTTGATAACCTATAAAGATGGTTGGAAGTGAAATAAGTGAATTGGGGGATATAAAGTCTGGCAAACGTGCTAAGAGTGAAAGTTATACTTGTGGCCAATGGTGACAATGAAATGAGATGATGTGAGAAAGATTATGAAATGAGCTTTGAGTCAACTATTCTAAAATTGACTTTGAAACTAGAATTACCTAAAAGCTTATGAACTCAAGTGATGCCCATATGTGGTTGTTTTAGCTAATGCTATGTTTAGTAAGTATTTTCAATGTGTTTAGCATTCTTACATATTCGTGAGTGGAAATTGTGTATTGTCCTTTTTGGGAAAAAGTATTTCAAGAATAAATGATATGTTACTTGCTTATGATTTTAACTTGGAATTCGATTGCTAATCATTTTACTCCATTTCTTGGAAAGAAATCCATTGTGTTTAAAGTCTTCATTACTAATGAACCTAAAGTTGTGATTTCCGGAATATTGTATATGTTGATATTTATGATGATGATCCATGAAAGGAAAGATATGGAAGTGTGAAATATGAAATACGACCATTGTGCCATGAAAGAAGAATCATGTGTATGGCCAAGAGAGCTAATGAAATAATAATGTTGTAAGTGGTTGAAAGTACGGATTAAGTGATATATGGTGTGAAAGTTTATGAGATGTATGTATTTGTACTTTTATTTACAATGTGTTATAAGCCACTACGTTCTTGCGAGTAAAGACTATGATGTTCCTAAATGTTCTAAATGCTATTAATGTTCTATGATCACCTATGGCAAGTACAAGTAAGTGATAGTATGAATATGAAATGTGGTCATTTCCTAAATGAGAATTATGAAGTGTTGTATGTCCCAATGGTTTCAACTATAGTTGTACGCTTTTGAAATAAAGTATGTAAATGACTTCGATTGTTAAGTCCCCAAGAGTCATGAACCTAGCTAATGACCTCAAGAGGTCAAGGGAGTGAATAATGAGATGGAAGGGAGATGTCCTTTGTTAGATGATGATGAACCTTAAGAAAAAGAAATTGGGCCCAGTTGCCATTGAAATCGACTTATTGATTTACCATGCATGTGATAATGTAATGAGTTGTGTTTCTCCATGATGAGCATGAACATGAAGTATTCCAATGATATGAGAAATTACGACCTTAAATGAATGACAAACTATGTCGCTTTGAGTTTATATATGGTATTGTGATTGGGATTACACCTCCACTCGCATATATTGGGGTGAGGCGGCATGTCCGCTTTGTGTAGGGATTGTGGTATTGTGGAATACACCTCCACCCGCATATATTGGGGTGAGGCGGCATGACCGCTTTGTGTAGGGATTATGGTATTGTGGAATACACCTCCACCCGCATTTATTAGGGTGAGGCGGCATAACCGCTTTGTGTAGGGATTATGGTATTGTGAATTACACCTCCACCCGCATATATTAGAGTGAGGCGGTAGGTCCGCTTTGTGTAGAGATTATGGTATTGTGATACATTTCCACCCGCATGTATTGGGGTGAGGCGGTAGAGCCACTTTGTGTTGGGATTGTGGTATTGTGGAATAAACCTTCACCCGCATATATTAGGGTAAGGCGGCATGACCGCTTTGCATAGGGATTGTGGTATTGTAAATTACACCTCCACCCGCATATATTAGGGTGAGGCGGTAGGGCCGTTTTTTTTTAGATATTAAGGTATTGTGATACATTTCCACCCGCATATATTGAGGTGAGGCGGTAGGGCCGCTTTGTGTAGGGATTGTGGCATTGTGGATTACACCTCCACCCGCATATATTGGGGTGAGGCGGCATGACCGCTTTGTGTAGGGATTGTGGTAGAATGGATTACACCTCCACCCACATATATTGGGGTGAGGCGGTAGGGCTGCTTTGTGTAGAGATTATGGTATTGTGATACATTTCCACCCGCATGTATTGGGGTGAGGCAGTCGGGCCGCTTTGTGTAGGGATTGTGGTATTGTGGATTACACCTGCACCCGCATATATTGGGGTGAGGCTGTAGGGCCGCTTTGTGTAGGGATTGTAGTATTGTGATACACCTCCACTCGCATATATTAGGGTGCGGCGGTAGTGCCGTTTTGTTTAGAGATTATGGTATTGTGATACATTTCCACCCGCATATATTGGGGTGAGGCGGTAGGGTCGCTTTGTGTAGAGATTGTGATATTGTGATACACCTCCACCCGCATATATTGGGGTGAGGCGTTAGGGCCGCTTTGTGTAGAGATTGTGGTATCGTGTTACACCTTCACCCGCATAAGTTGGGGTGAGGCGGCAGGGCTGCTTTGTGTGAAGGTGGTTATAGAGGATCCCCAACTTAATATCTATAAATTTTTAATGGAAGCTCTTAATAAATTTTCTTGACATTAACGGCTATCTTAGCCCTTTTATTGTTACCATGATTCATCATATTCATGTTGTATTTCCAAGCCCTTGAATAGGTGTATTTGTATTGTGTAAGTGAACACTGTGGACGGTCTATGAAATATATATGTGTAAATTAAAGGAGGAAGGTGTCACTTTCATTGGCCTTGTTTGTACATGTTGTTACAATTACATTATATTGTGTATTCCACATATGGTTCATATGGCTCAGTTGATCCTAAAAGAAGTTTAGAATGATGCAATTATAATAAGACTTTAAATGTGATTCTATGGGATGTTTTGTAGTCTCTTGATGTACTTTATTTGCCTCTTATTTGAGTTACCATATTTTCATATGTTGTTTCGACTGCCTTACACACGAGTACTATTCCATATGTACTCACGTCCCTTTTGTCGGGGGTGCTGCATCTTTTAATGGATGCAGGTATACTTCTACAGGATGATATGGATCTTTGATAGGGATATTCTTCGCTACTCAGCTTATGGTGAGCCCGCTACAATTCTAGTGGGTGTTTGGGTCTAGTTCATCTTATGTATTTAGGTATCTATTGTCATAGAAGCTCCATGTACATTGTAGGTCATGTAATTAATGATTTGAGTTTTGTCATGTATTTATGTTCACAATATTTACAGCTATTTATAAAGCTGTGTAACCATCATGAGAAAGAATTTATGGGCCATTGAGCCAAATGTATTCAATATGAAAGTCAAGATCTAACTATGTTATGGTAAATCATGCATGATTAATGATGAGAGGTTAATGTAAATTAGGCTTTCTCGACTGGGTTTACTTGGTTGAGCACCGGTCGTGATCCCTGAGTTCTGGGCGTGACACATGAAAACCTGTTCAGAGTGTTAATATAAATCTAAGTAAAAGCAGTAAATGGCAACAAGAGTAAACATGTGATAAACAGTAAAATAATCAAAACACAGTTAAAATACAAGTGAAATAAATATAAAAAAACAATAACAGTTCAAATCATCAAGCCATTCCAACACAGTTTACAACAAGAATCACCCCGAGGTACCACGGCTTTTAATCACAATTCACAAGTCACAAATTGCAAATCTTCCTTATGATGCCGCTTGAGCCTTACCTTTATTTTTAAAAAATATTTTTCCCGAAATATCTTCACGCGCTTTGGCCCCCTTATCTCCCCATGTGTGCTTAAATGAAGTAGTTCCTTATACTAGCAACAGGCGCATAAAGCAACCGTATTTCGCCGCATGCGCATCAATAACACCACCCATATGCCGCTGCATGCGCATCTCGTCAAAACATAATAATCAACTTGTACCACACGTGCCCATATGCCACAACATTTCCCAACAACAATACCAATGCCAAAACACTACATAGCCCATGGCTCAACAACAATAATGTGTACAAGAATTTCAACAATAACACAATGAAACGGGAAAATAACTCAATAATGAAATATATTCAATGTAACAAAACCTTCAATTAAAGACATAATAATAACCTAAGAGTCTAAACCAATCAATTTCCAAAACAAGACCATGCACACACTCGTCACCTCATGTATATGTCTTTCACATAATTCAAATAATGCAATTAGACCAAATCTTATGGGGTAATTCTCCCACAGAAAGTTAGGCAAGATACTTACCTCAAAGAAACTAAATCAATACTCTAAGAATCCATTCCCGCGTGAAACAACCTCTGGACGGCTCGGATCTAGCCAGTATAATTTAATATCATAAATAAAAGCCATAGGAAACGATTATGAATAATAAAGTTTTGACCTTTAATGAAAATCAAAAAGTCAACTCAAAAAGTCAATCCCACGCCCGCACCTTGGAACCCGACAAAGCTAAAAAAATTCCGAACATTGATTCAGATATGAGTCCAACCATACCAAAATCATCTATTTGCGACCTCAAATCGGCCTTCAAATCATAAATTTATGTTTTAGAAAAGTTTTACTCAAATCCCAAATTTCTCCAATTCAATTCATCAATCAAATGCTAAAATCAAGGTTGGAATCATGAAATAATAAGAAATCCGAGTGAAAAAGATTTACCTCAATTCAAATCATGGAAATTCCCTCCAAATTCGCCCAAATCTGAGCTCTCTAACTCAAAATGTGATAAATGAAATCAAACCCCTTGTTCAAGATATTTTTGCCCATTGATTTTCGCATCTTCAGTACCAAATTTGCTGTAAAAACATTGCATCTGCTATGCCCCCCTCAACACCAGGACTTCTACTTCTGCGGTCTAAACCTCACACCTGCTGATCCGCTTCCATAGTCCTCTAGCACAGGTGCAGTCTCGCTTCTGCGCAAATCTTCTGCATCTGCGAAAACTTCTTAACTCAATCAACACGCTTCTGCGGTCAAATGTCTGGACCTACGAACCCAGCTCCTACCTGCCCAGCTTCGCTTTTGTGGCTCCATGTTCGCATTTGTGGGCTCGCACATGCGGCCAGGCCTTCGCAGGTGTGAAAGCACCAGAAAATCAGATACCTTAAGCAATTCAACCAAGTCCAGGAATGATTCTAAAACAATCCGAAACACACCCGTCCAAAGATATCAACACGTTCCTAAAACATAGCACAAACCTACATGAGGCTTTAAATCACACCTAACAACATCAAAACTACGTATTGCACCTCAATTCAAGCCTAAGTAAACCAATGAACTTTCAATTTACCAAATTCTTCCCGAACCACATCAAATAAACTCAGAATGACCTCAAAATTTTCATACAAGTCCCAAATGGCACATCGGACATATACTAACTCCTGGAACAATAATATGAACCCGATATCAGCAAAGTCAATCCTCGGTCAAACCTATCATCTTTCCAAAACAATTTTCCAACTTTTGCCTATTTATGCCAAACAACTTAGAAACCTCCAAATCCAAATTCGGACATACAGTTAAGTCTGGAATCACCATACGAAGCTATTAGAACCATCAAAATACCATTCTAGAGTCGTCTACAAATAAGTCAAACTTCAGTCAACTCTTACAACTTAAGCCTCCAACCAAGGGACTAAGTGTCCCAAATCAATCTCTAACTTTGCCGAAACCACACCAATTAACCCTGCAAGTCATGTAACCATAAATATACATATGTAAAGCATCAAATAGTAGAAATAGGGCTAAGATACTCTAAATGATCGACTGTGTCATTACAAGAATCAAGACAAGTCGTCGGAAGACCTATAGATAGGAATCTTGTAACTCATAGTTGATAGGCATGCTTAGTTTCTTTTGATTTGATTTTGGTGTAATAAGGAGATCAGGAAACAACAACAAAAACAACAGTAGCTCACACCTCTTTGATAGTACCCAGCTACCAAAACATCCAGAACTACATTATCTTGATACCTTTATAGCTAAGGATATGTAGATAATTCAACTACAGAAGCAATCCACTTTATTAGAAGATTGATGGAGCAGTATAAGGAGAGGATGAAGGACTTGCATATGGTTTTCATCGATTTAGAAAAAATGTACGATAAAGTTCCGAGGGAGGTTTTAGGGAGATGTTTGGAGGCTGGAGGTATGCTGGTTGCCTACGTTAGGGTGATTAAGAACATGTATGATGGAGCAAAGACCTGAGTGAGGACGGTGGGTGTGGACTCAGACCATTTTCTGGTTATGATGGGGTTGCATCAGGGGTCGGCACTCAGCCCTTTTTTGTTTGCCCTGGCGATGGACGTACTGACACGCCACATCCAAGGGGAGGTGTCGTGGTGCATGCTATTTTTAGATGATATTGTATTGATTGACGATGTGCGAGGTGGTGTGAACGCGCAGTTAGAGGTATGGAGGCAGACCCTGGAGTCTAAAGGTTTCAAGTTGAGCAGGACCAAGACAGAATACTTTGAGTGTAAGTTCAGTGGTGAGAGTCAAGGAGGGGAAGGGGGGGTGAGGCTGGACTCGCAAGTCATCCCTAGGAGAGGAAGTTTTAAGTACCTTGGGTCTATTATTCAGGGAGATGGGGATATTGATGAAGATGTCAAACATCGTACTGGGGTGGGATGGATAAAATGGAGACTCGCTTTCGGTGTTTTGTGTGACAAGAAGGTGCCGCTGAAACTTAAAGTCAGTTCTACAGAGTGGTTGTCAAACCGACGATATTGCATGGGGCTGAGTGTTGGCCAGTCAAGATCGCTCATGTCCAGAAGATGAAGGTATCAAAGATGAGGATGTTGAGATGGATGTGTGGGTACACCAGGTTAGGTAGGATTAGAAATGAGGTTATTCGCGACAAGGTAGGTGTGGCTCCTATTGAGAACAAATTACGGGAAGTGTGGCTTAGGTGGTTTAGTCATGTGAGGATGAGGAGCACATACGCTCCGGTGAGAAGGTGTGAGAGGTTGACATTGAAGGGCCCACGAAGAGGTAGAGGTAGGCCAAAGAAGAGGTGGGGAGAGGTGATTAGGCAAGACATGGCGCATCTTCAGTTGACCGTGGACATGACCCTTGATAGAAAGATGTGGAGGTCGAGGATTAGGGTAGTAGAGTAGGTAGTCTAGAGTGTTCATAATAGTAGTATTGGCATGCAGTCTCGCTTTCTGTTGGTAGTAGATTTTTATGACTAACCATTATTTTCTTTCATTGCTGATCACCTTACTATCTTGTTGTCTTTATTATGCTTTTATATGGCTTTTGGTGCTGTTCCTTCTTGTCTATATTTTCATTAATGTGGTGCTTATACTTTCCTAAGTCGAGGGTCTATTAGAAACAGTCTCTCTATCATCACAAGGTAGGGATAAGGTCTGCGTACATACTACCCTCCCCAAACTCCACATTGTAGGATAATACTGGGTATGTTGTTGATATGTTGAAAATTCAGAAGCAAAGTTCGGTCAATATTTTTAAAAATGCTTGTGATGGAGCACCAAATGGGTAAAAATTACTCACAATGCTCGTTTTTCTTTGCTTGAAAGCTCTTCATGTTCTCGAGCAAAAAAGAGCAGCTATGAGTACGTAATTTTTGTCCTACTAAATTTTCTCCTAAAATAATGTTAAACTAGTAATTTAGTTTTTTTGGTTTTATAGGATTTAAGGAATTTGTTTTTCATTTTTAACTGCATTTTTGCATTTAATTACGTTCTAGTTGTATTTGTTAATCGTATAAAAATCACAAAAAAGTCTATCTTTATTTTACGACTTTTAATTGCATAATTAGATATAAATTAGTTAATTAATGATTTTAATGGCCAATTGTTGTGGTAATTAGGTAAATAGGCTAAAGGTGCAAATTTGGTTATTTGAAAGTTAGTCCAAAGTGGTTATTTTTTTAAAATGAAAATGGAGAAGGGAATTGAGTTCTTTTGTCCTTAAAACAATTTGGGCCTGACCAATGTAGTGGCCCAGTCTTGAAAAATGCCTCCCAAGTTCAATCCGCAATAGCCGGTCCGACCCTATCTCTAAAACCCTCCTAAGTGACATAGTTTCAATTAGAAACTACGTCGTTTCATTCTTAGACCTCTTTAAACAAAAGAGGGGGTCAAAATTGAGTCTTTACACTCTGCCCCCTTCTCTTTTTTCTCTCTTCTTTCCTTGATGGATGGAAATCATCTCAACCACCAAGCACACATTTACAATCGTCCACCATCGCTCCATCATCGGTCGAAAATTACCTCCGCCGGCAGGTGATGGCCAAATTACTCAAACACCAATCGAATCCACTTTCGCTCGTCTATCTCATACCACTAAGATCAATTTCCCTTCTTCCTTCACCAAATTAGACCCCGAAAGTTGCAAAAAGCCCCCTATCTCTTTTCGATTTCGAACACAACCAGAGCCCTGCTGGCCATGAAACGTACATCAACATATTGATATCACTGTGATCATTCGATAGGTGTTGGTTCTAAGCCATTTCACGGCAGCCAACTTCGGTCAACTTACCATTGACCATCTAGAACTGTTGAACTCCTTCCCTTTCTCCTATTTTCTGGCTCATATGAGCCATTGTGGCATGTAGAACTTGCCGAATTGTGAAATCCAAACCAGTGCTCATGCTACAATGACCCCCTGTTTCTGGAAGCCTTTTTCCAACAAGCCAGGCTTGAAGAGGTTTTCTTCTTTTGCTGTAATTAGGTAAACCGTTGACCCTCTATAGTGTAAATTTCATGAATGAACAATATTTTTAAGCCTCTAACCTCCTTCATTAAGGATATCTACTGTTTTTTTTGTGTGTTAGCTAATATGCAAATTATTTGAAGTTGTGCTTATTCATTATTATTTAGCATTTGTCAATTGATATGTTAGTGTAAAAGAAGGATCATGAAGCTGCTTAAGTCGAAAATTGGTGATGTGAGGAAGGTAGCATGATTCTGAGTGCTGGGATTCAAGACTTAATCATGCGATTGATCAAGTCTAAAAATTTAAAAGCATTAAAGGGGCTATTATTTTAGTTGTACTGATCTGGAAAAATGGTCAATTTGTGAGTTGATGATGTTGTAAAGCAACATTCAATTTTTTCTAATTTTGAGTCTATGTAATGCAGTAATTACATTTTCAAATTTTGTTTCTTGCTGTAAATAACTTGTGTAGTGAAGTTTGGTTGTGTTTTGGTAAGAAGGAATGAAATTGGATTTGAAATCAGGCATGGAATCAGGTAGGCCTGGAATATTGGGCTCCCTCTTGTTGCATGCAAAAAGATGAGACCTTTTTACTTTAACCTCATATTGAATTTGGGCAATGTCACGACCCAAAACCTACCAAAGGGGTCGTGATGACACCTAAACCCTAAGACTAGGTAAGCCAATCACACAATTATACAAAAACTACGGAATAAAACTTCAATAAAGCTAAAACATGGGCACATAAGTCAAACTTCCCAAAATCAGGCAATTCTTAGTCATGAGCTCTAAACAGAA